>NC_062285.1:144003923-144372256 GCF_902655055.1 Lutra lutra
TCATTTCCTGACTTGTTAATTTTAGCCGTTCTGACTGGTGTGAGGTGGGATCTCATTGTGGTTTTGATTTGTATTTCCCTGATGCCGAGTGATGTGGAGCACTTTTTCATGTGTCTGTTGGCCATCTGGATGTCTTCTTTGCAGAAATGTCTGTTCATGTCCTCTGCCCATTTCTTGATTGGATTATTTGTTCTTTGGGTGTTGAGTTTGCTAAGCTCTTTATAGATTTCGGATACTAGCCCTTTATCTGATATGTCATTTGCAAATATCTTCTCCCATTCTGTCAGTTGTCTTTTGGTTTTGTTAACTGTGTCTTTTCCTGTGCAAAAGCTTTTGATCTTGATAAAATCCCAATAGTTCATTTTTGCCCTTGCTTCCCTTGCCTTTGGTGATGTTTCTAGGAAGAAGTTGCTGCAGTTGAGGTCGAAGAGGTTGCTGTCTTGTATTTGTGTTCTCCTCAAGGATTTTGATGGATTCCTTTCTCACATTGAGGTCCTTCATCTATTTTGAGTCTATTTTCGTGTGTGGTATAAGGAAATGATCCAATTTCATTTTTCTGCATGTGGCTGTCCAATTTTCCCAACACCATTTATTGAAGAGGCTGTCTTTGTTCCATTGGACATTCTTTCCTGCTTTGTCGAAGATGAGTTGACCATAGAGTTGAGGGTCCATTTCTGGGCTCTCTGTTCTGTTCCATTGATCTATGTGTCTGTTTTTGTGCCAGTACCATGCTGTCTTGATGATGACAGCTTTGTAATAGAGCTTGAAGTCCGGAATTGTGATGCCACCAACTTTGGCTTTCTTTTTCAATATTCCTTTGGCTATTTGAGGTCTTTCTAGTTCCATATAAATTTGGGGATTATTTGTTCCATTGCTTTGAAAAAAATGGTTGGGATTTTGATGGGGATTGCATTAAATGTGCAGATTGCTTTAGGTAGCATAGACATTTTCACAATATTTGTTCTTCCAATCCATGAGCATGGAACATTTTTCCATTTCTTTGTGTCTTCCTCAATTTCTTTCTTGAGTACTTTATAGTTTTCTGAGTATAGATTCTTAGCCTCTTTGGTTAGGTTTATTCCTAGGTATCTTATGGTTTTGGGTGCAATTGTAAATGGGATCAACTCCTTAATTTCTCTTTCTTCTGTCTTGTTGTTGGTGTAGAGAAATGCAACTGATTTCTGTGCATTGATTTTATATCCTGACACTTTACTGAATTCCTGTACAAGTTCTAGCAGTTTTGGAGTGGAGTCTTTTGGGTTTTCCACATATAGTATCATATCATCTGCAAAGAGTGACAGTTTGACTTCTTCTTTGCCAATTTGGATGCCTTTAATTTCCTTTTGTTGTCTGATTGCTGAGGTTAGGACTTCTAGTACTATGCTGAATAGCAGTGGTGATAATGGACATCCCTGCCGTGTTCCTGACCTTAGGGGAAAAGCTTTCAGTTTTTCTCCATTGAGAATGATATTCGCTGTGGGTTTTTCATAGATGGCTTTGATAATATTGAGGTATGTGCCCTCGATCCCTACATTTTGAAGAGTTTTGATCAGGAAGGGATGCTGGACTTTGTTACATGCTTTTTCAGCATCTATTGAGAGTATCATATGGTTCTTGTTCTTATATTAATGTGTTGTATCACATTGATTGATTTGCAGATGTTGAACCAATCTCACAGCCCCAGAATAAATCCCAGTCTGTTGTGGTGAATAATCCTTTTAATGTACTGTTGGATCCTATTGGCCTGTATTTTGGTGAGAATTTTCGCATCGGTGTTCATCAAGGATATTGGTCTGTAGTTCTTTTTTTTGATGGGATCCTTGTCTGGTTTTGGTTTTTTTTTTTTTTAAGATTTTATATATTTATTAATTTTAGGTAGCGCTCACAAGTGGGGGGAGGGGCAGAGGGCAAGCCAGAGAACCCAAGCTGACTCCGCACTGAGCACAGAGCACGACGCGGGGCTCCATCCCAGGACCCTGAGATCATGACCCGAGCCAAAGGCAGACGCCTCGAGGACAGAGCCCTCCAGGCACCCCTAAGTGAATGTTTGTCTCATGTCCGCATTGCGGGTGTTCTGAGTACAAACTGCTTGTTGTATACGATCTGCCGACATTCTGTGCCAGTTTTCATTTTCTCACTATTGTCATTCGAAGCTGAGATCTGTGCTGTTGATCCATCTGGTTTTCTTTCACAGACCCTGCTCTTGGCCTGTACCTAAGAACATTGCCTATCTCAGGGTCCCACAGATTTTTCTCTTATGTTTCCTTTCCAAAGTATTATAGCTTTAGCTCTCCATCTGGGTTTCTGGTGGATTTTGAGTTAAATTTTTGTGTGTAGTGTGAGGTAGGGGTCTAACTGCCAGTTTTTACCTGGGTTTCCAATTTTATACCCCATTTGCTGAAGAGTCTCCTTTTCCCCAGTGAAAGCCTTGGCACCTTTATCCAAAAATCAATTGTCAATAAACCTGTGAGTTTATTTTCGGACTCTCCATTCTGGTCCGTTGATCTGTATGTCAGTCTTTATGCCAGAACACACCGTCTTTATTGCTGTAGCTCTATAGTAACTTCTTAAATTGGAAACTGTAAATTATCCAACTTTGTTCCTTTTCAAAATTGCTTGGCTATCCTCTGTCCTCTGTATGTCCAAACAAATTTTGTGATCAGATTGCTAATTTCTGCCAAAAGAACCTCAAACACTCTCATTTTGATAAGGATTGTATTGAAGTTATTAATCAGTTTGGGGAATATCGCCATTTTAACAATATTGAGTTTTCCAGTCCAGGAACATAAGATGTCTCCATTTATTTAGACATGCTGTGTGGTTCTAAGTGTAGAAGTCTTACACTCCTTTTATTAAACTTACTCTGAGGTATTTTATTCTTTTCTTTCTGTTGTGAGTGAAATTATTTTCTCAATTTTATTGTGGGATTAATCATGGGTAATGTAAAGAAATGCTGTTGTGGGAACCTGGGTGGCTCAGTTGGTTAAGCAACTGCCTTCGGCTCAGGTCGTGATCCCAGGGTCCTAGGATCGAGTCCCGCATCGGGCTGTCTGCTCCATGGGGAGTCTGCTTCTCCCTCTGACCCTCCCCTCTCTCATGCTCTCTGTCTCACTCTCTCTCAAATAAATACATAAAATATTTTTTTAAAATGCCGTTGATATCTGTGTACTCCTCTTGGATCCTGGAACCTCGGTGAACTTGCTCATTAGCAGCCTTTTTTCCATGTCCTCTTGCCATTTGGCCCCAAATGCGTCACAAATGCAGAAGTGGACAGTTTCTGGTTGGAGGAAAAGGGAACCTCAGGTAACTGGAATGTACCAGGAAGATAATGGAGAGAAACAAATGGAGGGAAACGAGCCCAGGAGATTAAGGTTTGGACTCCTGGCCTCACCACTAATCCACAGGTGCGTGGGGGTCACCTTGCCAGCAGATGGAATAGCTGGCGAATTGGCCTGCTAGGTTGACCGTGGCCTAAGTCTCAGAGTGACCACGAGGCGGTGCTCGTGCAGGACCGCCCTGATCAGAGCTGCAGAGACTTGGGATGTCCAGCGGACACGGGAACCGCAGCGCACAGGAGACCAGAGCAGCACTATCCACATTCTCTGAGGGGCAGGTGGGAGAGCCAGAGTCTCATGATACAACACTCAAAATGTCCAGGATAGAAACGAAAATCACCTGGCACGAGAAAACCACGGAAGTCTCAACTCATGTGGCAAATGGGAGTAGATGCCAATGGTGTGATCCCCGCCGCCCGTGTGGGAGTGACCCGACAGGGACTCCGGAGCAGCTTTATGCAAACGGCAAGCGGTCTTGACACAAATACTAAAATAGAATGACTCAGCCAAGAGAAAGACATAAAGAAAAAGCAAACGTAAATTTCGGATTTGAAAAGTAGAATAACCGAGGGGGAAAACCTTCACAGGATGGATTCAGGACTGGAATGGAGACGACAGGAGGAAATCAATGAGCTTGAAGACACAACAACAGAAATTTGTCTGAGGAACAGAGAGAAAAAAGATGTAGAAAAATGAACAGAGTCTAGGGGACCCACAGGACAACAAGAATAGGGCTGTGTTTGTGTCACTGGAGTCCCAGAAAGAGAGGAGAGAAACTGTGGAGCTTGAAAATATTTAAGGACATTACGTCTGAAAACTTCACAAGTTTGGTGAAAGACAAACTTAAGATTCAAAAGGCAGAGGAAATCCCGTCCTGGAAAAACTGAAAGAAATCCACACTAAGACACTTCATAATCAAATTGCTGAAAACTAAAACCAAGGAAAAAGTCTTAAAGGAGCCAGAGAAAAATGATGTGTCACCTACAAAACAATGATTGGAATGACTGGGTTTCCCGTGGGTAGTACGTCTTTCCAGTGCTGTAAGAGAAGAATCGCCAGTGCAGATTTCCATACCCAGCAAACTTCCTTAACTCGAAAAAAGGCATTGACAAAAGTCCTACAGCTCACATCATACTTCACGTGACCGACTGGATGCTTCTCCCTAGACTGGGATCAAGGCAAGAGTGGCTCTCTCTCACGACTCTTACTCAACACAGTGCTAGAGTTCCAGCCAGTGTGATAGGGCAGGAAAAGGAAATAAAAGGCATATTGGTTGGAAAAGAAAAATAAAACTGTCCTTATTTGCAGACAACATGGTTATCTATGTAGAAAATCCCAAGGAATCTATTAAAAAAAGAAAAAGAACAAAACTCTTAGAATCAATAAATGAATTTAGCAAGAATACAAGCTCAACACATAAAAATCAATCGTATTCCCACATACAAGTGACGAATAATTGGAGACCAAAAATTTAAGAATGTTAGCATTTATTAGCTCCCAAAAATGTCTAGGTGTAAATCTATCAAAATTTGTAAAGGTTCTCAGCACTGAAAATTAGAAAATTCTACTGAGAGAAATCAGATAAGGGGTGCCTGGGTGGCTCAGTCATTAGGCGTCTGCCTTTGGCTCAGGTCATGGTCCCACGGTCCTGGGATTGAGCCCCACATTGGGCTCCCTGCTCAGCGGGAGGCCTGCTTCTCCCTCTCCCACTCCGTCTGCTTATATTCTATCTCTTGCTTTCTCTGTCTCTGTCAAACAAATGAATAAAATCTTAAAAAAAAAAAAAAGAAATCAGATAAGATCAAAATAAATAGACTCACCATGTTCATGAATTTGAAGGCTCAGCATAATAAAGACATCCATTCTCCCCAAAGTGATCTATAGATTTGACACATCACTTAGGCAAGGTTCTGGCAAGATTTTTTTTTATAGACATAGACAAGCAAATTCTAAAATTTATATGTAAGGGTGTTGGAACCAGAATGACTCAAAGAATTTGACAGAGAAGAACCAAACTGCTACTTGAATGTAACACAGCTCCAGTAACCAGGACTGTGATATTGGTGGTGGGTGCCTCCAGAGGGAAACAGGAACAGACCCATGGAAGTCTCTGACACCTGTGCCAGACAGCTCAGTGGAGGACAACAGTTGTTTCAGCAGAGGGATGGGAACTAGTAGTCAACCCCGTGCAAAGAGGTGAGCCTTTACCTACACGTCGCACCTTTTGCAAAGGTAAACTCAGAGGGAATATTGGGCCTGAACGCCGGCCAGACAGTGCAGGTAACAGACGAGGAAACAGGAGGAAATCATCATGACATGGGGCTAGTCGAAGGGTCTGTACAAATGCTTCACAATGCATAAATGAAAAAACATAAATTAGGCATCATCAACATTAAAAATCTTTGTTTCCGCAAAGATGCTGTCATGAGAGTGACCCAGCTGCTGTGAACTCACATAGCCTAGGGGGACTTGGACGCCGAGCACGCAGAGAGCAACACAGTTTACGGACGCGAACGTCCCGAACCGAGGAGGCCGGGGGGGTGGGGGTGGTGGCAAGGCGCCGGGCTCCAGCAGACTCCGGGGAGCGGGCCAGGACGCAGACTCAGGACGCAGCCCGGGAAGCCGAGGGTGGCGGGTGCGGACCCGGGGCAGCGGCCGCACAGCGCCCCTGGGACGTGGTCTCCGCGCGCTTCTCGAGACTGTCGCGACCCGCGGAACCGAAGATGCTCCACGAAGCGCGCGTGAACGCGGCGGGGGCTTCGTCGAAGCGGGGACAACCCGGACGGCGGAGAGTGGGCCCGCCGCCCTAGGTCCACACCGCGGGGCGCCGCTCCGGCGGGAGACGCGCGAGCTCTGGGCCCGCACCACCGCGCGAGGAGTCCGCGAGGCGACAGGCCGCGCGAGAGGGGCAGCGCCGGGCGCGTGGATGCGGCGCCCCGGACTCGCGGACCCGGACGCTGCCAGCGGGCGACGCTGGGGCGCGGGTGCCTGGGAAGCCAGAGCAGGGGGAGCTGGGGCGAGGCGGCTGCTCTGGGCCTGGGGAGCGATGACCCCGCCGCGCCGGGTCTGCAGCACCGCGCGGAGCGGGACGGGTAACTCGAGCGCGACGGACGGAACACGTCGCGGAGGGAGGTGCGCTCCGGGCACTTGCCGCGCGCGCCGGGCGTCCTCTCGCCGCGAGGTCTCCCGCGGGGGTGACGGGCTCGCCTCCCCCGGGGACCCCTTCTGCCCGGCACGGCCTTGCGCCTGCGCCCGCAGCTGGTCCCCGTGGGCGCCCCCACCCCGCGGTCCCGCCCGGGTGAAGGCGGGTCTGGGACAGGTCGGCGGAGAGCGAGCCATTTGCAAGGGCATCCGGGGGCCCGAGAAAAACGAGGTGTCCTCAAGTCGTTTCCCCAATAAGGGCCGGAGAGCAGAGGTCGGGGGCTGAGGGAGAGCCTCGGAGCGCCCTCCCGGGTCCCCTAAGTCCGCCCCAGCAAGACTCGGAGGTCTCACCGGCAGCCCCCTCCTCACGACAGACGCGGCCCCTTACTCTCGCCCTCCGGGGCTGCAGCCGAGCCCCATCCTCCTCCCCCCCGGGCAGCTCCCCTCCCAGCCGCGGGCGCACCCCGGGGTCACCGGCTGCTCCCCCGCAGCTGCTCCCTCTCTCCAGCCCGCCAGTGCCCGTTGCTTCCCCCGGGGGCACCTGCGTCCTTCCAGGCTGCCCCCCGAGACCCGGCCGGAGCCAGACCTCAGAATCGCTTGGGGGGACAGGGGAGTCAGGGGAATGGCCACGAGGTCACCTGGCCCCGCCCCGCCCCGCCCCGCCCCGCCCCGCCCCGGGCTCCGAGCAAGGCCCCGCCCCCGCCCTCGCCCCACAGCTCCAGCTACAGCACACACCACCCCCCACCCCGCCCCCCGGAGTCTGCCGGTACGTCCCCACCTCCTTGGCGACCACCTGGCCTCTCGCTGGGCTACCGCAGCGGCTGGGATCTGCTCTTCTTTCCCTGTTGTACGTCCGCCGCACCCCTGCTCAGTGCCGCACAGATTCCTAGACCCCGTACTCCCTGCACTGGGGATGCAAGCCCACTCCTCACCAATGGGAGGACGGCTTTGCCCCTCGTCTTCCCCGGGCCTGCTCCCTCCACCTCCTTTCACGGGACTCACCCCTGGGCCTTTGCACTGACTCTTCCCGCTCCCCTAACGCTCTTCCTCCACGTGTTGTAAGCATAAATGCAATCTACACGTGAATTTTCCTTGGTGTCAAAATGGAACTCTCTGGTCTCTTAGAGCATTTCCTTTAGAAAACCAGTCAATTCTTCCTGCTCCTTTTTTTTTTTTTAAGATTTTATTTATTTATTTGACAGAGAGAGATCACAAGAAGGCAGAGAGGCAGGCAGAGAGAGGGAGAGAGGAGGAAGCAGGCTCTCCTCTGAGCAGAGAGCCCGATGTGGACTCAATCCCAGGACCCTGAGATCATGACCTGAGCCGAAGGCAGAGGCTTAACCCACTGAGCCCCGCAGCTGCCCCTTTCTGCTCCTTTTGAGATGGATGCAAACTTTTTGAAAAGCTAAACAAGCATCTGGCTGGTTTTACAATCCGGCAGTGTTTTGCTCAATAGTCTCAAAGCTGTCTCTGAAGTGTAAGCAGCCGGGAAGACAGACCCTCTTCCCTGTCTTGGGATTTTCACGCAAAGGCCTGGCTCCAAGTTATGATGAGCCATTGCAGAAATAGAACTTTCAGATCTTTCTTTGAATGAGAGGAAGTAACCACCACAATGACCGCCCTCACCGGGTAAATCCACAATAAACTGAATCCCACGGGTGCTGTCAAGTCCTTTTTGAAACTGTTTTATTGCTCACTGGGTTGGCAGAGTCACAACTGGTTTTCCGAGTTGTACGTCAGAGGCACGTACTGGAGGTAGAGATTACTTAAAAAAAATTAAGTCTTTGAAAAAAAAAGTTTTATTGCAGTATAATGCACATAAGAAAGATGTCCACTTTGATGATTTTAAGTGCACAAGTCAGCGGCAACCGGTTCAGCCGCAGTGCTGTGCGCCATTACCACCACCCGTTTCCAAACAAAAACTCTGTGCGGTGACACGGTGGCTTAGGGTCCCCCGTGCCTCGGGCCGCGGTGCGGGTTGGTCCACTTCATGCTGCTCGGCATGTGCAGAGGCACACAGTTCACGTGGGGAGCGTCAGCGGTCTATGGCGTTTCGGGTCTGGCTTCACTGAGCATAACACCTGCAGGGTCCCCCCACGCCACAGTGTCTCAGGACGTGGTGAGTGTCCATGCGACCAGCAGGCCCTCGCGTGGATGCATACACTGTGTCTGTCCGTTCACCGGGGCACGGACACGTGGGGAGGGCGCAGCTTCATCCTCCGTGTGTGCACCTGCCCTTCCTCCAGCACGGCTTGCCGGGAAGACGGCCCTTTCCACTGAAATGGTCTTTTCACCTTGTTGAAAAGCAACCGACCGCACCCATGAGAGTTATTTCTTGCCCTTCGTTCTGTCCCGTCGGTGGATCGGTCTACTCCTTGTCCCAGCACCACACTCTTGATTACTGTAGTTCCGTTGCAAGGTTTGAAATCAGGAAGTGTGAGTCCTCTTTGTTCTTTTTCAAGATTATTTGTCTGTTTAGGTCCTTGTAATTCCATATGAATTTATTATTATTATTTTAAAGATTTATTTTATTTAAGTAATCTACACCTGGTGTGGGGCTTGAACCCACGACCCTGAGATCAATAGTCATGCGCTCTACTGACCGAGGCAGTTGGGCGCCCCTCCATGTGAATTTTAAAATAGATTCTTCTATTTCTTCAAAAACATTGTTGAGGAGATCACTTTGAATCCGCAGCCCACGGTGGCCAGTGCCCACCAGTCGGTCTTCAGTCCTCGAACACAGACCTGTTAATTTCCGTCTGCTGGCATTTCTCTCAGCACTGTTTGTAGCTGTCAGTGCACGAGGCTTCTCCTCCTTGGCTTGAAGTATTTCTGAGGATCCCTAGAACACGGATGCTGATGCTGTTGTCAACGGAATCGCTGATTTAATTTCCGTTTACAATCGTTCGTTGCAAGCGCGCGAGACGCAACTGGCTTGTGTGTGTTGGTTTTGCGTCCTGCAACTTTGCAGAATTCATCTGTTGGCTCTGAAAGTGTTTCTGTGGGAGTCTTCAGGGTTTTCTGCATATAGAGTCACGTCATCTGCAAGTAGAGGGAATTGAATTCTTCGCCAATTTCAACGGCTTTCACACCGGTTTCCCGTTTAGCCGCGCTGGCTGGCGCTGTCAGGACCATTCGAAAGTTGAAAGGGGGCCTCGCTGTCCTGCTGCTGAGCTTAGGATAAAGTTGTCAGTCCTTCACCGATGAGTATGACGCGCTGTGAGTTGGTCATGTGTGAACGACCTTTGTCATGGCAAGGAAGTTCCCGTCTAGTCCCAGTTTACCGAGTGTCCTTATCATGAAAGACCGTTGGATTTTGTCAAATGCTTTTCCTGCTCCCACGGAGATGCTCACGCGTCTCCTTCCTCCTCGCCTGATAGCTGTGCTGTGGTCACGTTGGTCGGTGTCTGTGTGTCAGATCACACTTGCGTTCCCCGCTGGGTCACGGCGCGGGAGCCCCTCGGTGTGCGTCCGGTTCGGCGGGCTAGCGGCTTGTGGAGGGTTTCGGATCTGTCCTCGCGATCCTGGATTGGGCCGTGCTTTTCTCGTAGTGTCTTTCTGGCTTTAGAATCAGTGACGAGTTAGGAGTGTTTCCTCTTCTATCTTTTGGAAGAGTTTGGGAAGTTAATTCCCCTTAAAATGTTTGAATTCACCAATGACACCCTCTAACCCTGGGCTTTTCTTTGTGGGGAGGGTTTCGGTTGTGGGTTCCGTCTCTTCTGTCTATGCGGATTTTCTCGTTCTTCTCGACTCAGTTTTGGGAGTTTGTGGGTTTCTAAGAGTTTGTCTGTTGTGTTGACGTTTTCCTGTTTGTTGCTGTACGATAGCTTACGGTATGCTCATATAATGCACTTTACTTCTTTTAAATCCTTTTTATTTCTGTAAAATTAATAGTAATGTCCTCACTTCATTTGTCCTTTTATTAATTGGCGTCTTCTCTCTTTTTAGTCAGTCTAGCTAAAGGTGTGTCAATTCTGTTGATATTTTTAATGAACTAACTTGATTTCATTGGCTTTCTCTATTTTTGTATTTTCCACATCACTTATTTCCACACTAACCTTTTTTCTAATATTTTTATTTATTTATGAAAGAGAGAGAGCACAAGTGGGGTGAGGGGCAAGAGGGAGGGAGAAGCAGACGCCCCCAGCAGAGCCCAACGTGGGCCCAATCCCAGGACCGTGCGCTGAGCCGCAGGCAGCCACCTGACCGACTGAGCCCACCGGTGCCTTCTCTGCTAATCTTTATCATTTTCTTCCTCTTGCTAGTTACTCCCCTCCTGCTAGCTTCAAGTATAGCTTGCTGGGTTTTTGGTTTTTCTCTTGTTCCTTATTGTGGCATCTCCGGAAAGACATAAATATGTACATTTAGGGAAATTTCTATTATGTCACTCGGTGAGCACAGGAATAAGAGAACCAGAAGTTCCGTGGCCGCACGGAAGGAGAAATAAAGACTTTGCAGACACAGTTTGGAAGTCACTAAACAAATGCAAGATTAACCTCTGATAAGGAAAACTCAGTGGCTCCCGGCGAGCGAGACTGTGGCCCTCAGCCTGCGTCGTCCTCCTCATTGTCGGGGTCCCGCAAAGGTACGAAGTGTGCATAGACCTGGGCGTGCGGTGCATTCTCAGCGGAAGGAAAGAGAATGATACAGAAACCAGCTCGGAAGAGGCACGCACATCAGAATTAAGAGACAAAGATGCTGAATCCAGTGTCTCTTGTATGTGCAATGAGGTAAAGGAAATCAGGAGAACAGGGTACTAACAAAGAGGGAACGCCGGTGAGAGACAGGAGTTGCGACAAGGAACGAAACAGAACATCTGAAGCTGGAAAGCACAACGGCTGACAGAAGGGCCCACGGGCCGGGCTCCGGGGCGCCTCAGCAGGCTGGGCACAGAGGAGCAGGTGCGGGGACGCGGACCCCGCAGCATCCCCGACGCGAGCAGAAGTAGAAACAGTGAGGACACCGGCAGCCGGCAGGACCGCTGAGCGCACAGCCTGGGAGCCCCAGGAGATGAGAGAATGCGGCCCGTATGCCCCAAATCTGATGACCGACATGAATCTGTGTACCCAAGAGCCTCAGCGAAGTCCAAGCGGAATGAAGGACACACTATGGCCAAGTTGTCAAAGGCCAAGGTCACAGAGAATCTTAAAGCAGCGAGAGAGACACGGCTGGTCATGTGCAAGAGATCCTCGGTACTGTTTTGTTGTTGTTGTTTTTAAAAGATTTTATTTATCTAACAGAGATCACAAGTAGGCAGAGAGGCAGGCAAAGAGAGAGAGGGGGAAGCAGGCTCCCCGCTGAGCAGAGAGCCCGATGCGGGGCTCGATACCAGGACCTCAGGATCATGACTGAAGCCAAAGGCAGAGGCTTTAACCCAGGCACCACCCAGGCGCCCCTCTCAGTACTGTTTTAAGGGGCCTCTCATTAGAAGCCTTGCAGACCAGAAGGCGGTGGGATGAGGCCTTAATGTCCTGGAAGATGTAAAAACCAAACAAAAGAAAACAAAACCTTGTCAACCAAGAATTCTCTAGCCAGTAAAATCTATTTTCCAAAAACAAAAGGGAAAGCAAGACGTTCCCCGATAAATCAGATCCGAGGGAGCTCGTTGCTAGGGGACCTGTGGACAAAGGATGCTAAATAGGGGTGCTGGGGGGCTCAGTCCTTAAGCATCCGCCTTCCGCTCAGGTCATGATCCCAGGGCCCTGCACGGGGCTCCCTGCTCATCCGTCGTTCTCTTGTTGGGGAAACTGCTTCTCCCTCCCTTTGCTCCTGCGCACTCCTGTGCTCCCTTTCTCTCTGTCAAATAAATAAACACTTTTTAAAAATGCTAAAGAGACTCCTTTTGGCTGAAATGAAAGGACACTAGACAGTAACTCAAAGCCACATGCAGGGCACCTGGGTGGCTCAGTGGGTTAAGCCTCTGCCTTTGGCTCAGGTCATGATCCCACGGTCCTGAGATCCAGCCCGCGTCGGGCTCTGCGTGTCCGTACTGGCCCCCGAGGGAGTGGGCGCACAGCAGTCACTCCGTCAGCACTGGCGAGTGACTCAGTGTCCAACAGGGAGCCCCAACTTATCGTGTCCAGACACCAACCCTAGCCACTGTGTCCCCTCGTCAGTCATGGAGCTCTGCCCTCCAGTCACCGAGGCCAAAATGTTGGTGTTTCACTCACACTCGTGGAACCCATGCCAGGACGTCCCGTGGCCCCATCTGCCTGCCACACCCCACCTCTCGCCAGTCGGATCCTGCTAGAACCAGGTAGCTTATGACCCTTCACCCCTGCCATCTCTGCTCTTGGGGCACCAGGACCATCCTCTTCCACCTGGCACCCCCCCCCCCACTTCCTATCTGCGTCCCCAGCCTCACACGGACATGGAACACCCAAATCATTGATGTCTCTAGCCTGTTTGGGCTCTGTCTCCCCCACGCAAACATCAGCTCCAGACGGGGTGACCGATGGTCCCCATTTGCTGGGCTTTGAGGCTGAGAGTGCTGACCCAGTCCGCCCCTCAGTCCAGGGCAGACCCTTCGGTCCCCGGCTGCAGCGACAGTGCAGTGATCTTCGCTTCTCGCGCTGGGTCAGTCGGGTGCCCGGGGGTAGTCAGAACTGCTTGAGGATCAGAGAATGAATGGGACACACGGATGTCCCAAAGTTGCCCTCCAGTTCAACGGTGAGCCCTGGGTGGGGGACCCAGCCCCTCCCTCTGGTCCTCCCTGTACTGGGGCCTGAGATCATCCCGGTTCACGCCCCAGGCCACTGGGCATGGTCAAGGTCTCTGTGTGGAGGTGGGATCGCTGAGCACAACTGCCACTTGGTGGCAGCACACATGGGGACCACGGGGCACCTGGGACCCAAGAAGCCGATCCTCCACTCATTCCCTATAGCCCTGAACCTCTTGAGAGGAACAGTCACGGCCGCTGTTTGGGCCTCAGATTTCCAGATCTGTGGAAGGCCAAGGCCGCAGCAAGTCTGGAGGGAGCCTACACCCGGTCGGCTCCCATGCCTCTCCCTGGTCCACTCCAGGCAGGCCAGGTTGCCAGGGGTAGCCCTGGGTCTGAGCCAGGGTCTCTGAGTGGCCACAGGGCTCCTGGGTGGACCTGGTGAGGGGAGCAGGAACTCCAGGAGGGGACAGCCCATCTACAGCCGGACTCTGGTCCCTCACCCCGCCTGGGCCTTGATGGGGAGGGAGCACCGTGGGCAGACAAGGACCTCCAGAGGACTCCGTGCCCCCAAATCCTGGGCAGTGAGGAAACGTGGTGAGTGCAGAACCATAGGCAGCCCCTAACGCCTGACCCAGGGTGGGAGTGGGCGGCCTGGGGCCCGAGGGCAAGGCCTTCCTGACTCCCACGCCCCCAACATCCCACCCTCTGTCAGCTCCTGGCTTGACCTGGCCTCGGCAGCCACTTTACGGAGACTCTAGAAGGGGCTTCAGGAAAGGGTGCCCCTGCCCCACCCCCATCCGTCGTGGGGCTGAGCACCAACGTGGACCGGCTGAACACCCCTCTTCCTCTCGCTCTCCCTCCCACACAGGGCCCGGGGGCAGGCCGGTGCGGTAGTGGCGTCTCCAGCCGCAGGGGTGTCCTCGGGGACCACCTGGGGGCTCGCACGTGGTGGGGGGCCAGCAGGCTCTCTCTGCGGTCTGGGCCTCCACCCTCGCCTCCCTCCGGAGCCCTAACCCCATAACCTTCCTCACCAACCCACTTCCCCCAAGGGGCCTCCTCGCCCCGCAGACCCCATCTCTGTCCTCAAGGAAAGAGGCGAGCTAGTGGACAAGTGTTTACTGAAGGTGGGGGGCGCACTGGCTTGGCCCACCCCCTAGGTCACTGGGGGCATCAGCCCCCTTGACAGAAGAGGGCAGGGGGGACAGCGGAGCCTGGCCCTGGATTTGCCGGCTGTGGAGATGGGGCTGGCCGGGGGCGCCCATCCCTGGGAGCGCGGAGGTCAGGTGCAGAGGATGCCCGGCCTCCAGATGACCGCAGCTCAGGGGGGCATCCTGGCAGTCCTTGGGTGCGGCACCAGAGTCTGTGGGGTACATCTGACAGCCCAGCTTCCGGGTGACCCTGACCTGGGCTGTGGAGACCCCACTGCAGGGCCGAGGGTCCCCCTGCGGTGGCCATCAGCGAGTGGGACACTTCCGAGAACTGCCCGTCCTGGCAGGGACCTCCTAAGGCCACAGGAAGTGGCGAGCCCTCCCTGGATGGGCCGCGGGGGGCCAGAGAGTGGAGGGCGACCTGACCCCCGGGAGGGCTGGTGCAGGGGTTGGGTGGCCCGGCCTGGGGACCCCGGTCAGTGCGCAAGGGCTCAGGGCAGGGGCTGAAGCTGGCCCCGGGCCAGTGGGGCTGTGGAGCACGTGGGCTCCCACTCAGCTCTCCAGAGCCCTGGGAAAGCTCTGGCAGCCATCAGGTAGCTGCCAGGCCCTGGTCCTTGGGCCAGGGATGGTGGCCACGACCACAGGCGATCCCGAGGGAGGCTGCACCGAGCAGGGACAGGGCAGTCAGGGGCCAGGCCATCTGGGAAGAGGGCGGCCCACCCAGCCGTTCTGTAGGCCTTCAGCAAGGGGCTTCAGGAAGGGGCTGGAAGTCCTTCAACCGACCCAAAGCCCAGGGCCTGGCCTGAGGGCCCCCAGGGAGCTGCGGGCCTCTGGGGACCCAGAAGGTGGCTGGCGCCACAGCCTGGGCTCCCGTGAGCCACCTCCAAGTCCTGACACCTGGCTTTCTCTGCCAGAGGCCTGGGAGCTCAGGTGGGGGCTGGCCTCCGCTGAGCCCCCATATTCAGCCGGGGCACTCGCTGGCGCCTGATGAGGCTCGTGGCCTCAGTCCGCTGTCCCCTGGGTGGCGGCTGGAAGGAGAGGAACAGGGGTGCCGGCTCAGTGTACCGATACCAACCTTGTCCAGGGCACACCCCCCTCCAGTCACCCGCTCCTGTGGCAGGGGGAAAGAGAGGGAACCACAGGCCCCAAATGCTCTCCGTCCCGGAAAGTCTGCGTGTGGCAGCAGGCCAACGGTCCATCTTCAGGGACCCCAAAAACAGGATGCACTCCCACTTGAGACGGACCCACCCCTCCGCTCTCAGGCCTGTCCCTGGGATTCTGGGACCCGCCCAGCGCGGCAGGGAGGCTCTGGCCTTGGCTGGGGCTGGCTCTCAGGTCATCTGGCTGCTGGGTGGGGGAGCCCTAGTCCAGACACAGGCCCCAGGGATGACCATCACCCCTCCGCCTGTGATTTGCTACAGGGGACCTTTGCTGGGGAATTAGGACCCAGACTTGGCTGGTAATCTCCTCTCAGGGAGGTCTAAGAGGCGCTCCCCAGGCTCTAGGGCATTTCCGGTGGGGCAGAGGGCAGGATTGGGCAGCCCTAGAGCCTGGAGACCTGGGCAGGCTGGGGGCGTTGGGTGGGTGCTTGCCCCACACTCTCCCATCCCCCTCATGCCCCCGAGACCCCCACAGTCCACTCTCCCCTCAGCAGCCAGAGGGCTCTAGCATGTGCACGTGACCATGTCTGCTCCCCACTTATATCCCGTCGCCCTTCTCAGGAACCCCACGCATAGGTCACTCTCCTGGGCCACACCCAGGACCCCCATGCTTTGCTTTGTCTCCTGTGAAGCCCGAGGTCCCAGGAGTCTGGGCCGAAGGGGCTCGGCGAGAGAAGGTGGGCTGAGGGACATCGTAAGTTCCTGGATAGCTGGAACCAGAGCCCCGGTCGGGGGTGACAGACACCCAGGGTGACTTCATGGCTGACCTTGCGGGGGAGTGGGCCTTGCCCCCCCAAGTCAGGGGTGGGTCTGGGTCGGTCTGCCTTGGCCTGGCTTGGAGTCTGGCCTGACTTCCAGGCAGGTGGCCCCTCTGTCCCCCCCCAAAGCCCAGTGTCCTGTACAGGGCTCACCACCCCCACCCTGAAGGCGCGAGACAGGGACTGGGCCCAGAGCTGAGGTTGGGGTCCAGCCCTCGGCCTCCCGCAGCCCTGGGGCCCGAGACCCTTGGGGGGAAACTCACTGCAATGCAGGTCACACAGCTGGTGGGGGGCGGAGAAAGTCAGGTCAGTCCTCCAGCCCTGGGGGGCGGGCAGCTCAGTCAGCATGGCCTTCGGCCTCTCCCGCACCCTGACTGCAGCCCCCAGGGCCCCAGCCCGGGGAGGCTGCTGGGCTGACAAGCCCTCCCGAGGAGCTCTGGGGGGCGGAGTTCCCCTCTCTGTGATGCCATGATGCCAGGGAAGCAAGGGCTAGGACTGCAGGACGTGAGTGGGGGTTGGGGGGGGCAACTCCGCCCACCTGGATGCAGGTGTTGGGGACACAAGCCTCTTCCCTGGGAATGTCCACAAAGGCCACCGCAAGGTCAGTCACGAAGTCACTCTGGGTGGGAGAGGGGTCAGTCACAGGCAGTGGCGGGGAAGACTGTGTCACGGAGCGGAGTGCCCGGCACCCCTCCACACCGGGCGGCCTCCAGGGGCTGACTCAGGGCCTTGCAGACAGGAAACGGATCAGCCACCGTCCCCAGGAAGGAGCCCACCCCCTGCACACCCGGCTCACTGAGGCTGGGGCGTGGGTCGTGGCCCGGGGCCCTGGGCGGCAGGCAGGCGGCCACTTCTTCCTTTGGTGACACAGGTGCACCTGGAAATGGGCGGCACTGGGCGAGAAGAAGGTGACCCGGAGGTGGCCCTGAGAGGCGGCTGGCCGGACTGTCATCTTCCAGGCTGTGGGGGCGGAGGGTTGAGGCCCAGCACCCCCCTAGTTCTGCTCCTCCCTCCCGCGGACCCAGCTCCCTGTCATCCCACCTGCCTGACCCAGAGGCATCTGAGGAACCCAGAAGAAAGTGGTATTTGCTGTGTCCACACAGCAAAGGCCCCAGGCCAGCCTCCCTGCCCTGCGGCCCCTTGGAGAGCTCACCTTGGAAGTGTCCCTCTTGGAAAGGGCATCGCACCCAGGAGCCGCGGCTGGTGGAGAACTGCAGAGAGGACTTGAGAGGCCTGAGGTCCCCGCAGCGTGCGCGGGGCTGGTGGGGGGCTGGGACCCACTGGGCCTCCTTCCCCCAGAATCCCTTAGCTCTAGCGTCAGACCAGGATGGGGCTCAGAGGGGTCGCCGGGAGGCTGGGCAGGGTCCAGGAGCATGTGTGGCTGCATGCCCCAGCCCCAATGCCGGGGATCCCTCCACCTCTCCTTGCTACATCCCCCTAAGTGCTAACCATGCCCAGGGTGACCTGGCGCACTCACCTTCAGGCAGAGCCGGGGCTGTGTGTCCACCGAAGGATACTGTACCTGCGGGGGAGGGCGGGGGACGGCGCTCAGGTCAGGCCCCTGCCCTCTGCGCCCACCCCCATCCCCGCTGGGGGTTACTCACCCTGCCGTGCGCCGGCCGGCCCGAGTGCTCCAGGTTGTGGCAGAGGGCCCCTGGCCCCGGGCGCCAGCACAGGCTCACGTGGCCGCTCACGGGACATGCAGGCTCCCAGCTCAGTGCCCGGTCCCCCGGGTGGTAGCGGATAGCATCCCACAGGGCCTCCGTCTCTGCAGGGACCCTCCCCCAAGGACTCAAGTCAGCGGAGCCCCCACCCACGTGTGTGTCCCAAGGCCTGTGCGGGGCATCCCGGGGCAGAGCGCAGGCACCCCTCTCAGAAGCCCTGCGTCCTCCGCGTGAGCCGGCCGGGGCGCGGGTGTCCGTGTGTCCCGGGCGTCCCCTCGCTTTTGCACACACGTGTCCACGCACAGATTTTTTTTTTTAAGATTTTATTTATTTATTTGATAGAGAGAGATCACAAGTAGGCAGAGAGGCAGGCAGAGAGAGAGGAGAAAGCAGGCTCCCCGCTGAGCAGAGAGCCCAATGCGGGGCTCGATCCCAGGACCCCGAGATCATGACCCGAGCCGAAGGCAGCGGCTCAACCCGCTGAGCCACCCGGCGCCCCTACGCACAGATTCTGCTCCCAGAAAAGGCCAGCCAGGACTCACCTTTGGCCACGTGCCATCCACGGCAGGCTCAAGAGGGGGGACGGGCCTGTCCACACGCTTCATCCCCACTGTGTCCCCTCCAGGCCGAAGCAAGCCGCTACCTCCACCAAGCTGGGCAGCCCCCAACCTGCCCTCTTCCCGCACTGCCTCGTCTCCCACCACCCCTGCTTCACACCGTAAGGCACTTGCCATCTTCGAAGGGACAGGCCTGCATCCGCACGGCGTCAGGGGTCGCAAACCAGCCCTGCAGGAGGGGCTGGGGTCAGCTCAGGCCCAGCCCCTCCCTCTGTCTCCTCCGGGCAGTGAAGGCCACACTCTCACTGACCTCAAGGCACAGGCATGGCAGCTCCTGGCTGTAGGGCAGAGAGACGGTGCGGGACATCTGGTTCACTGTCACCTGTGTGCAGTGGAGGGCTTGAGGGTTGGGGGCCCCAGTGGCTGGGACTGGGAGAGGCTAGGAAGGCCTGGGTGGGGGTAGTGGGTAGGAGGCAGGCCTGGGGCAGGGTGGGAGGGGGGAGGCAAGGATAGGTCCTTGGGCTAGACTTGGGTGGGGGGGTGTGGCCTGGGCCAGAGGCCTGTCCAGGGCTGTGGGCCTGGGCTCACCCGCACGGGGACACCCACATCGTCGCAGGTGAACCACTTCAGGCAGAGCCGCACGTAGTAGTCAGGGGCCCCGGGGGCCTCAGGCACCTGGACCAGAATGACCTTCCGGCTGCGGTCCGCCCAGTAGGAGAACTTCCCGGCTGTAAAACGGTGGCAGTTGGGGGCCACGCTGGGACTAGCAGTCACTGGACAAAGGTCTCCACCTGTCCTGAGAGGCTCCAGGAGATGGACCCTTGCTAGATACAGGCATGTGGGAGTCGCCCACCTGAGAACCCATCATGACTTCCCAAGTGGGGCAGGCGGAAGACACCCATGGAAGGGCCTGCAGGGGCCTCCCCAGGGTCTGCGGGGCGGCGGTCCCACCCGGGAAAGGGGCCTCACCAAAGCAAATGGGCACGTTCCTCCCCACGTCCTCGTCTCTGCAGTCTGCAAATGGCACAGCAATGGTGGGCCCAGGCCTCCTGTTCCCAGCAGCTGTACCCGAGCCTCTGCCCACGTGCTTTACAGAAGTCTCTCTTCTCCCAGGGAGCCGTGACCCCGGATAAAGTGAGAGGGGCTTGCTGCGAGCCCTCTGGCATGGGGCCCTGACCCCTGCCCCGGATGGCCCACCCAAGTTGCCCCCAGAAGCCAGTGGCAGCTGTACCCGGGCCAGCCCCACGGGCTCCCACCTTCCACATGGTACTGCTGGTCTAGCTGGACCCCGCAGAAGTGGGGGACGGTCCTCAGGGTGACGTAGAGGCTCTGAGCCACGCTCACTTCAAAGCAATCAAAATGCACCTGCAGCTGGGCATGCACAGGTGTGAGCCAGGTGGGTCTGGGGTCTCTAGCGCCCCATCCCTGGCCTGGCCAGCTCCACCTCGCACAGCTGGAACTCAGGAGAAGGGTCCCCAGTCCTTGGGCCTTGGTGGAGCAGGAGTCCAGAAGGGAGGGCAGCCAGGAGCAGCCAGGGGACAGCTGCTCCTGTCGGGCAAAAGCTTGGGGTGGGGCCAGCACGTCTGGGTCAGGCCCCGGCCTCACCTGCCACCCCACCTGCCGGTGGCGGGAGGCTCTGGAGACCCGCACGCTCTGACACTGAGTCTCCTGGGTGTCCAGATTCATGGAGCAGGCCTCCAGGCCCCGCAGGCTCTCTGCGTGAAGGGAGGGGCCGGGCAGGTGGGTCAGACCAGGGCAGGGAATCCTCCTCTCTGTGAAGTACAGTTAGTGGGGTCCCTGGCCCCCCAGACTGCCTCTCACCATGCAGCACGAGGGAGGCCCGCACGCGCAGGAGCAGGGAACAGCCGTCATTGGGGGCACACTTCATGGCAGTGGAGAGTGTCAGGGCCTCCAGGACCGATGGGGACACGGACGAGGGGGGTGGCCGGCAGAAGCTGTTAAAAATATTCCCTGGGGAGGAGAGGAGGCTGGTGAGTGCTTCGGGCCTCCCCAGGGCCTGGGTAAGGCTTTGTGGGTGGCCCAGCCAGAGGAGGGCGCTCCGGGACGGCATGTCTGGGGAGGGGTCCTCACTGTCTTGCTCCAGGGCAATCAACGAATGGCCCCCAGTGAACAGAGGACCTGCCCTGGAGCCAGCTGTCTGTCGGGCATCAGGAGTGGGGCCAGTCTGGGGAGCAGACCCCACATGCCCAGCACGGGCGCCTTCTGATAAGCTGGCAAGCCCCATGGCCTCTCTTTAAAGTCCTGTGGGGCACCTGGGTCATGACCCCAAGGTCGTCGGAGCCCAGATCGGGGGTCTCGCTTCCAGGCATGGGGGCTGCGCCGAGTGGTGGCGTTCACTTGGCCCGGCTGGCAGCCGGGGACTTGGAGGATAGAGGGTATTGCCGTGGAGCCCTGGGGAGGCCCGTGGCCCTCCAAGTCGGCAGCCCAGGTGCCCTCCTGCGCCCAAGGGCGCAGGTGGTCTGCAGACAGGGTTCAGGCCCTGTGTTGGGACGGTGGAAGGAAGTAACCCCGAGGTGGGCCCGCGTGTCCTGGGTAGGAGCTGCGGTGCCCAGAGCTCCCAGGGGGACCTGTTGGGGCTGGAGCTCTGGGGGACGGGCAGGCAGCACAGGAGGGGGACCCGTCAGACCACGCCGAACTGCACCGTGAGGGAAGGGGGAGCGGAGGAAGACCCCTCTGTGGGGAGGCTGGGGAGGAAGGAGGAAGACTGAGGTGCGGCCCTGAGGGTGCAGAGTCCGTCTGTCCGGAGCCTGCGGCCACGGGCTATCTCTGCCCCGGGACCTGTTCCGGCGACCTGTGAGCAGGTGGGCTACGGAGAAGGCGGGGTGCCCCAAAGCCAGGTCTTTGCCGGACGCAGTGGCCCTGCCCACCGGGCCTGGACGCACATGGCAAGGAGCGCGTCCCTGGGTGGAGCTCGCTCCGATGGTTTCAGAGAGAGACTCACGGGATGTGAGGAGTTACAAGACCCGAATATATTCTTGGAAAGGAAATCCGGCTCTGTGGACCCCACTGCGGCCCAGGCGGAGTCATGGGATCCGGCTGACTCTCCTGTAGGACACAGCCTAGAAAGCCAGACAGAGGACGTGAAGAGGGGTTTCAGGATGTGGCAGGAGGAAAGGGAGGACGGGGATGTCCTTGAGGTGACACTGGGCTGTGGGGGAGGCAGGGGCCCAAGTGGCTCCCTCCCTGAGTCAAGGAGAAGGGCAGAGAGCCTGGGCAGACCCGAGTGCCCACGTTTGCGGGACAGAGCACGAGACAGGAGAGAAGGCTGCACAAGAAGGCGGGAGAAGGTTCACCTGCGGGGCACAAGTCAGCACGCCCGTGAGGGGAACTGCCGGGGCAGGCAGGAACCCGCCCAGAGGATCTGAGGGAACCGCGTCCTGCGCTCCTGGGGCTGGGGACAGTCCTGTGGGCGGTCTGGCCCTGGGTACGCCCCACATTTGCAGGAGTCTTGCCTTGGTGGGGGGTAATTAGCCTCAGACTGAGTGCTGCTCTCAGCCTGCCCAGCGCCCCCCGAAAGTTTAAGCGTTAGCCCTGAAATTTAACTGTCTTTCAGGAGAGCCTCAACGATATTTGTAGGAGTAAATCATATGTCCAGCACACAACAGGGTAAAATTAACAATTCAAAATTACAAGCCATGCAAAGAATCAGGAAAATACGACCCATAACGAGGAGGAGAATCAATTCACTAAGACTGGTGCGGGCTCCAGAACCAGCTCAAGGACGTCAAAGCAATGAGACGCTGTTTCCGAATGTCCCCACTGGTGCGCATAGACGTGGGAGACTAGATAGGGAGCTCGAGCTCAGATCCACCTTCTAGAAAAAATATAATGTCTGAGATGAAAAACACATCAGATAGGATTAATAACAGATTAGATATTTAGAAGGAGATTGGGGAACTCGACGGAGCAACCGAAACCACCCAAAAGAAAATGGAAAGAGATACTGGTGACGATGGGATGACAAGAGGAGCATTGGCAGGACGTCTCCAGGGACCGAGTGCGCTCGGAGAGTCCCCAGAGGGATGCAGGGAATGAGAAAAAAAATCGGTATCTCCCCGACTTGATGAAAACTGTGAAGTCGCAGGTCCAAGAAGCCGGTGAGAGCTAAGCGTAAGGAAGATGGAGAAATTACAAGACGCACCAGGATCCATTTGCTGGAAGCCAGTGACGGACAGAAAACGTAGAAGCCACCAGAGGAAAAAGACATGTTATGTGGAAGGAACAAAGGACAGGACAACGGCAGTTTCTTGTGGGAAAGGGCAGAAGAGGCCCCAGAATGCCGCAGGCCGGCCTGCCCACTGGAGCTGTCTGCAGACGAAGCGTGAATAAAGACTCCTGGAGCACACAGAAGCCAAGAGGACTCCTCATCAGAAGACCCACCACCAAAAAAAAGTTAGACAGGCCCTTGGGTAGGGAGGAAAATAGGAAAATGGTACCAAATGGAGCACCAGAAATGATAACCATGTAGATACACGATCTATTTCCTCATTATTTAAGTCCATTTAAAGGAGGATTGACTGTTTACACGGAATAATAATAGTAATGCACTGGGAGTCTAGAACACGCGGGAAAGGGAAACATGTGACCACAACCCCACAAACACCTGGCGTGGGGGGAGGGGCACCTGGGGGCGCAGCCCGTTAAGCCTCCAACTCCCAGCTTCCACTCAGATCATGATCTCCAGGTCTCGGGGTCACGGGATTGACCCCTGCATCAGGCTCCACACTCAGCGGGGAATCTGCTCGGGATGCTCCCTCTGGCCCTGGCCCTGCTCGTCCCCCCCACCCAAGTAAATCAGTAAATCTGACACACCAGATGGATGGCCGAGGTGTGGCTGCTCTACTGCAGCCACGGCTGTTTGTGCCGTGAGGCACCGCGTCCTGAAGGTAGAGTACAATGCATAAAGATGTACGTTAGAAACACCGAAAACCAAACAGAAAGCAAAAAAACACCAAAATGAACAAAGAGTTTGAACTATTAAGTCAACTGAGGAGGAAAAATGAAACCACACACACACAATTAACCGAAAGACGGCAGAAGAAGAAAAAGTGAACAAAGACGATAAGGAACAAGGGAACAGGAACGCGGTCCCCCTGGCCTTGACCGCTTCCGTAGTCACACTCAGTGCAAATGTTTGACGCCGTAGTCAGGCAAAGACGTTCAGGCTGCGAGCCCAACCCAGACCAACGCAGGCTGTTGTAAGAGACGCACTTCATGGAGGAGGACACCGGCGCGAAGACACAGGCTGCCAGAGCTGATCGAAAGAAAGATGGACGGATTGTGACCAGACGGCATGGCTTTCCTGGCAAAGAATATTACCAGAGAGAAGGACACTCCTTTCAGAGCGACAGAGGGAGCAATTCCTTGGGAGGACACAGCAGTCACAACTGATACGACGCACTTAATGTCAGAGTTTCACAGGGAGACAAAACAGGTTAAACAACAAGGTCGAACAGACAAGCCCACAGTCTTAGTTGGTTTCAACAGTCTTCCTTCTACACTTGACCGAACAAGTGGGCAGAAAACCGGAAGGAATATGGTGGCCTCGTATGACATAACCAACCCGCTCAGCTTCCCCGGCATTTACAGCACCCCCCCAACAGCGGTGGGGTCTGCATGTGTTCCAGTGCGCACGGAATGTTGATCTAGATAGACTGTGTGGTCCATAAAATAGTCTCAGTACATTGAAAAGAATTCAGATCAAACAAACTATCTTCTCTGATCAAAATGGAATTAAATCAGTCATTAATAACATAGTTCTGGGGGCGCCTGGGGGGCTCAGTCGGCTGAGCATCTCACTCACTATTGGTTTCAGCTCAGGTTGTGATCTTAGTGTGGATCCCTCTCCCTCTGCCCCTCCCACTCGTTCTCTCTCGCTCTCTCTTCCTCTAAAATACATAAATAAGTCTCTAAAAAACTAAAATAAAATATTTCTGGAAAACCTCCCAATATTTGGAAACTGAACAATACACTTTTAAATAACTTTCAGCTAAAGAAGATATGAAAAGGGAAATTAGAAATTACTTTGAACAGAATGAAAATGAAAACACAACATATAAAAATATTTGGATGCTGCCAAAACATTATTGGGGGGGATTTGTAGCACTTAATTCCAAATTAGAAAAAAAAAAAATCTCACATTAGTGACATCAGCTTCCACCTTAAGAAACTAGAGTAAATGCACGCCCTTAAACTAGAGCTAAATTACACATCAACTATATCTCAAACCGAGAAGAAAGAGTAACAAAACCTGAAGTAATCAGAAGAAATAAAATAAGATCGGAGTGGAAACCAATGAAATAGGAGACAGAAGAGCAGTAGAGAAAGTCAATGAAAGCGTATGTTTAAGAAAGAAATACTACCAGTTCTACACAGATCCTTCCAGAAAACCGATGCAGCAGGAATAGTGTGGAACCCATTCTCTGATATCAAAACCTGACAAAAAACATTACAAAAAGAGAAAACTACAGAAAGCTCATGGCCACAGAGTAGAACCTCTAAACAAAATTTCAGTCAAGGGAATCCAACAACATGGAAAAAGATAACACATGATTACCAAGTGCAGTTTGCCCTCAGAATATGAGACAGATTCGATGTTGGAAAATCCATCACTATAGGGCAGGCCTCTCAGGGCCCCTCCTCCTTCTGGAGCTTTGTGTTATCATGCAATAAACTTTGCTTTGCTGCCTACCAAAAAAAAAAAAAAAAAAAAAAAAAAAAAAAAAAGGAAAGGAAAGGAAGAAAGAATCACTACAATTAACTATGTTAACAAATTTTGAAAAACACATACGATCATCTCAATAGCAAAATTATTTTACAAAATCCAATATCTATTCCTAAAAAAATCCTCAGCGAACAAGGAATGTAAGGAAACGTTCTCAACCTGTTAAAGGCCATCTATGGGGAACCTATGGTTACTGCCGTGTTTGCCAGTGAAAGGACCGTTTTCCCTTAAGATCAGGAAGGAGACCAGCAGCACCGCTCTGCTCACTTCTGTTCAGTGTTGCATTAGAGATTGTAGTCAGTGCAATAAGGCAAGAAAATAAACTTCCTTTTCAGTTTGGAAAGAAGTAAAGCCGTCTTCATTCGCAGATGACATAGCTGTCTCTATAAAAATCTAATGCACTCTGAGGTGCCTGGGGGGCTCAGTCGTTTAGCGTCTGTCTGCCTTCGGCTCAGGCCAGGATCTCAAGATCCTGGGGTCGAGCCCCACATCGGGCTCCTCGTGGTCTCTGCCTGAGGTTCTCCCTCTTCCTCTGCCCCTCTGCGCCCCTGCTCATGCGTTCTCTCTCCCAATCTTTTTAAAAAAAGATTTTATTTATTTATTTATTTTTTTATTTGAGAGAGAGGAAGAGTGAGAGAGAACACAAGCAGGGAAGTGAGGGAGAAGCAGGTTTCCCGCCCACCGCCCCCACTCTGCCCCCCAAACAAGGAACCCAATACAGGACTCAATCCCAGGACCCTAGGATCATGACCTGAGCTGAAGGCAGATATTTAACTGATGGTGCCAGCCAGGCACCCCAGTAAAATAAATCTTTAAAAAATTATGCTATAAAGGTAATTTCCTCCTTCCTGCCCATCTATGTGTGTAAGAAGCCAGCGAGTTTCTAAACTCCTCCCCGGAACTGGTGAGATGTCATACGGAGCTTGGCCCCATAAGAGGGGGTTTCTCCCAACTTGGTTTAAGTTTATAGAAGATCATAAGTGGGAAAAATAAAAAAAACAATAATTTTTTTTAAAGCCTTAGGCACACAGAGCACAGCTGTCTTCATACCCCACGGGCTTCTCCTCATCATGTCCTGAGGGGTCAGACCAGGACGGGCAAGGAGGTCGCAGTCTCCTGCCACCTCCTTCTCCCAAACTGATGGATGTTAAACAGAGAAGGAAGAGTTGAGCTGCCTTTCCTGATCCCCATGAGCAGGCGGTTCTGAGCAGTGTCTGTGATCACTCCTCCCGTAACAGTCCAAGTTCCAAGTAATTGTCTGCACCTGGCATGGCCCCTGCCCTGTGTGTCCTTGGCCCCCATGTCTTGGAGATGATGCAAGCAGTGGTGGGGTCTGATGGACTCCTCTGAGCCAGAGGCAGCGGCCAGCCCGCCAGCTGTCCGCAGACTCCATGGTGAAGCCGAGTGGCCAGCCAGGTAATGTGGGCTGGGCGGGGAGAGTTCTGTCCCCAGCCTGGGGTTCCCTTGCCCCGGGGAGCACCAGAGAGCCTCACGCGGTGTTCCCAAGGGAAGGCAGAGCCCTCTTCCCACCCATGGGTGCCTCATGTGTGTGAAAATGTCTTCTTCTCTGCAAGGAATGAGAAACCCCCATCTCTTGACCTTTTCCGAGGGTGGGGGGAAGCAGATCTACTCCAGCCAACCAAGAAAAGGACAAAAACCAGAATTAAAAAAAAAAAAAAAGGTAGAGCCATGGCAGAGAAGGGCTCATGGGGAGCACAGAGCGTAGTGACTGCAGAGAGGGAAGATGCCTGTTGTGGAATAAATGCGTGAGAACAGCTCCTATTCCAGACTAGCTGACAAAACGGGGAGTATACAGAGGAGAGGAGAGGAGAGAGGAGAAGAGATACAAGCATGCCATGTTATCTGTGGCGCAAAACGGGGCAAACAAGTCGTTGTCCCTCCATGGAAATCACTGTGAACCCAAAATTTGTTATGAAGCCTCGTGGGAGTCTCCCTGTGGGAGAAGTAAATATATTCGATCTTTTCAAAGACTTGAAAAGCTGCCGCAGAGCCGTACTTTATGAAGGCCTAACAGATGTGCTCTGAAGAGGAGAAACAGGAACTCGAAAGAAGAAGCGGGTTCCAAAAGGGAACAGTGAACTCAGGGGTTGGCGAACTGTGGTGGTGAATTTGAATTCCTCCTGACAAGAGAGGAGGAGGAGGAGGAGAGTTCTCCGTGTTCAGAAACACGCTGGGGGTCTCGTTTCCCATAATACGCCAGGCTAGGCTGTCCAGGCCAACTCTCTAGCTGAAAACAGCTAACAATGCTGGGGGAAAGTCAGGCATAGAAAAGGTCCAAGGAAACTTGGGAAAGCTGCTGAAAGAATCAGCATCATCAGGTCAAAGCCTGAGAGACGGCAGAGGGACGCACAGGAGGCCACGTCTGCTGGCAACATCATGGAGCTGTCCCACTATCACCCTGGGTTGGGGGCCATGGGGAGCCCCCCAACCCTGGGCCCTGTGGTTGGCCACTCTGAGTGCGCAGGGAGGAACAGAGAGCTTCCCAGGGCCTTCCGTGGGTCTGGGTGCTGGTGTCCAGCCCTGGTTCGCATCTCTAGGAAGGGCCAAGGGACCTCAATCTGTTTTTTAAAGGGAAATGGTCCTGACAGTCATACATCATCTCTGGGTACCACTCGGAAACAAGGGGGAATCTGATCCAGGGGAACCTCCAGCATCCTAGGCCCTGGGGAACCTCACAAGTCATTTCTTGAGGGCACTGAGCAGGCATATTTAAAGATGAACAGATATGCCAGAAAACAAAGCACCGAGAGGGAAACCTGGCAGAAATGAGAGCCCCATGGAGTCTTCCGGGGACAGGCGCACGAGATGTGACTGTAGACCAGCCACCCTAGGACAAGCTCGGAAGTATGCGTGGTGGGAAACAGAAACTACAAAGACGGACCAAGCACATTCGCAAAAAAACAAGAGTTTCTAGAAACGAAACCCACAGAAACAGAAATTAAAAATGGAACAAGTGGCTTCCAGAGCAGCCTGGACCTCACCAAAGAGAGAATTAGTGAAGCAGAAGGTCCCAGCAAATGACCCCGAAGGCCGCAGAGGGACAAAGAGATGGAAAATACAACAGAGACATTCAGAAATGTGAACAAAGTAAAATGGCCAAGATGACCCCGAGGAAGGGAAAGAGGACAGACAGGACTGCTGGCTAGCTTTGCAAAGGCTCATGAAAAAAAGTGAAGTGTAGGCCAGTCTCCCGTATGAATATAGTTATAAAACCTACATAAAACTGTAGCAATTTGGTTTAATAATATATTAAACATGACTGGATAGGATTTGTCTCCAGACTCCACGTGTGGTCAAAGTTAGAACATCTATCAGTACAATTTATCTCATTGAAAGATTAAAGGAGGAAAACTGCATGATTATTTTCACAGATGCATACAGTTTTCATAAGGTTCACTTCCTATTCTTGATAAAGAATGTTTAAAAAACTGGGAAAAGAAAGGCATCTCCTTGTCTAGATAGAAGTCATCTTCTTCAAAGGCCCCATTAGCCTGATAACATCAGGTGAGCCTTGGGAGTCAATCCCGTGAATACCAGAACTAAAATAAGGCTCCCCATTCCACACTGTCCTGGTGCCTGGAGCCAGGTCTGTAAGACCAGAAACACACACAGGTTTATAAACTGTCATCATTTACAGAATATGTGATTATCTATATACAAAATCTTAAGAGACTCAATGGGAAATCTATCAGAAATAACAAAGAATTTTTAACAAATGTGTTGGGTACAAGATCAATGTACAAAAGCAGCTGCTTTACACCAGCAAAACCACTCGGAAAAATATAATAAAATAAAGAAACCTTTCACACTATCCTTCAGCCTCTGAAGAATGTAGTACAAGCTTTGAGGAAGACCTACATCGTTGGAAAGGCATACCATGTTCATGGTTGGAACACTCAACTCTGAGGTCATTTCTGTCTCAAGTCAATGGCTGTAGTCAATGCCAGTCAGATCAAAATGTGTGATATTGTAACTTATATAAGAAATATGCTCCGTGCCCATTATCTGGTACAAGAATCCTAAAACCCTTGGGATTTTCTGCGAGCTAAGAGCTGGGAGGGCGTCTTTTGTTGTTCATAACAAAGCACGTTCAACCGCAACTAAGTTCATCTTAACGAGGTAAGTTTTGGAAAGCCCCAAGGGTGGGGGCTGGTTGCCAGGGAAATCAACCTCATGATGACCTCTGCTGAGGAGAGAGGACCCGGAGGTCCCGTCAACCACCAGTGGCTGGCGAATTTATCAGTCGTGCCTATGTAAAACCTTCCATATAAGCCTCCATAAAAACTCTAAGGGTTTGGAGGGACAGGGTTTGGAGCACTTTCGGGTTGGTGAGGACATGGAGCTGGGAGAGTGGCAGCCCCAGGAGGCATGGGGGTCTCTGTGCCCTCCTGCGTCCCTTCTACCTGGTTTTTCTTAAATTATATCGTTTTATAAAAAACTGGTTACCTGGCAAGTAAAATGATGCTCTGAGTTCTGTGAGCCCATCAAGCAAAGAAAGTGGACTGAGGGCGGGGTCATGGGAGTCTCTGACCCATAGCCAGTTGGTCAGAGGCAGAGGGGACATCCCAGACTTGTTGCCGGTGTTGGAAGTTGGGGGGCAGTCTTGTGGGACAAAACCCGTAATCTGTGCGCTCGGAGGCTAAACTGGTCGCCTAGGTAACTTAGAACTGAGTTAATTGCTTGGTGATATTAAAAAATACACACATTGGCTCTCTCCAAAATAAATAAGTAAATCCTTTATTTTTAAACGGGGGGCACCTGGGGGCTCAGTCACTTGAGTGTCTGACTCTCGATTTCAGCTCTGGTCCAGACCTCAGGGTCCTGGGATCAAGCCCCATGATGGCCTCTGCCCTCAGCTGGGAATCTGCCTGGCATTTTCTTCCTCTGCGCCCCCTCCCATGCTCGCACATGCCCTCTCTCTCCCCCAAAATAAGTAATCTTAAAACAAGACCTGCGTTGGGAAGTGCCTCCTGAAATTCTCAGTAAACTTGACAATCAAAACTTCACATTGAAGAAGTGAAGGCATACAAAATGCTAAAACCCTTTTGAAAAGCTTTCTAGTGTAAAAATGAAACTTAGATACTGAAAAACTCACCCAAAAAACATGGCTTTGTGAATTATTATGGAGCAGACAGCCCGATCCCCAGCCGGCGGGTCCCCAGCTAGTCCGAGCCCCTTTGCTCGCCGCAGACCCAGCGGGCTGACTTCTCCTGTAAGGACTTCATTCCTTATGGTTTCATCGTCCAGATGGGCCTCTTCCTGCACTAACCTTGAGGCTTGCCATTTTCCAGACTTGGATTACCTGGTCTGCCGCTGTCCTCAGCTCTGCCCCTCCTTGCAGAATCGGGCTCCATGGCCTGCCAGGCGTCCTCGGGATGCAGCTCGGCACCCGTCTTCAGACCCTGTATTTCTGGCTGGTCGGCAGCAGGACCCGGAGGCCCGATTGTGCTCAGGATCTAGTCCTTTGGCAGGACCAGCGCTGGTGTCAAGTGCCCTGGTTGGCGGGGGGGGGGGGGGGGGGGGGGGGGGGGGGCGGGGCGTGTCGTGATGCTGTGTCTGGACCCCCGCCTGCTTTGATGCTCGCTGTCACCAGCACTCACGTCAGTGGGGGACGCAAAATGGTTTTTCTACCGTTCGGTTTCCCTTACGAGCTGGAACACTTACTCCCAGGTGGCGTGCGCAGGAGACGGGCAGGAACAAGGCTTGATCCCAGTTTTGAGGATGACGAGCAGGTTCCCTGTCATCCTCAGGAGATGGGCTGCAACTTACCGCTAGTCTTTTTTTTTTTTTTTAAGGTCAAATGATCTCCTCTTGGCTAATGGGAGCTTCTTGAGGGCAGTTCCAAGTACTTTTTTTTTTAAGGTTTTATTTTTAAGTAATCTCTGCTCCCAGCGCAGGGCTGGACCCCGCAACCCCGAGATCAAGAGTCGCTCGCTCCTCTGACGCCCGCCCGCCTCCCTACCGTGGCTTTGAGAGCGTCTGTGCTCTCCGGTCCGAGGCGTCCCGGTTCTTCCGGCCCGTTCTCTGGCCCAGACCGAGCGTCGGCCCCTGCGCGCAAGCCCGGCCTGGTCCTCCCGCGGGAAATGGTGTCCGCGACCGACCGCAGCCTGGCCTGGGGGGCCCCACCGTGGACGTTGTCCGCGCGCTTTGCTACCTGCCCCAAAGACTTTCCTTTGTCTTTAAAACCCGGTCATTTTACCACAGTACGTTTTGGTGTTTGGTATTCAGGATCCGTATTTTTGGTTTGCTCCGATAATACCCAGTTTTAAGAAAGAAATTTAATGTCCCGAGAACCGTGGCTCCTCCTGGGTTTTCTTCAACGCGTTTTGGACATTCGGGCGCGTCCGCAGCGCGCACCGTCCACTCGCACGTCGTTTCCACCTGTTTGCTCGTCGCGTCTTTTCTTGTGAAAACGCCCGCCTTTGGCCTTGTCCCGCCCGGGTGTTTAGCGCTTGGCCTGCCCCGGCCGGGTCGTCGAGCGCCGTCCGCCCTTCCGAGGCGGTTTTCCGCGTGTCCGGCCCCGCGCCTCACTTCGGAGGATGTCGGGCTTCTGTGGGGCGTCGCGCGCGGGACAGAAAGCGACGCGGCCGCGACGGGTCGGTTCGGGCGTCCGGCTCGTCCCGCCGCCTCCGCGGCCCCACGGCGCCCTCTCCGAGCCGCGTCCGCGTCGAGCCAGCGGACCGCGAGGCCGACGCTCCCCTCCCGCGGCGGGCCCGGGGGTCCGGGGCTCGGGGCGCCCCGCAGCGGGCTCTCGCCCAGGGCTGGGGCCCGCCGCTCCCGGGGCGCCGCCGCAGGTGAGGCCGCGGGAACGAGCCGCAGCGGGGCGCCGCCCTCCCGCCGCTCCACCGGCGCCTGCGGGCTCAGGGACGGGGGCGCGCGCGGGCTCAGGGACGGGGGCGCGCGGGGGCTCAGGGACGGGGGCGCGCGCCGGCTCAGGGACGGGGGCGCGCGGGGGCTCAGGGACGGGGGCGCGCGCGGGCTCAGGGACGGGGGCGCGCGGGGAGCTCAGGGACGGGGGCGCGCGCCGGCTCAGGGACGGGGGCGCGCGCCGGCTCAGGGACGGGGGCGCGCGCGGGCTCAGGGACGGGGGCGCGCGCGGGCTCAGGGACGGGGGCGCGCGGGGAGCTCAGGGACGGGGGCGCGCGGGGAGCTCAGGGACGGGGGCGCGCGCCGGCTCAGGGACGGGGGCGCGCGCCGGCTCAGGGACGGGGGCGCGCGCCGGCTCAGGGACGGGGGCGCGCGCGGCCGCCGCTCGGCGGCGCAGCGCAGGGAGAGGAAGGAGCCGGGCGGGGCTCGCGGGCCGCGGCGGGAAGGAGCGGACGGCGGCGGCGCCCGGGCTCAGGGAGCTGCCCCGCGGCTGGAAGAGCAGAGCCGCGCGGAGCCGACCGTGGTGCGGCCGGGCCGGGTCCCCAGGCAGCAAAGCACCAGGGCCGCGTCCCCACCTCACGCCACGTGTGGAAACAAACCCCAGCGCGCTAAAGAGCCGAATGGAAACAAGAGGTTAAAGCCTGTGCAAGGCAGGGGGCGTTCCTCGGGATGGGGAAGAATTTCTTGAAACCCCCAAATCCACAAAACACCTTAAAGAGGAGACTGGTAAATGCGATCACATCCAAGTGGAAAAGTTCCGAATGGCCTTGGGAGCCCCAAGCGACCCTCCGGGAGGGAGCGGAACTCTGTGAGGCCCGGAGCACTCCCCAGGGACACTCACAGCGGGAGCCCACACCCCCGTCCCCAGCGCAGGTCACGCAGCAGCCGCCGCTGCCACGGAACACAATGAAGACTGTGAAGTTAATGGGCGTCATTTCGCGTTGGAGAAAACACAGAAGTTGATAAGGGGAAGTGGGGCTTTCCCTGTATGGCTGGCAGGGGCACTTTGCAAAAGGGGGCGTCCTCCGGTGAAGCAGGAACACCGGGCTTCTGTGCGGCAGGCGCACAGCTGGGCGTGAACTGGGGGCCTTGTCCGTGGTCACCAGCTGCTGGACAGCGACATCTGGGGGACACTCTGTCCTGCGAGGCAGGCAGGGGGAGGCCAGTAGAGTGGCAAGGAAGACAGGGTGACCCTGGTGGCCAGGCTGTATGAGGACGGGAAAGGCAGACTGTCCCCCCTGCCTGAGATGTACTCACGGTTCACTCGGCTCTCGCAGGCGAAGCCCTGGGGACAGAACAATGAGACAGGGTGAGGGTCAGCCTGGCCACTTTCCGTGCGCCCTCCTGGACCAGCCCCTACAGCTAGGAGAGTCACACGGCCCTTGACTCTCTGGAAGGGACTGGCAGTGGGGGTGAGGGGTGCCAGAGTCCAGCCCAAGGCCTGGCAGACAGCGGTCATTCAGTAGACAGTGTGACCTGGACCCCGTGGACCGGGGATCCCCGTGTCCCTAACATTCCCAGCTCCTGCTGTTGGCACAGGCCCACCCATTCATTCTTTAGGGGGACACTGGCTGAGCACCTGCTAGGTACTGATTAGGTGCAGGGGTTCTCAATGAAAGAAGTGGGGAAAGCTCTGTCTTGGAGGAGCCGCATTCTGAGACACAGACGCAGTCCGGAAGGTCAGGAAGTTGCACTTTGCTGACAAGGGATGGGGAAGGGGTATCAGAGGCCCCAGGGCGGCGTGGGTGGCAAATCTGCGGGTGTGTTCAAGGGAGCCCTTGTGGAGGAGGTGAGGGCATGGCAGGACTGGGGACCAGGTTCCGATGGGGCCGGGGGAGGGGGGGAGGTGGCTGGACCACCAGCCTGCAGGCTTCACTTTGGTGGGTGTGCCATAGGGCTCCACAGCCAAATTCGGGGAGACGGAGGTCGGGGTGCTGCTCCGGGAGCCCAGGGGGCAGGGGGTCCAGGTCCCTGGGGCACCAGGCTGCGCAGAGTAGCCCCTGCTCCCCAGCGCCACCACAGGGCGCCAAGGAGCAACAGCGATGTCGACCCTCTGCTCCCCTCGCGGAGGAGAACACAGCCGGGTGTGTGTGTGTGTGTCCCCGAGCAGAGGGGACACTCCGGTGGCACCCAGGTGGGAACGGAGGATCCAAGCCGGTCCTCTCCTGCTGCTTGGATCTGCTGTTCCATCCCCGCTCCAACCCCTTTCTAAACACGCTCATGTTTCAGAACGGTGTGGGACGTAGAGGAGAGGCATGGAGATAGTCCCGAGGGCTTCTCCACAGCCGTAGTATGGTGCGGACTGACTGTGCGTTTGTACAAACTAGGGACCCGGGCTGCTGGGGCACCGCTGAACCCCGCACGGTTGGGACTTCTCATCAGTTTTGCATCTGTTTTCCGTGTCTGTTCTCAACGTCTTTTTTTTCCGTTTCACATTGCTCGGATGGAAGGGCTGAGCCCACCTGGACAGCCTCACCCTGTCCACCATGCAACTGCGCATCCTGGAGAGCCTGGGGGCCCAGGGGTGTGCGGGCAGGAGGGGACAGCCCATTCCAGCGAGCCCAGAGACCGACCCTGCAGAGCAGCCCTGACTGAGCGCATGAGCCAGGCCGTGCTGGGGAGGTCCCTGCCTCCCTCCGCCTCCCATGCTTGGAATTCCCGCTGGGCATCCACTATCCTGTGGCCTGAACCTACTTCCCAAGTCCCAGAGTTCAAAGGCAGAGAGGGGCCGTGCTCGTGCCCCAAGGCCGAGGGCCTCCGTGTGGCCTGGACAGCAGGGACTGCCCTTTGTACCTGTGCCTGGAGCCCCCACAGCCCCGGAGTTGTGGAACATGGTGTAATGGAGGGCTGGTGGCTCTGGTCTGGTGGGTGCCCCTTCAGTGCCCAGACCCTCTCCTCTCTGGGACACAGGCAGAGGGACCAGCAGAGACAAAGGTCGGGCCAGAAAGCACCTGTGGGCAACGTGGCCCAGGGTCCCTGGCATACCAGGAGCTGGGGAAGGGCATGGGAGAGGGCTGGCTGCACGTCCCGGGGGCCCAGAGCTGCCCAGTCGAGAAGTGGCCACACCCCCACCTCCCTGGGATTTTCCATTGGGTTTCTCGGGGCTTTCCATGCCAGGCTTGGGGCTGTCTGTGGGGAGGGACCCCCACCCCACCCCAGGAGCATGTCTTTAGGGAGGGACCTGTGTTCCCTCCCCCGACCCCACCCCGAGCTGCCCCGCCCACCCCCGCCTCAGCTGGGGCTAGAGGAAAGGACCTGCGTGGGCTCCTGATCCACGGCTCCCCGCTTGCCTGGAGCTGGTCCCCGCAACGCAACCCAGGAGGCTGGGAAACCATGGAGTGGGGAGTGGTGTCTGGTTGGCACTCCCTGTGGGGTCAGCAGCAGCAGGGCCGTGAGCCCCCTCCCTCTGCACTTGCCCTGCGGCCTCCAGCACCCCTCTCCCCTCACCTCTCCTCCCTTTCCCTTGGGAATTCTTTTTCCTCACAGCCTCTGGGTCTGGGGGGCCGAGTCCTAGCCCAGCCCGGCCCAGTGCAGGAGCCCTGCTGGTGGCTCTTCCTGACCCCACTCACGTCAGCTCTCACGTCTGATGGGCTTCTCAAACCCCACGTATTGAAACCAAGTTGCCCCCCCAGAACCTGCTCCCCACCCCCCGCCGCCAGGCCTTCCACCTCAGGAGCCCTCTCTAGCAGCCCAGGGTTACAGTCACATTCTAGGGTCCACTCTGATTCCTCCTTGTCCACCAGGATCCCCAGTGGCTCCAACTCCCCCCGCAAAGTGCACACAAAGCCGCCCCCTCCCGTTATCCACCTTCACCATGGGGGGCCCGGGTCACCCCCCGACCTGGACCCAGCCGTTTCCTCTGCACCCACAGCTTCCACCAGCACCCACACGTTGTCTGCTCACACCCTGTACCAGCTAGAACACCAGTCCCCGAGGCCACGGTGCGCAGGGCAGGTGCTCCAGTGCCTCCGCCCTACGCTCTCCATGGTCTTTCTGAGCCCTTGTCCTTGCGTTCCGCTGAGCCCGGGATGCCTTCTGGCTGTGCCCCCAACATGCCTGGACCAGTCTCCAGGGACACAGGCACCCATGGCAGGTGCTGCCGGACGCCTCCCTCGGGTGAGGCTGAGTCAGTCCGCCCTGCGGTGAGAAGTCCCAGGAGGCCACCGTTTCCCAGCACACGGCTTGCCCTGCGGCTCCCTCCTGTCCTGGATTAGCACATTCCTTCAGCCTTCCCTTAGCAGGATGTCCACACAAGCCCAGCATCTCGGATGATGAAACAGGGCTCCCCGAAGCCACAAGGGGCTTCAGGGAGAGGGACCGGGTGAGGGCACATCAGTGGGCCCCTCCCGCCGGGGCTCTGGGCCAACAGGCCCTCAAGCAGAACTGCAGGGCCAGCCCCATGCCTCCCAGGGGTCCCCAGGCCCCCACGTCTCGTCACCCACTGCCTATCGCCCTTGGTTCTGTGCCGGGCGCCAGGCCGGCGCCCACCTGTGAAGGAGCCAGGGCCCCCTCAAGATGAGACCCTAGGAAGGCTCAGAGGCTCACATGAGAGTGGGAAAGGCCCCCTGATCACCAGATGGGGGTCAAGGAAGAGGCAGGAGCTCACCTGCGAACAGGAGAGGCCGCATTCTGCAATCTGGGGGATGGCCAGGCTGCGGTGCACGCTCCAGGCCAGGGAGAGCAGCACCACTGCTAGCCCAGCCAGCATCCGGCCCGCGTGCATGGGGGGAGGTTGCAGGACGACCCGAGGAGTGGCTCCTTGCCTTCCCAGCCTGCAGCTCCAGCCCCAGAGACAAGTGGGAGAGTCTCGACTGAGTCTCCTCCCCGAGGCAGACACTCCCCATCCTGATGGAACAAAGCCCAAGCGGGTTGGCCGTAACCACAACCCCATAACTTCCTGCCAGGTCCTGGCTCAGGCAATGGGGCCTTCAGACTCTGGCCAGTTGCCCACAAAGTTTCTAGGATGCCAAAGGAAGCATCTGGAACCTTAAGTCTTTGGGGTTCCAGGTAACCAGGTTCCCCAGGGGGCTAGACGCTGGAGCAGGGCTGGCTGTGGGCCTGGGTCAGGGAGCTATCCCACATGCCCCACGGCTCCCCCGTGTCTCAGGCAGTCGTCGTGATGGTGCAGGACGGAGGGTGGCCAGTGGCCCTAGTTGTTCAGTCCAGGTGGGCTAGCAGAGGGGTTGGAGCTTTTCCAGGCGCCTGCGCCTGGCAAGGGCTGGCCCCAGCCCTGAGCCCACAGGAGAACCCTCTTCTGGAACAGGGCCTGGGGCCTGTGCCCATCACCCCTCTGGGTCTGAGATGCTCAACTCTGATGCTGCTATTCCTCACCCCAGAGGGCAACACCCCGCGGCCCAACTTCTGCTTGGGAATCACTCCGCACTTTCCTCGAGTTTGATTCCTTCTGTGCTTGCGCGTGTGTAGGCAGCAGCTCCCGGCCCCCTGGCTGCTCCGGTCTGTGGCATGGTGCGGGGCAGCAGACTTGGAAGACGGAGCTCGGAAGCTCCTTTGTCTCCTCCCTCCCTGAGCGGGCCCAGAGTCCCTGTGTCTGGTCTCCTTCCTGCACCTGCAGGGCCGGTGTGAGCAGCTCTGGCCCTGGGAGGGCACCCTCCCATGGGCAGGGTGGGGGGCACATAAAGTGACCCATGGCTGGGCATCTGCCTGGAACCCCAACAGGGCACCTCAGGTTTGGAGGGGAGCTGACCCTGAGTGGCGTCATTCGCAGCCTGGCACTGCAGGGAGGCCGGTCCTGGGGGGCAGCCCTCAGTGCAGACACAGCCAGAGTGCTCCCTGACAGGGACTCAGGCCCGAGACAGGAGCAAACTCGGGCAGCGCCCTGAAGGAACCTCTGCCCCATGGGACAGGGTCTGCCACCCAACATCGTCCCAAACCATGGTCTGCACCCTCTTGCCGCCATGGCCTGGGCGCCAGAGCTCACCCCCATTCTCCCTCCATCCTGGGCCAGTGCCTCAGCCCTGAACCCACCGGGTGTACAGCGTGAGTGGGCCGGGACTTCTGGGGGCACTGCCGGGCTCCGGGCACCCTGTCCCACATGACTGGTGAGGCAGGACCGGTGCGGGTGGAGCTCCAGCCCCCACCTCCCCAGCGCTCGGGAGGCCACCATACCCAGGAGTGAGCAAGCCTGATGTGCTGAGTAGCACAGGCCTGCAGGTCCGGCCTCCCCCAGGAAAGCCCACCCCCGCACTGTCCTTGGGCCAGCCCTCCTCCAGCACACTCGGCCTCTGGGTCAGCCAGATGGGGTGAGTCAGAAGAAAGTGTGCCACCCCAAGGGGCTCCCGTTGCATGGACACAGCGTTGTGCCCCAGGCAATGCAGGCCAGATGCAGGCCTTGCTCCATAGGCTCTGAGGCCGGGACACAGCTGCTTGTAACCATGGGACAGGTGGGAACCACAGTACCACGGGATCTCATGGGCACAGGCTCTCCCTGGGGCAAGGAGGCCACGTGGCCACCCAGGCCCTGAGTCCCCACTCCGTGGCCACCCCAGGACAGGCCTACCTGCCAGACGAGACACCTACCACCATGAAGGTGACACCGGCGCCAAGAGGCACGGGTGACCAGAAGTGGCCAGCAGGTGCGGCCGCATGCCATCGTGGTGGGGAACAGCCCAGGGTGGGGGGGGTAGGTTCCTCCCCACCTCCAGGCCCTGGACTTGTCTGGGAAGGGAGGGCTGTGGACCCTCCCGAGGTCCACAAAGAACTGCCCGCGGCGACTGCTCACAAGCCCCTCCTCTTCCATGTGGGCTTGGAGGGCTGGGTCACCCTAGCCTGAGCCCGGAGAGGTTGCAGGGGCTCACCCTCCCTGGCTCTCTGCCGCCGGAGCAGCCCGCTGGTGGCCAGAGGGCCCAGAAGCCCAACTGGGGTTGACTCTGAGGATTCTGACCCAGGCACCCCCTCCCACACCCTCACTCAGCCCCAGGTTGGAAGGAGACACTTGGGTGCAAATGAGACTTTCGTTGAATGAATGAGTGCCTTGCGGGAGACCTCGGGCTGCGAGCCTGGGAGGGGCGCCTGCTAGCAAGGAGGGGCTCTGGAGGGGGGCGCTTCTCATGCTCATCAGCCCACGAGGGGCGTCCTCCTCCGGTGAGGGAGGGGTGCTGCGGGAGGACATGGGGCGTGAGTTTGGGGTACATGGGTGTATGGATGTGGGGTGCTGGCCCCGGGTTGGGGCGGGGGCTCCAGAAGAAATACCATGCTGAAGTTGCACAGTTTCGCTAAAATAGCTCTGTATACAAGGACTCTCATTATGTGAAGTTTCCAAAGAAACTAGCCACGTTCTAAGGCTAGTCTGTCCCGTCCTGGTCCTCGGTGTGCAGGTCCTTGGAGTCACGGGGCCCCTGCCCCGCCGCCCCCGCCGCCCAGGGGCACGAAGGAGGCGCCCTGCAGGACCGAGGCGCGGAAGGAGCGGCAGCGCTTGCAGGGCCGGGCCGGCGGCAGAGAGCCACACACCAGGCAGGGCGCTGGGGGTTCCCTGAGCTGCCCTTGGGGAGAGAGAGAGGAGCCCTGAGCCCGCGTCCACCCGCCGCGGCCACGCCCCCACCATCCCAGAGCTGGGCCCTGGGCGCTGAGACCTGTTGCCCTGGGACCACGCCCTGGCCATGCCCAACGGTTCCCGACACTGCTCCCTAAGGCAGCCTACCTCACGGCCACCCCAGGCAAGGCCAGCGTCTAGCTGGAGGTCTGGTCCCAGCTGACTCGCAAGCCCACCCGCTCCCACGACAACCCCCTCTTCTTTCTCTAGCCCTCGAAAACCCCAAACCCACACTCAAGCCCAACAGGCGGTGTCCAGGGGCATCGTGTCCGGGGGGTGCGGTGAAGGCTGCGGGGATAGGGGAGGTGGCCTTTGCCTGGCTCACCTGCCCCTACAGCCCTCTCCCTCCCCCCCCCCCCCACGCCCTGGCCCTCCACCCCTAGGAAGGACGCAGAGGGCTTGCGGCAGGAAACTACAGGCGCAGTCAGCCTCCTTGGACCCTGTTGCCCCATTACGAGCCACGAGCCTCTTCCCATAGCCAGTCTGGGCGTCACCCTCAGGAGCAGGGCCAACTGGCACCCACCCAGCTCCCCCGGACTGTCCCTCAGCCCTGCTTAGGCGTCCAGGGAGAAGGGTGCCCGCAGACCCGCAGAGGGAGGGGGCTCCAGAGCCACGTGGGCATGGAGAAGACTGCAGGACCCCAACCTGTGGCCCCCATCCTGCCCCTTCCCCGGGCCCTCCCACTGGCGCTGGAATAGGGGCCCCTCCTCCAGCTCTTCTTGATCCACACCCCTCCTCGCCATAGGCTGTGCCCAGAAGACGCTAGGTCCTGCTGCCCTGTGTGCCTGTGCTCAGACCCCTGGAGCTGAGGCCCTGTCCCCTCCGGGCCGGGACCAAGAGGGGCTGTGGGCACAGAGCTGGATGTCAAGAGGGCCGGGTGGCATCCGGGTGTGGGCTGGATCAGGACCCTGAGCCCCAGGCAGGCCCATGGCTGGAGGGGCTCCGATGGGGACTGGAACGTCAGGACTGACGGGTAAGCTCTGGCCTCAGGGCCAGGCTGTTCTGCACCCCCAGGCTGGGGGCCGTCCCCTCCCAGGCAGGCTGCTCTCTGCACCGGCCCCTCAGGACACCAGTCTGCTGGCCCAGGAGGTGGTGACCTTGTTGGGTGAGTGTACCACTGTGGCTGGGACAAGCAAGGGTGAGCAGCCCTGCCACCTGGAGAGGCCGTGCGGTGTGCTGAAGCTGCTGCTCTGGGAGAGTTCTCGCACAGTTCCCCTGACACCCCAGGGTGAGGGAGGCCCTTTCACGGAGGGGCAGTCAGGGTGTCCACAGATCTGAAACCTTGGCCAGGCTCCTCCCCTCCCTGCTGTGCTGGGCCTGTGAGTCAGTCCTGAGGCTGCCAGTGGCCCAGAAGCCCAGCCAGCTGCAGCCCAGGCTTTCCCGGCCCCAGGGCCAGGGCATTCCCCAGCCAGCAACCGCCTAGCCCCCAGGAGCAGCACGGGCTGGGACACAATGCCTGTCAGAGCCACTCACTACCAACAGCCTGGGCTGAGTCACTCCTCCAGGTGCTGGGTGGGGCAGACGGAAGTGGGGCGACCCAGCACCTATGCAAAGCAGCTCATAGCTTCCCGGAGCCTGAGGCAGATGTTGAACCGGAGCCCAGGAACAAGGCCTCCCTGAGGGGGCTAGAACAAGCCTGCCCCACAGGACACACCAGGGCCTGTACCTTACGTCAGGCATGCACTGGGCACCGGCTGGGGACAAGCAGGCTGATGGGCCCAGAACAGTAGCTCTTTGCCCACCACTGCCGAAGGGAGGGAAGGAGGAGGGAGGGAAGGAAGGAGGAAGGAGGGAGAGGAGGAGGGAAGGAGGGAGGAAAGAGCGAGGAAAGGAGGGAGGAGAGCGGGAGGAAGGAGGAAAGGAGGAAGGAAAGAAAACCATTCTCAGCACACAAGCGAGCGAGCAAACTGCCTCCACGTGGTAAGAGTGGAAATTCTCCAGCTAATGCCAGGGACGGGTGCCAGCCCCTGTCCCTCCTGGAGGCTCCAGCCAGTGCAATCACGCAGGAATGAGAAACAAAGACATAAAGATCAGAAAGGGGTGATGTGATTATGTAGAAAATCCAAAGGCATTGGAAACTGCTGGAACCAAGAAGTAGGGCTGGAGGATCAATGTACGAAAACCAATGGAATATTCTATGTTAGCACACACGACTGGAAAACAAAGGTTAGAGCACCACGTGTAACACGAGTGGAATCTGAAAAGAAAAAAAAGTCAAACTCATAGAAACAGAATAGAAAGTGGCCACCAGGGGCCAGGAGCAGGGGAGACGGGGGGGGGGGGGGGGGGGGCGGGGGGGCGCTGGTCAAAATCCACGTGTGGAGCCTGAAGGCGAGTGAGGTCAGAGGATGTGATATAAAGGGTGCGCAGAGTGCAGCTGGCGACACCGGACGGAAGAGCTGAGGTCTGCCGGGGAGCAGACTCCGTACGTTCTCACCAAAAAAAAAAGGATAAAAAAAAATCACCTAAGGTATCAAAATTTATAAAAATGCATTTATAAACATGCCAAAAACATCAAATACGTATGAATACGTTTGATTCAAACTGTGTATGTTAAAATATTGCAGAGGAAAACCAAAGAACACCCAAATTAATGTTGAGTCCATCACCCCCAGATATCAAAGTCTCCGTATCCCAGCCGCCAATTCTCCCTGAAATGGTCCGTGGACGCGGCGTGGGCCCCGTCAGAATCCCACCAGGTCTTTCTTGTAGAAATGTACAAGCTGATGGCAAAATTTATAGGAAAATTCAAAAGACAGAGACCAGCTGAGGCAACGCTGGGCGGGAAGTGCTGGGAACTTAGGGATCGCACTCCCCGCTTCCCTCCGGACTGTGATCCTGAGGCCCTGCGCCAGCGTGATGCTGGTAAAGGGACAGGTGAACGGCACTGGGCCAGAGGAGGGACTCCAGAGTTCATTCTGGAGAGTCTGTTTCTGATGAGGTGCCAAAGCCACGTGATGGTGTTGGGGCTGCTGGGTATCACTGTGAAAACCACACAGTCCTTGGCCCCTTCACAGCCAGAACAAGCGAAAACGAACTCAGGATGGATCACAGACCGGAAGGTGAAGGCCACAACCACAGAGCTTCTAGAAGGAGCCACCGGAGGACGCCCTCGTGACTTAGGTGCAGACCAAGCTATTTCACAGAAGCAGACCAAACACTAATCACGGGAGGGGAAGCTGACCGCTCAGGCTTCGTGACATATGTCTGCCTCTCAGAGGGCATCGCCAAGAAAGGTAGAAGGCAAGTGCGGACTCGGAGAAAACATTCCCAGTGCACGCAGCTGACACTTAAATGCATAGCATATAAAAAACCCCAGCAAATAAGTAACAGAAACACAAATGACCTAGTTTAAAAATGGGCAAAGGCCAGAAACAGGCACTTTGTGAAAATATAGCCAATAAATGCAAGGCAGAGCGCTCGGCTTTACCTGCCATCCGGGGAACACGGACTAAAGCCACAGCGGGACGCCACTGCAAACCTGCCGGAGGGCCTAAAAGCACGATCTCACCGGATCGCATGCCGGGAGGCTGTGCGACGCCCGCGCGGACCCTGCCCTGGAAAACTGCCCGTTCCTTCCACAGCGAAACGGAAGCATCAGCAGCATCTGCAGGGCCTGAAGGCTAGTCCAGTCCGTGTCCACTCCGGAGAGACGGATGCACGCGTCCACACACGCTGGCACGGGGCCATCAAGCGACTCGGCCGCCACTCCAAACGGGAAGCGACCCAGCCCTCCGTCCTCAGTCCCTCGCACAGCCACCTCTGCCTGAAAAGTGAACGTGCCACCGGGGCCTGCGGTTTGGAAGAGGCCAGGCACGGAGCGCGTGTGGCGATCTAAGTGGGGCGGTGCTGTCTCCGACGACCTCTGCAGTGAGCAAGGTCAGCCGTGCTCATCTGGGGGGGGGAGCGGGCCTCGCACACGGAGCCGTGTGTGCTCAAGGTCTGTCCTCACTGTGCGCGTAAGCTGTGCCTTAAGAATATAGTGCGAAACGAGACACTCTCGGGGCGCCCGGGGGCTCCGTCAGTGAGCCTCTGCCTTCGGCTCAGGTCATGATCCCGGGGTCCTGGGATCGAGCCCCGCATCGGGCTCCCTGCTCAGCGCGGAGCCTGTTTGTCCCTCCCCCTCTACCCCTACTTGTGTGCCCTCTCTCGCTGTCTCTCTCTGTCAAATAAATAAATACAATCTTAAAAAAAAAAAAAAAAACTACCAACCGCCTAAAGGGAGGATTTCTAATGAAGGATGCACCAGACCCCAACTCTGAAAAACCACAGACACCAAGAAGCGGTTGAGCTTTAATTAAATGGAGTAGATCATGATCATGGTTTGAAAGACACGAATACAAAAGGTGTCAATTCTCCCCAAACTGGTCTGCCCCTTCAAGGTGATCCCCGTCAAAGTCCCAGCCAGCTTTCCCTCCTTCCCTCCTGCCTTCGAAGTCGACAGGTGGGTCCTGGAATGCGTGTGCGAGCGCAGGCCGGGAGCTGCCTGCCGGTGCGGAGTGCGCCTCCCGCCCGCTGGGCACCTGCTGTCGGCGCCGAGGCTCCGGGCGCGCAGGCGGGGTTGGCGGGCTGACTTGGACAAACTCAGGCTGGGCAGCCACTGGCCCAAGGAGGAGGGTCACAGGGAGCTGGCCCAACCCCAGCTGGTAGCCTGGAAGCAAGTGCGGCTCGTCTGGGCTGAACTGGCCGGGTCGTGCAGTCTCATGACTGGGAAATGTTGGCTGAAGCTCCGGGGCCGGGAGCCGTTTGCCACACAGGGCGACTGCGCAGTCTGGGCTCCTGCGCACGCGGCGGTCCCCGGAGCGGCGTCCTTGGAGCGGCAGGTGGCCTGGGCTGCAGAACAGCTGGTGGGTGGTAGGGACCGGTCGAGCCCTGCCTGGAGACCTGCGGGAGCAGAGCCGAGCCGTGGGGACTCAGGAGGCAGGAAATCCGCCTGATCCGAAGGGGGGCGGGGCGGCAGGGCAGCTGCAGGACAGACTGCAGGGTCTCAGGCACCATCCGTGGAGGGGGCGGCAAACCTTCTGGGACAGGGACAGAGGGACGTCTGTCACATACTCTCTGCTGCGGTTTCTTATAACCCTTTAAAAAAGTAAGGCCCATTCTCAGCTCTCAGGCCACAGAGCAGCAGGCCGCAAGCTGAGGTTGGCTGACCTGCGCGGTCCCATCTGCGGTCGTGCGCCTTTTGTCATCTCGGCAACCGGCAATGGGCGGATGGCTGGGGTACTCAGTGGCATCTGGGCTTCCTGCCATCCCTGTGGCACTGTCCAGTGCTGGGACTGTGTTCTGCTCCCCCACCTCCTTTGGGGGAAAGTGGTCATGTCCTCTTGGCTGGGCATGGAGCTTCTCTCTCCCCCTGGGCAGCCCCTGGGCCATGCACCCTTCTGCCGGCAGCGAGACCTGACGGCGGCCCACGGGATTCACACTTCATCCCAGCTCTCCCACCTGCACTCCCCTGTGGGGATGGCAAGGGTCCTGGAGCACCAAAACAGGGTTACTGTCTACCTCCAGCGGCCCCGGCCCTTGAGATGAATGTTCCAGATGGGAGGAAGGGATGATGGAGGGCAAGAGCCCGTCCTGTGGCTATGGATGGAGGACAGGACTGTGCCTCTTGGGGGAGCTTGTGGGGCCCGGAGGTGCAGGACAGGGGCTGCAGTGCTCTCTGCTTCGCAGACCTGGCGTGCGGCACAGCAGTGCGGTCAAGGAGCCGCTGACTGGATCTGGCCGGCCCCTGGGTCTCCCACCTCTACCCGCAGGCTGTGGGTGCGGCCGCCAGGATGCAGATCTCAGCCACGCTCCTCAAGTGGCTCAGGAGAAGCAAGTTCGCACGGGACGGGCAGGCTGAGTGGACCACGGAAACCGTCTCTGGCGGGGGTGGGGGTCGGGGATGCCCTTCAGCCCATCTGTTCCGCCCTACATCGGCAAGGACATTGAAGATCAGAGGTCAATCCAAACTCTGAGTGGGTCTTCACGAGGACTGGACTGCGGTAGACCGTATCCTGGCTGTCGGAAATCCGAGCGGTCCGGGCCCCCTGGGACTTAGAGCACGCCTAGGCCTGGGCACGGAGAGGGGCACAGCGGGGGGACAGCTGCAGGCTGGCTTCTTTCTGCTACTTGGGGCTGAGGAAGGTGGCCCTAAACAAACATGTACCAGACAAATTGAATGGCTTCGGTGTCACCCTCTGCTGGCCACATGAATCGGAACGGCCGGTAGAGGGGATACTCACCAGTCGAAACCCGGCAGAGGCCGAGCAGGACTGGCAGGTTGATTGTTGGAAGAGATGGTCTTCCGTGGGTCTTTTGAGCACCCTACACATTTTGTTGGGTGTGCCAAGAGTGCAAGGCTCTGACTACCCTTCACCGGGGCCGTGTGTCAGGGTCATGTGTGCAGGGAGCAGTCCTGAGGGATGAGAGAGTGAGTGTCTCCCTTCAGGTCAAGAGCAGGGTTGCTCACTGCTTGCGATTAAAGCGGCGGACTCCCCAAATCAGCGCTCCTCAGCAGTGACACGAACTGGTCCGTGGCATCTCCTCTTCCTGGGACTGTCACAGGTGTGCTGATGCTCGTGCTGGGCCATGAGTAATAACGTCCTTGGTCTCTGGTCTAGGCGTCTCGTGTCTTCTGCTAGCACCCATGAAACAGCCACAGGCCAGATTAATCCCCAACTGGACTTGTCTTTCTGACTCACGGTTATCCAGATGAAGAGGCCTGATGTAGAATCCAGAGCCGAGTAGAGCCGTGAGATCTGGGACTGGAGCCTGATGTCACAATCGGGAGACTTCTGGAACAGAGGGCAAGAACATATCTTGATGACAGGAGGTGAGTGAGTCCTGGGGACCGAGAGATTGGACTGTCGTGTATTTGGTTATTGTTCCAGACGTATTCCTCTCCTCCTCCTCCTGGTAGTGAAGTATCCTTCTTCGCCCACTGACCTGAGTTTGGCCAGTGCCATGCGTGCAGATGTGGTGTGAGTGGAAGCTTCCCTGTGCTCGCATGGTCTGGCTTGCTCTCTCATTTATACCGTCTGCCATGCGAGGACGACACCCCAGGAAGCCACGGGTCCCAGAAGGTGGAGACACATGGAGCAGATGTGAACCCAGCCCGCAGCCTGGAGCCCCGTTACGCCTTCCCTAGCTAAACCCAGCACTGCTGCCGCTGATCTGAAGATATGGGAGGAACAAATGCTTGCTGAGCGAACACCACTGGGGAGAAAAGTGCCTTTGTGATGTAGCTTTAGTCCCGCAGCAGCCTGGCTCAGACAGACAGGCAGATAGACAGTTGGAACAGAGTAGAGTCCAGACACAGAACAACATACAGTCACGTGGTTTAGGAGGAAGGTCAGTACAGTGGCGAACACTGTTTTTAAGACCCGTACCACTGGCTGAGTACCCATACTGAAAAGATAGTGATTCCTGACCCCGCGCTTCACAGCACAAGCAATCCCAGATGGACTATGGATCGAATGTGAAGGGTGTACCAATACAACTGTCGGACGAAGACTGAAGTGACTGGTTTTTTTTTTTAAGATTTTATTATTTATTCGAGAGAAAGAGAGCACACACGAGTTTGGGTGGTGGGAGAGGGGCAGAGGGAGAAGCAGGCTCCGGACTGAGCAGGGAGCACGATGCAGGGCTTGATCCCAGCATCCCTGTATTGCGACCCGAGCTGAAGGCAGAGGCTTAGCAGACTGAGTCACCCAGGTGCCCCCAGAAATGACTATTTTTATGACTTTGGGCTAGGCAAAGATTTCTCAAACAGAAAACAAAAGGTGCTAATCACAAAAGAAAAATCAGTACCAGAATATACTGAAATTAATAATTCATGTGCATTAAAGATGTTATGAAGAGAATGAAAGGCAAACCAAAGAATGAGATAAGAAATATCATATTGTATGTACACATATATTTTTAAGATTTCATTTTCCTTAAGCATCGCTACCCCCAACATGGGGCTTGAACCTAAACCTTGAGATCAAGTGTCACGTGCATCACAGACTGAGCCAGACAGGTGCCCCAAGAGAAATTTTTAATAGATTTACTTGCCAAGGGACTTGAATCCAGAATATCTAGAGAACCCCTATAAGCCAACAAGACTAGGCCAAGAAAAAGAAATTGTCCAAATGCAAAAACTGGAACTTCCATGAGAGTGTGTCCAAATGGACCATCAACGAAGGAGCTGAACTTCCTTAGTCATCAGGGAAATGCAGACTGGAGCGCTATGTGAGGCCACTGCTCGCTGCCAGAGTGGCCAAAGCAAAAAGGAAGGGAGTAGCTAGTGTTGGCAAGAGTAGGGAGCAGCTAGAATGCCCACATCGTGCTGGTCGCACCGGGCACCGTCCCTCCGGGCAGCTCCTCGGGGCCGCCTGCCAGACCCGCACGCATGACTCAGCACAGCACGGTGTACACAGGGCTTTTTTTTTTTTTTTTTTTTTTTTTTTTTTAAGACTTATTTGAGAGAGAGAGAGCAAAACCGGGGGTGGGGGGGGGAGAGGCAGAAGGAGAGGGAGACAAGCAGACTCCCTGCTGAGTGGGAGCCCAATGCAGGGTTTGATCCCACGACCCCAAGACCATTTCCTGAGCTGAAATCAAGAGTCAGATGCCCAACTGACTGAGCCACCCAGGCGCCCCCAGTGTATGCATTTCACCAAATTCAAGAACATTCATAGCAGTACTATTTGTAATAGTCTGACCTAGAAAAAATATAAATGTCTATAAATAGCAGGATGAATAAATTACAGCTGGGAATGCATTTCAACAACGTGTAAGAAACAAAAGCAAGCCATGTATCAAACCTAACATCAAAGCAAGTTAAAAAACCCATTGGGGGCGCCTGGTGGCTCAGTCGTTGGGTGTCTGCCTTCAGCTCAGGTCATGATCTCAGGGTCTTGGGATTCAGCCCCGCATCGGGCTCCCTGCTTCTCTCCCACTTCCCCCTGCTTGTGTTCCTTCTCTCCCTTTGTCTCTCTCCACCAAATAAATAAATTAATTAAAGAAAACAAAAACAAAATAAAAAAACCAATTGATGTTATTCACCACTTTAATAGTATAAGGAGAAAAAGCTTATGATAACCTCTAGATGCAAAAAAAAAGGTTTTTTTGAGAAAATTCACTACATACATACAAATTATTGGTAATAATTAGAAACAAACTTCTTTAACATGCTAGAGTGTCCATACATTTATATCTATATTTATATCATATCTATAACTTTATGAAGACCTAGAAAAATGTCAATATAAGTGAGGAAATGTTAAAACCATTCTCTTTGAGCACCTGCCTTTGGCTCAGGTTGTGAGCTCGGGGTCCTGGGATCGAGCCCCACATCAGGATCCCTGCTCAGTGGGGAACCTGTTTCTCCTGCCACTCTGCCTACTTATGCTTTCTCTCTCTCTCTCTCAATTAAATAAAATCTTTTTTTAAAAAATTCACTTTAAATCAGGTATTCAACAATAATACCCAACACTTTATAGGAGGGTCTCGCCAATACAACATGACAAGACAAAGAAATTACAGACAACAAGATTGCAATGGAAGACGTAAAGCTATCTGCACATGACATGCAATAACTCACATAGAAAATTCAGAAGAATATACATCCAAATTATTAGAAACAATGAGGTTACGGCATCAGGGAAATACAAATCAAAACCACAATGAGATCCCACCTCACAACAGTCAGAATGGCTAAAATTAACAAGTCAGAAAATGACAGGTGTCGGCGAGGATGTGGAGAAAGGGGAACTCTCCTACACTGTTGATAGGAATGCAAGCTGGTGCAGCCCATCTGGAAAACAGCATGGAGGTTCCTCAAACAGTTGAAAATAGAGCCACCCTATGACCCAGGAATCACACTACTGAGTATTTATCCTAAAGATACAAACGTAGTGCTCCAAAGGGGCACACGCACCCCAATATTTATAGAAACAATGTCCACAATAGCCAAACTATGGAAAGAACCTATATGTCCAACAACAGATGAATGGATAAAGAAGATGTGGTTCATATATACAATGGAATACTATGCAGTCATCAAAAGAAATGAAATCTTGCCATTTGCAACGATGTGGATGGAACTAGAGGGTATTATGCTGAGCGAAATAGGTCAATCAGAGAAAGACAATTACAATATGATCTCCCTGACATAAGGAATTTGAGAGGAAGGGCAGGGGGTTGTGGGGGGTAGGGAAGGAATAAATGAAACAAGATGGGATCGGGAGGGAGACAAACCATAAGAGACTCTTAATCTCACAAAACAAACTGAGGGTAGGGGGGTAGGGAGAGGGTGGTTGGGTTATGGACATTGGGAAGGGTATGGGCTCTGGTGAGCGCTGTGAACTGTGTAAGCCTGATGATTCACAGACCTGTACCCCTAGGGCTAATAATACATTTTATGTTAATAAAAAATAAAAAATTATTTAAAAATAATGAGTTTAGAAATGTGGCAGTATAAAAAATTAAAGTACAAACATCATTGCATTCTACACACCAGCAGCAAGCGATGATATAGAGATGACACTACGTGAGGTACTATGAAGATATCAAGGAACTAAGAATAAATCTAATAAAAGATGTATATGATACTTTATGATGTATTAATTTGTCGATTTCCCCCAAAATGACCTAGGGATTCAATGCAAATCCATCCAAAATCACAATAGGACTAGCTGTGGACTCCGATAAAAATAATCATGATGTTTGTATAGAAGGAAATGAGTCAAGAAGGACCATAACCCTCATCTAAAGAGAGGCAACCTGCCGCCCAGATGTGGAGACAGCGCGGCACTGGTGCAGGGGTGCAAAGTCACCTGTGGACTAGACTAGAGACTCCAGAGACGGACCCACACTGGTGCACAAAGTGGGAAAGAAAGGGACTTTTCAACAAATAAATGGAAAAGGTAGTTGTCCCTATGGACAAAGATAAAATTTGATTCTTATCATACCATATTCAAAAATCAACTCCAGATAGGCTAGGACTTATACGTCAAAGACAATTTTGGAACTCTTAGTAATACATGTAGGAAATAATAGTTTAAACCTCAAGGTAAGGAAAATTTTCTTTTTTTCAAGATTTTATTTATTTATTTGGCAGAGAGAGAGAGACAGCAAGAAGAAGGAAGGGGAGCGGCAGGCAGAGGGAGAACTGACTCCCTGCTGAGCAGGGAGCCCCAAGCGGGACTCCATCCCAGGACACTTAATTTAACTTAAGGCAGGCGCTTAACCAATTGAGCCACCCAGGCATCCCAGGAAAAACTTAAGACAAAAATAGCACTGACTAAAAAAAAAAAATACTGATAACTTCGGCCACACTAAAACTCACAATTTTCACAAAAGATAGTTTTTAAAAACTGAAAATACAGGGTGCCTGGGTGGCTCAGTCATTAAGCATCTGCCTTTGGCTTGGGTCATGATCCTGGGGTCTTGGGATCAAGGCCCACAGGGGAATAAGGGTGCCAGAGATGGGTGAATGTATATCACTGTTTGGTTCTAATTATGTTTTTTTTTTTTAAGATTTTATTTATTTATTTGAGAGAGAGAGAGAAGGCATGAGCACGCGGAGGGGAAGAGGCAGAGGGAGAAGCAGACTCCCGGCTGAGCAGGGAGCACAATGTAGCGCTCTTTCCCAGGACACTGGGATCATGACCTGAGCCTGAAAGCAGACGCTTAGCCAGTTGAGCCACCCAGACGCCCCCTAATTATGTTTTTAAAACTACCTGAAAGTGGGCCATGTAAGGACAAACAATGAAACTATGCCATGAACCAAGGATTACGACTAACCAGAGTATGTGCACCCAAGATCCAGTGAAATGAGAAAAATGAAGTAATTAAGGTTCTGTACCATATAATAAAATAAGAAAAAGATATAAAACGTGCAATGATAGCAAAGAAAAAGAAAACTCTTCAGATGATATAATTGTGTATATGAAAAATCCAAAATAATTTTCAAATATATTAATAAATTGATGGAAATGTTAGCCAGAAGTCTGGATTAAAAAGAAATTGATCCACAAAAATCAATTCCATTTCTATCAACCAGTCACAATTTGTTGAAGAAATACAAATTTTGATACTACTTATCATAGAAGAAAAAACAGAACACATATAAGACTAAATCTAACTTCCAAAAAAGTATAAGACCATCACAAAGAAAACTGTAGGAGTTTACTGAAAGACACTAAAAGATAAGTAAATGGAGAGATATACCATGTTCATAGATGATAAGACTCAATAATGTAAAGAAGTCCGTTCTCCTTAAACTGATACATGAATTTAATTTCAATAACAATTTCTTTAATTTTAATTTTTTTGATGTGTCTTGACAACCTGGTTCTACAAGTTGAATGAAAGTGTAAGGGGTCCAGAACAGCCGAGTCGTTTCCAAGGAAGGAAAGCAAGATTGTGGGACTTGCCTAACCAGCATAAAGATATCCTACAAAGCTATAGTAACAAAGACATCATGTCATTGGCCAAGGGCGAGGAACAGACCAATGGAGCGGACCGGGAAGTCCAGAGATACCGTATGTGCAATGGGGGGGGAGGGGCTTTCCACAGTTGGGTACCCCTGTAACACTGTGATAGGACCTCCTGTCACACCACAGGCAAATTAGCTCCAGGAGCATTAGAGACTGAAAAGCAGGAGCAGCAGCGCTTCTAGAACAAGCTGCTGGAGATTATTTTCATGACCTCAGGGTAAGGCTATAAGGCATAAAAGTCTCCAACCATAGAGGGAAAAGTTGACCAGCTTAAGTTTATTAAAATTAAGGGGGATTTACATCCAAAGAGACCATAAATGAGCAAAAGACACATCACACAGTGGGGGACAGTATTTGTAAAAGAGTCAACTGAAAAAGGAGAATCCAGAGTTGACGTTGCTCCCACAAATCCAAAAGCAACAGACCCGTGAGTCTGAGGACAAATGGACAAAAGGTTCGAGTGGGCAGTGCTTAGGAGAGGAAAAGTAAATGGCCAACACATGTCTGAAAATAGGCCATTTTATTGGTCAGCGGAGAAAGGCAAAGGAGTCCCATGGCGCTGTGTCCAGAGGCCTTAGGGTGTCTCTCAACGCCCAGGGCTGGCCACAGCCGGGTGATGGCCATCAGGGAGAGTGCAGTCCAAGGGCACCCCTGTTAGCCACGCCTACACGGCTCAGTGGACCAGGTCCAACAGCCCCACCCCACAGGATCATGTCCACGTGCAATCTGTGAATGTGACATGATTTAGACATAGTCATCGCAGGTGGCATTGAGTTAAGCTGTCACACTGGAGGGAGGAGGGCAGGCCCCAATCTAACAGTGGTGTCCTTCTGAGACCGAAATTTGGACACAGAGGCTCAGAGGAGGAGCACCGTGTGAAGACAGGGCAGAGCCTGGGGAGGCACTCTATAAGCCAAGGGACACCAGGGATGGCCAGTGGTCACCAGAAGCTGGAAAAGACAAGGAGGGACTCTTCCCCACAGCCTTGGAGAGCGTGGCGCTGCCAACACCATGATTCCAGACTTCGGGCTCCAGAATTCGCAAGAATACGTTTCCGTCTTTCAGCCCCACCCCGTCGGTGCTGCTCTGTGACAACCCCTGAGCCCCCCATCAATGCTTCACTCCTAGGAAGATACCCGTCGAGAGCCGCACAGTGTGTTATGAAAAGTACATGGTGTTTTCCTAACAGCAAAAACACCCTGGAAATCGTCCTCACAGAGGCAAGCTGCTGAGCAGTGGGGCTGGCCAGCCCCCGCGACAGAGCAGACACAAGGCGAGGAAAGAAGGCGGGACAAGGGATGTCCTCCGAGGGCACCGCCAGCTCTGAAGGCATGTGCTCCCGGAGCCTGAGCCCAGAGCCCACGACTCTGGAGCCGGTCTGTGCGCCTTCACCCAACAAACACTCACTGACCCCGGCCACGTGTCATGCACAGCCCCAGGTGCTGCGGTGAGCCAGCGTTAGGGACCTACGCTCTAGGAGACACAGACGGACAGGCTGCAGACAGATGGGGGGTTGGGGGGACAAAGAGGTTGGTGCCAGGGAGGGAGGTGAGGAGAAAAGGAGGGAAGGAGGGAGGAAGGGCGCAGGAGAGAGAAAGAGACCGAGCCCCAGGCAGGTGGAGGGAACACGGTGTGTTTGAGGAGGCAAATGTCCTGGGGCAGAACCAGCGGGGGGTTTGGGGGAGGCCTGGCTCATGCCTTTTCATCACACAGACTCTCAGGCCACCACTGGGTGCCAGACGCCTCTAGAGGTGCACTGAGGTTCAGACACGGCAGGGTCACCCCCAGAGCCTTGGGGGCCCCCCACACCTGTCCACCGGTGCTCTGAGCCCGGGCCGAGGACAGGCTCCCAGTCCGCACACAGTCAGCTCCTTCAGGAACTTCAGACAACTGAAGGCAAGAGCCCAGGAATCGCTGGCGCCTGCCCTTGGCACCTGGCACCGTTCGATCCCCCATGAGCATTAGGTCACGTGAGGAGCGAGACAGTCTATCACCCACCCCGTCCCGTGAGGGGTCCCTACCACTGCCGCAGGAGCCCCACCGTCCCCAAGCCCGGCCAGTCCCAGGATGGGGCCGGGGTGCCCCCGAGCCCGCTCTGAGCTCAGGCTGATGCCCACATGGGGACCCGCTCCCTGCCTGGGGTGCAGGCCACCCCCAGCCGACCCTGCACTGGTACCTGGCGGTTTGGGCGGCTGGAGCAGGGCGCCCTCCGCCGTCTTCACGCTGGGAAGCGCAGACGACAGTGAGGGCTCGTTTGGTATCTTCAGATCCGAGGGTCTGTCAGACTCAGCGTTGGTCGGACCAGTTTTCGGGGCCCTGCTGTCTACGTTACAAGTGGGGAACTCGAGCTTCCCGACCGACGGGGCGGTGGCCGACCGAGCTTTGCGGCTCCTGGCGGCGGCCCCCCACAGGGGCGCGGGGAAGGTGCGGGGCGTGGGAAAGGTGCGGGGCGCGGGGAAGGTGCGGGGCCCGGCCTGTGCCTCTTCCAGCCTCAGGTCCTGCTGCGGCGCCGTGGTGGGGGCTCCCAGAGGCGGGCTGGGCATGGCTGAGGGGCACCTCACTTTCAGGGGCTGAATGTCCAAGAGGGAAGACGGAAAATTCACGCTGGAGATGGGTGGCATCTGCTTCCTGGCTCTCCTCACGCTGACACCCTCCACGCAGAGGTCGGCCCCGTGGAAGGGGGGCAGCTCCACGGCAGGCTAGGCAGAGGAGGGCGCGCTGGCCCAGTCGCCCAGAGCCTGGCGCCTCCTCCCTGTGTCTGCCACGGCCAGCAGAGGCCTGGCGAGAAGCCTGGGCCTCCCTTCCCTGGGGCTGGGCAGTCCCCCAGCTCCCTCCCCCAGAGAGGCCCGGGCACACGGTACTCCATGGAACCAGAGTCCCCAGCAAAGTGACCACCCAGCCCTGCCGCCTGGCCTGCAGGAAGGCTCCCAATAGGGACTAGGCGCAGGACCTCTGAAGGAGGACACCATTTTCCCCAGGCAGGAGGAGGGAGGACACAGCAGGTCTGGAAAGGAACACCCTAGATTCTGAGCCTGGACGCCATGGACCTCCCAGCAGCAGTCCAGGCAGGGGGGCCTCCCCACCTGGTGGCCACAGAGCTGGGGGTGGCTGGGGAGGACAGGGAGTAGAGCGGAGTGGTGAAGGCGGCTGGGCCGGGGGGAGTCCCAGGCGGGGTGGGGGTGGGGGTATTCCGGGGGCACCAGAGCCACTGGCTGGTGTCTTTGCCTGAAGCAGCTACAGCCCCCACGGGCGGGAGCAGGTGCCCGCCCCTCCCCCCTCAGCACTGCGCCCCCCCACCCCGCGCCGGGCCCGCCCTGCCCCCCAGCACTGCGCCCCCGCACCTGTCTCCATAGCAGCTCAAAGTTGCCGATGTCGCAGCTGCGGTCCGCCCTGCGGTCCAGCACCACCTTGATGGTGTCCTCCTGCACCTGCGCGCACAGCTGGGCCGTGACGGGCGTGGACGCGTGCATGGTGGGGCTGGAGTTGATCTCGATGAGCCAGGGCTGGAAGTCGCGGCCCAGGACGAAGTCGGCCCCGAACAGCTCAAAGCTGTTCTTGCGCGGCTCCACGCGGTCCTGGGCCGCGCGCATGGTGTTGGTGACGGCCCGCTTCATGGCGGGGTAGATGACGCCCACCCACACAGCCCCGCGGCCCCGCTTCTGCAGGTACTCCCGGAACCTGGTGCTGGTCCACATGTTGTGGTAGGGCAGCAGGGGGCTGCGGTCCTTGTCGTTCTTGAGGTGCTTCTGGATGGAGTTGTTGCACAGATGGATGGCACTGCGCAGGGCAAGTGCGGTCAGGCCTGCGCCTCCTGCGGCTCTGGCACCGCGACCCCGCCCCCGCCCCGGCACTCCGAGCGCTGCGCCCGGGACTCAGTCTCCACCTGGGGGACCCGCGACCCCTATCCCGGACGGTGGCCCCGGACCGCGAGACCCAATCTCCAGAACCCTTATGCCCCCACCTATGCGCATGCCCGCTGGACATCTCCCCCGAGACCCCACCCCTGCGGACCCTCTGCCCCCACGGAACCCCCAAGTCACAGCTAACCCCGCCCCCAGAGACTCTGCTCTCGAGACCCCGCCCCCCCACCGCAGGGTGGCTGCAGGAGGGGCTCTGATAGCTCGGGTCCTCTGGAAGTAACGCCTCCCAGAGCCTCAGTTTCCCCATCTGTACCCAGCAATAGAGATGTGGCTCTTGAAGAGCTGGTCTGGTGAGACAAAGTGAGAAAGTCTTTGTGAAACGAATTAATTACTTTGCACTCTTGCCTTGTTCCAAACCTGTTTTGAAACAACTACGAGATGAGCCACGTGGCTCTGGAGGCTAAGATGTGTCCCTGTGACCCTGGAGAGGTCGTGCTTCCAGAGGACAGAAGGGCCTTGTGACTGGAGACAGTGGAATTAGGGTAGTGGGCCCCAGAGCCAGCACGGCACTCCCTCCGTTAACTCCGGCCGCTGCATAGACGGCCAGGCTGTGTCCGCTCAGAACGGTTCAGGGACTCTCCTGCCTGCCTGCGGGGAGGATTATGGTCCCAGATGGAGAAATGGGGCTCAGAGAGGGCAAGGGGTTTGGCAGGCACCCCCTCACGGCTTGGTGCATCCGGTGGCCTGGGGTGGGGGGCTGGAGGGGGCTCCTTATGCACAGTGAGGGGTGCGCCCCCTCCTCTAGGCCCCCTTGGCCTGGCAGAGACGAACTCACTTGAGGAGCTGCCAGCTAGAGCCACTTGTCCTCAGCAGCAAAGGGTCACTTGCCAGGTGCGACTCTTGGTGTGGTCACAGCCACTAGCCAGGGGGGGACACAGTTAACACGCCCAAGGTGTCCGCTGACCATCTCCCAGCCCTGTCAATTCTGGGCTGAGCTCAAGAGTTGGACGCTTCACCAACTGAGTCACCCAGGCGTCCCCACCTTTCTTGGAAGCAGGCCCCATGCCCAGTGCGTCCTCTCTGCAGGACCCCCTGCAGCGCTCCTGGTCAAGACGCCCTCAGACCCACGCAGTGGGGGCGGTCACAGGCAGAAGTGGGGAGCCCCTGGTTTGGACAGGCAAGGGGGTTCTCTGCCTCCCTCCCGAGGCTTTGCCGAGTGACCTCACTGTCCCCACCACACCTATGTCCTGCCCACCTGGAGAGCCTGGCGAGGCATGGGTTCCCCCACCCCTGACACCCCTTCCTGGACATCTGAGCCTCTACCCAGCACCTCCGTGGAACACCCTCCCCAGCATCCTGGCCCCAGGGGCCTTGGGATCTGGGTGCAGCCTTTTCTGTCTCAGGTGCTCCCCACTTCTTGTCCTGCCTGGCACCGCTGGGGTCCTCAGAGGACCCCTCAAGCCACTGTCATGTCCCATAGGCTGCCTGCTCAGGACCTGAACATTCCTTCCTCCCCAGCCACCTGCAGGAACCCCGACCCCAGGACTTCTGGGGCTCACAAAGAGTTTGAGGGCTGGCAAGGCAGATGTGCCCCCAAAGGTGCCCCAGAGAGAGCAGGACTGTGCGGCCAGCCGAGGGCACCACCAAGCTTGGGTGGCTGCAGGTCAGTGTGTGAGCACAGCTGGCCACTTAGCCCTTCCAGCAGGGGGAGGCACCCACCACGGAGGGGGCTCTGAACCTGCCGCTTAGATGGGTCATCCCTGGGCCCTGACTGGCATCTCATGGGCACACGGCACACGGAGCTTTCAGGATTTTCTGGAGATGATACACATGTGTTGGGGTGCAGAGCAGGGCTTTGAAGAACACCAGGCCTGGGCCTGGCCCTCGGGGATGGAGGCCACGTAACCTCCCCGAGCCCGCTTCCTCATCTGTGTGTCCGGGGTGGCGGGGGTCAGCAGGCGTGGCCCGGCACCCCGCCCCATCCTGCAGGTGTGGTGGACACCCACCGTGTCCCCTCATGCCCAGTTGCGTCCAGCTGGCGCTCCCACCGACCTGTCCAGGCTCTCCAGGGAGAAGCGCTGTGTGGAAAAGCGAAGGTAGCTCTCCTTGTAGAACCAGATGGTCAGCGGGTTCCAGTCGGTGACCAGGAACCACTGCCTGATGTCGAACTTGGTGCCATAGATGAGCAGCGGGGTCTCAATGTACTTCTGCACCACCCACTTGTTGTCCTTGGCAGAGAGGTGGTTGGCCGCCACCAGCTCCAGGATCTCCTCCACGCGGTTCATGCACACGATGTCTGCAAGAGGTCAGCGCTCAGCCCAGGGCGCAGCGCGGCATCCAGCGTCGGCCCCAGGACCCCGCGTGGCTTTGATCCGGGACCGGGAGGCCGCACAGCTGGGTGGCCCCACAGGGAAGGCTTGGCCCTCCTGGGGGAGGCCACAACCGGTGCCGACCCCCAGCCTCTCCCACCGGGGAGCCTGCCGCCAGGACTCAGGAGAGGACACAGAATAGAGAGGGGCAGGGATGGGGACCGAGGCATGTTTCAAAGGCGGCCAGCAAGGGGTGGCTTAGCCCCAGCCCCAGCGTGGGGTGAACAGGGGCAGGGAAGCTCTGTGAGCCTCAGGGAGCCAGCAGACGGTGGGGGGGCAGGGGTCCAGGGGCCCGGAGTCTGGTGCCCAGACAAACAACACAACTACATGTCAGTGCACCCGTTCTGATCCTCCTCCGCCACACGGTTCCTTGTCCCCAACTCCCTGGTGAGCAGTGACATCTGAGCAGAGGGGACAGGCCTCTCTCTCATCTGTTGGGTCACCACCAGACCCTCCAGCCCTCTCTTTCGCAGCCATGACAACCCTGAAGCCTGGAGGGAATGACATCACAAGATGGTGGGGGTCTTTGGGTAGCCACACTCGAGGAGGGAGCTTTCCCCACAAAAACGACAGTCTCATCTTTTCAGCTGTGAGCAGAGACCTGCTGACCGGAAACGAGAGACTTAGCAGAGCAGCAAACCTCAGCAGTCACCCGGACTCAGAGCAGGAAGGCGCCCGGCCAGCGCCCAGTCACAGCCAGTGCCACAACCACAGCAGGCGCCACAGCCACGGCCACAGCCAGTGCCACAGCCACAGCCAGCATCACAGACACAGCCACTGCCGGTGCCACAGACACAGCCACAGCCACAGCTGGCGTCACAGCCACAGCCAGTGCCACAGCCACAGCCGGCGCTGCAACCACAGCCGGCGCCACAACCATAGCCGGTGCCACAGCCACAGCCAGCATCACAGCCACAACCACTGCCAGTGCCACAGCCACAGCCGGCGTCACAGCCACAGCCGGCGTCACAGCCACAACCACTGCCGGTGCCACAGCCACAGCTGGCGTCACAGCCACAGCCAGTGCCACAGCCACAGCCGGCGTCACAGCCACAGCCAGTGCCACAGCCACAGCCGGCGTCACAGCCACAGCCACAGCCATAGCCGGCGCCACAGCCCAGCCAGGAAGCCCTGCGTTCGGGTGTAAGCACCGGCAGCTGAGGTGTCTGTGGAGCATTCCTGGGGACGCCAGTGTCTGCCGCGGGAGCAAGGTCGGGCCTGACGGACAGGAGGACGGAGCCGCCGGCAGACGGATGCCTCGTCAAGAGAAGCAGGCTCCGGACAGAGCCGATGGAGGGGCAGGGGCCGGACCCCAGAGGGCGGGCGCGCAGAGCACAGCGGGCGGAAGGCCGGGAAAGACAGTGTTTCAGGACGGATGCAGCAACATCAGAAAGTAATAAAGACTTTTTAAAATAACATGAAAATGAACCACTTAGGAATTAAAACAACAAAAAACTCTTCAAATAATTCAAGGAGAAAATAAAATATCCAAAAAAATTGAAAATCTATTTAGATACTCAGGAAAGTGGGAACATCGCCTGACACACTCGAGCCGGCGCGGCCGGGAGGGCCATCTCCAGCGGGGACGGCCCAGACAGAAGACTGTTACTGTTGCACAAGAAAGACTGGAAATTAATAGGCATTAAAGTCAGAGCCCATGGGGAAAACACCCTTACAGGAAACTGGAAAAATGCAGCCTCAGGTTGGTTCTTTGGAAACCCAAAATAAGATTCTCTAACCTTGAAACCCCTGTCTTAGAAAGAACACACAGCATTCGCCGTTGGGAGTAAAGAGGACACACAGGACAAGGAGCGACCCCTGAGCCCATCGAACAAAGACCACACACAGCAGGTACGTTCCTCGGGGAGGGGCCTCCAGGAGAGCCGGAGCCCACGGGTGAGTGAGGAGTGGGAATCCCGCTGTTGCCCGAGTCCGAGTCCCCCATCCGTCTCCGCAGCGAGGGCCAGTGGGCTGCCAAGGCCGGGCAAGAATATGAAAAGAACAGAACGGCCCAGTTTAACTTGGGAACAACATCCCGGCTCGTTGGCCACCTAGGCCTTGCACGAGCCCCGGGCCATGCACCTGCACCTGGGTGTGCCCGCCGCGCTCTGGGGCCGCTGGTGGGCGCTTCACGCGCTGCACCCGGCCTGACTCACCTCGGCCCCGGGACTTGGCCGCTGGCTTTATGATCCAGATGTTGCGAAGCCCGTCGATCTCCGTCTGCGGGTTCACGGACGTGATTTTGTTCAGCAGAGCCTGGCACTGCGAGAAGTGGTTTCTTGAGCTGGAGATGAAGGCGTCACCACTGCAAAGCAAGATCCAGAGAGCCCTGAGAGGTCGCGAGGCCGCGCGGGGCGCACGCGGGGCAAGCGCGTCCCCCCGCTCTGGGCCCCGTCTCTCCGCTCTCTGCAGTGTTTGTCCGCGAGCAGTAAAGCGGCATCAGCCGGCTCTGTTAGGCTCAGCGCTCTTCGTGAGGTAGTTAAGAAATCTTTGCCCTCCTTGTGGTCAGAAGACACACGCCAGTGTTCTCCTTTTCTGTGGCTTTCCCATATCATGCGATACATCTTGAATTAATCTTTGTGTATTTAGAAGACAGGATTCAAGACACACCTTTTTGGTTCACAAGGATCCTGACTGCACAAGCGTCATTTAGGACAAGGAGTAACCCTTCCTAGGGGTTGGTCGTAAGTGACCACATGCGGGAGGCTCCATCTCTAGAAGCTGTCCCGGGGTGCTGTCTGGTAGTGCCCAGTGGCCCAGGGCTGCCCTCTCTGGATAGGTGCATTTATAGTAGGTCTTGAAATGGGGTAGGAGTTCTCTGATTTTGTTTTTCTTGATCAAGGTTTTCTAGCTTTTCTTAAATCCTTTGTATTTCCAAATAAATTTCAGAATCTGTCAGTTCCTCCCACTCAAACCCTGGAGGAAAATCCCTGCCGAGATTCCGACTGTGGTTTCACTGAAACTCTACGTTAGTCTGGAAGGAAAAAAACCTCCATATCACTGAGTTTTCTAATTTATGAACATGGTTTTATTACACACACATACTTCTTACATCATTAATTTCTATTTAATTTTATAATGTTCTGTTTAGGGTCTCCAACTTACATTATTCTGTTTTCTGGTTATTTGTTGCCATTTGATGTTATCATAGATGGCGCGAGAACGAACTCCACTCTGTGATTGTTGTTAGACAGGAACACAGCGCAGTTTTGTATGATGACCTGCTGTCTACTGACTTCACTAAACTCACGTAACTTTCTGTAAGATTTGTAAAATTTTCTATATGCACGATCAGGTCATCAGTAAACAGTTTTGCTTCTTTCTGATTTTATGCCCTTTATTTCTTTTTTTCTGTGCTATTAAACTAAACAGGGCTTTCAGTCCACACTGAATAGCAGTCGTGAGAGTGGGCATTCTTGTCTCATTCTGATTTCAAGGACAACACTTTCAGTACATACTATTGAGAAATATGTTAGCTTTAGAATTTTTTAAAAGATTTTATTTGTTAATTTGATAGAGCTCGCAAGTAGGCAGAGAAGCAGGCAGAGAGAGAGGGCAGCAGGCTCCCCCTGAGCAGAGAGCCCGATGTGGGGCTCGATCCCAGGACCCTGAGATCATGACCCGAGCCGAAGGCAGAGGCTTTAACCCACTGAGCCATCCAGGTGCCCCAGCTTTAGAATTTTTATATAGAAACTTTTCCAATTAAGGAAGTTCCTTTTTCTAGCTCACTTAAAAAAAAAAAGTTAACATACACAGTATTGAATTTCAACAATGTTTTACATCTATTGAGATGATCTTATAGTTTTTTCTTTACCCTTTAAATGTGACAAAATCTACCAACTGACAATTTTTCAAATTTTTTTATTGTGGCAAAACACATATAACATAAAATTTACCATCTTACCCATTTCAAGTGTGGGTCAGTACTATCAGGAACACTTATATTGTGCAACTATCACCCCCTCTGTCCCCAGGACTTTTTCATCATCCCAAACTGAAACTCTGTCCCCATTAAACACTCACTCCCCATCCCTCCCCCAGACCCTGGTACCACCATCAACCTTCCGTCTCTGTGATCTCTGCTCTAAACACCTCATGTACGTGAAATCAAACAGTTTTGTACTTTTCACTTATACATACTGTCCTCAAGCTTCATCCATGTTAGAGCAGGTGCCAGAACTTGCTTTGTAAGGACGGCTGAGGTCCCGCTGATTAACTTTTTTTTTTTTTAAAGATTTTATTTATTTATTTGACAGATAGAGATCACAAGCAGGCAGAGAGGCAGGCAGAGAGAGAGAGAGAGGGAAGCAGGCTCCCTGCTGAGCAGAGAGCCCAATTCGGGGCTCGATCCCAGGACCCTGAGATCATGACCTGAGCCGAAGGCAGCGGCTTAACCCACTGAGCCACCCAGGCGCCCCCGCTGATTAACTTTTGAATGTTAAACCAACTTTGAGTTCCTGGAGCTTACATCGGACACGAAGAAAGAAAACAGTTTGCATTCGTAGACGACATGTCCTATGTGTAGAAAATCCTAAGGAACACACACATACACACACACACACACACACACACACAGAGTACAAAGTAGTGGAACTAATAAATGGGTTCAGCAAAGTCACAGGTACAAGATCAATATAAAAATATCAGTTTAGGGTCGCCTGGGCGGCACAGTCGGGTGAACATCTGACTCTCGGTTTCAGAGCCATGATACCGAGCCCGCTCTGGGCCCTGCGTTCCGTGTAACGTCTGCTTGGCTTCCTCACTCCCTCTGCCCCTCCTAGCTGCTCACTCGTGCTCTCTCCAAAATAAAGAAAATCTTTTAAAAATCAATTATATTTTTATATTCTGCCAACAAAAAAATCCTTAAACAAAATTAAGAAAATAATTTAATTCATAATATTATCAAAAAGAACAAAACACATAAGAATACATTTAACAGGGGTGCCTGGGGGGCTCAGTGGATTGAGCCTCTGCCTTCGGCTCGGGTCATGATCCCAGGGTCTTGGGATCGAGTCCCGCATCGGGCTCTCTGCTTGGCATGAAGTCTGCTTCCCCCTCTCTCTGCCTGCCTCTCTGCCTACTTGTGATCTCTCTCTCTGTGTCAAATAAATAAATGAAATCTTTAAAAAAATGCATTTAACAAAAGAAATGCAAGAACACTGAACGCTACAAAACATTGTTGACATACATGTTAAAAGATCTAATCAAGTGGAGAAATAAATCTGTAGACATTAACACATTAAAAAAAAATTTTTTTTTTAGTAGGCTTTCCAGTAAGAGCCCCAAGCTGGGCTTGAACTCTTGACCCTGAGGATCAAAACCTGAGCTGAGATCAAGACTCCAATGCTCAACAGACTGAGCCACCCAGGCGCCCTCACGAAATCAACACATTCTTAAATAACCAATGGATCAAAGTAGAAATCGCAAGGGAAATACTTAGAGACAAATGAAAGTGAAGACACGACACACTAAAACATATGGGATTGCTAGTTGTGCTAAAGGGGAAACTTATAGCTATAAAGGCTTATGTTAGAAAACAAGAAAAATCTCAAATCAACCTAACTTTGCCACTTAAGAAACTAGAAAAAGAATAAACTAGACCCGGGGCACCTGGGGGGCTCAGTCGTTAAGCATCTGCCTTCGGCTCAGGTCATGTTTCCAGGGTCCTGGGGTCAAGTCCCACATGAGGCTCCCTGCCTGTCAGGAAGCCTGCTCCTCCCTCTCCCACTCCCCCTGCTTGTGTTCCCTCTCTTGCTGTTTCTCTCTGTCAAATAAATAAATAAAACCTTAAAAAAAAAAAAAAAGAATAAACTAGACCCAAAGTTAGTAGAATGAAGTAATCAACAAAGATTAAGGCAGAATTAATCAAAATAGAGAAAATTAAACTAAAAGTCGGTTCTTTGAAAAGATCAACAAAATTGACAAACCTTTAGCTCAATGGACTTAGAAGAGAGAGAATACTCAAGTTACCAAAATAAAAAATGATATTGGGGGCATTAGTACTGATTCTACAAAATAAAAAAAGATTATAAGAGAGTACTATGAACAGATGTACACCAATGAATTGGATAACCTAGATGAAATGGACAAATTTCCAAGAAACACTAAACCTACCAAGACTAAATTGTGAAGAAACAGAAAAAGGATTGAATCAGGAATCAAAAATCTCCCAAAAAGAAAAGCCCAGGACCTGACAGCTTCATGGGGGAATTCTATCAAACAATTTGAGAAGAACCATACCTGTCCTTCTCAAACTAGGGAAGAGGAGGAAACACTTCCTAACTCATTCTATGAGGCCCGTATCACCCTGATATCAAAGCCAGACAAAGACACTGCAAGAAAAGAAAACTACACACCAACGTCCCTTGTGAACATTGATGCAAACATCCTCAACAAATGCTAGCAAACCAGACTCAGCAGCACATCAAGGGACGGCCCTCCCTAACCAGTGGGATTTATTCCAGGAGTTCAAGGATGGTTCGACATCTGAAAACCAATTACTGTAATATATCACATTCCAGATGAAGGGAAAAAAACCCACATGACCATCTCAATTGATGCAGAAAAGGCACTTGACAAAATTTGACACCCTTTCCTGATAAAAACACCTAAGAAACTAGGAATGAAAGGAAACTACCTCAACATAATAAAGGCCACATATGAAAACCTACAGCAATTACCATACTCAATGGCGAAAGACAGGAAATTTTCTTTTAAGATTAAGAATCAGACAAGGCGCACCAGGCTGGCTCAGTCAGTAAAGCATCAGATTCTTGATCTCAGCGCAGGTCTTGATCTCCAGTGCTGTGCTGGGCTACACATAGGATGTGGAGGCGACTTAAGAAAAACAAAGAATAAGGCAAGAATGGCTACTCTCAACATCCAACAGTGTAAGAGAAGTGCTAGTGGGAGCAATCAGTCAAGGAAAAGAAATAAATGGCAGACTGGAAAGGAGAAGTGAAATCTGTTTGCAGATTATACGAATGTATCTGCAGAAAACCCTAAAGATTCCACCAAAAAATCATGTTACCTCTAGTAAGCGGAGTACGAAGTAGTAGAAGATACAAAGTCAACGAACAAAAATAAACTGCATTTCTCTACACTAGCAAGGAGCAATCTGAGAAGGAAATTATGAAAGCAATTCCACTCACAATCACACCAGAAATAGTAAAATACTTAAGAATTAACCAAGGAGGGGAAAGGTACAACAAAAACTACAAAAATTGCTGAAAGAAATTACAGAAGACACAAATAAATGGGACACATCCATGTTTATGGATTAAAAGATTTAATATTGCTTAAGATGGTAATAGTATGCAAAATTACCTACAAATTCAATACAATCCCTATTCAAAATCCCAATGATGTTTTTCACAGACATAGAAACACCCACACCCAAATCCAAACAGACTCTCAGGGAGCCCCAAAGAGCCAAAACAATCTTGAAAAAGATCAAAGTGGGAGGACACACACTTCTTGATTTCAAGACTTACTACAAAGCTACAACAATCAAAACAAAGTGTTACCAGCATGAAGACAGAAGCAAGACCAATGAAACAGAATAGAGATCCCAGAAACAAAGCCTCCTACATACAGTCAAACGACTTTTGACAAGGTTGCCAGTACTATTCGATGGGAAAGGGACAGTCCCTTGATACTGGGTATGGTACTGGGAAAACTAGATATCCACAATCAAAAGAATGAATTTGGACCCTTACCTAAAGCCAGGTGCAAACAGTAACTCAAAATGGATCAAAGACCCAAATAGAAAGGCCAAAACCTACGAAAATCTTGAAGAAAACATAGGGCAAAATCTTCAAGATGCCGAATTTCTCGATGATATCTTGGATATGACACCAAAGCACAGACAACAAGAGGAAAAACCACACAGACTGACTTCATGAGAAGGTTTAATGTGCGTGTCCGATGCAATCAGCAGAGTAAAAAGGAGATGCCACAGTGAGAGGGACTGGAAGCTGTGGATCTGACAGGCGGCTGACATCCAGAACACACAGGGAGCCCCTAAAACCCAGCAACAAGGCAACTCAATTCAAAAATGGGCCAAAGGGGTGCCTGAGTGGCTCAGTGGGTTACGCCTCTGCCTTCGGCTCGGGTCATGATCCCGGGGTCCTGAGATCGAGCCCCGCATCGGGCTCTCTCTCTGCTCAGCAGGGAGCCTGCTTCCTCCTCTCTCTCTGTCTGCCTCTCTGCCTACTTGTGACCTCTGTCTGTCAAATAAATAAATAAAATCTTTTAAAAAAATAAAAGATAAGAAAACAAAAATGGGCCAAAGACTTGAACAGACACTTCTCCGAAGGAGAAACCAGATGGCCGATAAGCACATGGAAAGATGATGAACACCACTGAGCATCAGGAAAATGAAAACCTGTAGTGAGATACGGCCTCACGTCCATTAAAATTTTATTTTCGAAAAGCACAAGAAATAACCAATGTTGGTGAAGATGCAGAGAAATGGGAACCCTGGCATCCAGTTGGGGGGCACATAAAGTGCTGCAGCTGTTGTGGAAAACAGTATGGTAGTTCCGTGAAATATCGAGAATAGCAGTGCCATATTACCCAGAAATCCCATTTCTGGGTACAGACCCAGAAGAATTGAAAGCAGAATCTCAAAGAGGTATCAGTACTGCCGTGCTCACGGCAGCGTTAGTCACAAGAGCTAAAACGTGTGAGCAACCCAGATGTCCGTCGGCAAATGAACAAGTAGGCAATATGTACTATATATGTACAACAAAACAGTATTTATCCTTTAAAAGGAAGGGAACTCGGATACCTGCTTCAACATGGACAAAACTTGAGGACATTATAAATGAAATAAGCCAGTCACGAAAAGACAAATTATGATTCCACTTCTACGAAGCCCCTGGGGGAGTCCAACTCACGGATTCAGAGAGTGGACGCTGGCGGCCAAGAGCTGGAGGGAATATGGGGAGTCGGTGGTTAGTGGGGACAGACTTCCAGCTTCGCAGAATGAAAAGAGCCATGAAAATGGACGGTGGTGCCAGTTGCACATGACCGAGATACTTAAATGACTTATTTTAAAATGGTTCAGACAGCAAATTTTTCTGCGTTTTTTTATGACAATAAAAAACGAAAACAGGGGTGTCTGGATGGCTCCGTTGGCAAGCGTCTGATCTCGATTTCGGCTCAGGCTGTGATCTCCGAGTCGTGGGACGGAGCCCCGCGTTGGGCTCTGGGCTCAGCTCCAAGTCTGCTTGCGACGCTTTCTCTCTCGCCCTCTGCCCCTCCCCCCACTTGCACGTTCTCCAAAGAAATACATAAATGAAATCTTCTAGAAAATGGAAAAGAGAGAGAGAGACGTAAAGCAAACGACCAGAGCTGACAAACGAGAGGAGATCTGCTGTCATGTGTGACGCTGTCTGGGAGCGAGGGAGGGTCTGGCTGAAGACCAGCAGCCGTGAGCCCCGACCGTGTCCTGGAGCCGCCGAGGGAAGCCGGAAACAGAAGCCAAGCGCAGGTGCAGGATAAAGCGCGGAGACTAGTAACGGTGAGGACGCATCCGTACTTCGGTCGTAAGTAGGGGCCGTGGCTGGCCAGTACGCCTGCCCGACAAGTGGGAAAAGACAGACAAACCGCGAAACGCACGTTTCTCCAAATGAAGCGGACCAGATCAGCTACATCACGGCCCAGAAAACCCCTCTTGGGTGAGCCGAGTCTCTTGGCCATTTTATCCTCCAAGAATGTTTGCCAAGTCGGGGTGGCAGCGGCGATGCAGGTCCGGCCCAAGCGGAAGGGCTTTCTGGAGGACCGAGAAGCCGCATGACCCCGTCAGCCGGCGTGAAAGACCCGAGTCTCGTGATGCTCAAAACACAAACCACACGGCCTGCTTCCCCCAGGGCACGAGGATGCTTTGTCTGGGCTGCAAAGATGGTGAGCCCTCCCACGCCTGTGGCACTTGGGAAGAAGCTTCTCCGGGGGACAGGGTCGGCAGCGAAACCCTCCAGTCCCCCGCCCGAGACACTCGGCACCAGAGCGCGGTGAAGCTGCCTGAGCTGCCGCTGGCCCTGCTCCCTGCTTGCCAGCCGGGGCCATCGGCTCGACGCTACGCCTACAACGGAGGAAACGGTGAGTGCCCCGTCTTGGGGGGCAGCATGACTTCTGTCCATGCTTCCTTCTTAGACAAGGGGCGGCACACGAAAATTACAGAGACTGAGAAGAGGCTGAAAATCCCGACCGAGTAAAGGGCAAAGACAAACGTCACAAGAAGGGCCTCCCAGTGCTGGAGTGAGAACCGGGCAGCTTCACAGCCAGCCCGGAGACAGCAGGAGACAAGGCCGGTCAGTCTTAAGACGGGTTGATAGAAAATACACAAACTCAACCTCAGAGAGGAAAAAAGGACGAGGGAACCAGGCACAGCAAAGTGATGGGCGAGACGCGGTCACGTGGCCGGCTGTGCGCAGAGCTGGCGTCCCAGAACAGGAGAAGAGGACGAGGCAGAAGCAATATTTGAAGATAATGGCTGAGAACTTTTCAAAATTGATGAATGATTCCAACCCCCCAGATTAGAAGTTCCCAAAATCTCTAGGTAGAGGACATAACAAAGAAAACCACATCTAGGCACAATGAAGTCAGACTTCGGAAAAAGGGGGCAAGGGGGTGCTGGGTCTCCAGCCTGCAAAGGGCCCGGCCCTCGGGAGAAGGGGGAAGGCCGGGCTCAGCCTTCAGGTTCCCAGGCAGCAAGAGGCACTGACGGTCCTGGAGAGTCTGGAGGGCCGGGCCGGACCTTCTGTGGGTCCTGACTGCCCAGGGCCCACCCGCGGGGCTCAAAGGAGGTAAAAGGCATGAACAGGGTGGAAAGTGCTCAAGGCGCTGCTACCCAAAGGTGCCCCCAAGGGGGTCTTCCTTTTATGAGCCAACAGGGACCTGCTGGGACAGGTGGCAGTGGGTCTGGGTACCCCAACACCCAGACGGGTGCTTCAGATGTCCCAGAGGTGGGACTTCCCCGCACAGCTCCTGAGGCCGCCCCCAGGTCCCCGGTTCAGGTGAGCCGGCCCGGTGCGTGCCGACTCGTGCCACCGAGCACCAGGCACTGGGTGTGGCCGGAGGGCTCCGCACAGGCGCGTCTTACTGAATGAGGGAGTAGTACTGCTCTGTCAGGTCCTTCCACTCGTCCTCCGTGAGGCCCTTGCCGGTGTCCTCGGGGACATCGATGTCCCGGTGCTCCAGCTGCCCCAGGTAGGCCTGGCACACCTTGCACGCAGTGTCCACGAGCTGTCCCGAGAGGCCTGTGAGCCTGGAGTCCGCACTCTGGGAAGCTGAAACCCAAGCACAGGGTCTGGAGTGGGAACTCCTGCATCCTCTGGGCACCCAGCCCTGGCCAGGCGCACCTCCCCCGCCGCACACGCCCTCCAACCAGACTCGGACCACGGCTGGCCATGCAGCATGACCTCCGAACTTGCGACAAAACTTCTACTTTTCTGAGCGCACACTGCGTATTCAGTAAGAACTTGGGGGGCCGTCCTGCCTGACTCCTGCAAGCTGGGGCGCACCTGGTGGCTGCCTGCACCAAACTCTTACATCTCGTGCTCCCAGGACCCCGGAGCTGAGCTGGACCCAAGGGTCTCAGGAGTCCTCCCATCCGGTGACAGCGAGCCTCCCGGAGCCCAGCTCCCCTGGTCCCCAAAGGAGAACAAGTTGACGACCAGCAACTGTCTGGGTGGTTCCTAGCTGGGAGCCTGGAGGAGCGAGGGGGCTTGGCAGGTGCACAGAACCAACTCCACACACAGGCGTGGGGCTGGGGGCAGGGGCAGGTGCTGAGACATCGTGGACTCCGAACCCCCGCAGCTAGGGACCCCGGAGAAAGTGCTGCAGGTTGCACGGTTGCCACAGAGATCACAGAGTGTGTCTTTAAACTGTGTTCAGGAGAAATTCCCGGAACATAAAAACAGGCATTTGAAGGTGAAAATCTGCACTTCTGCTTTCTGGTCAGGCACAGAGGAGGCTGGATGGTGCCGATCCGTCCTCACAAGTACAAAGTAAAACCAAAGCGTCAGCGACTCTTCTTGGCCCCACCGGAGAGCCGAGGTCACATGGCCAACCATCGCCCGGTCGCAGGAGGGCAGCAGGTCCGGACCATCGCCGCTCTGGGCAACAGAACCCCGAAGCCAAAAAGCTCCCCGGATGCCAGCGCCAGGCGAGGGAGCCTGAGCGGCCGCTGAGGACCTGCTGAAGGCTTGGGGTGTGCACGAGTCCGCGTCACAAACCCCGGGGGCTCAGCTGGGGCGGGAGCGTTGTCAGCCTTCCTTCCAGGACCTTGACCTAGTTCTCACCGTGAATGTGGGAGCAGGGCCCCCCCTTCTGGCAAGAAGGGAAGGTAAGCATCCTGGACGCTGGGGGCCACTCTGCTCTCAGCAAGGCCGCGCCGGAGCCTGGCCTGCCCCAGCCCTCCCGCCAGCCTGTCCCACCGAAGGGCAGGAGGACAGGGAAGAGCTGGTGGGCTTCGAAGTCCGGGGGCACAGGCTCACCACAGACGGAGCCCTGATCGCAGGACTACAGGACACCGTGACGGGGGCAGGAGGAACGGGGGGACACGAGTGGGCTGAAAAGACACGCCGTGTGATGACAACCATTACACGTTTGTCCAAAGCCCCACGACGCCCCACACGAGAGGGACTCTCAGCGCCAGCTGACGTGGGCTCGCGGGTCGGAACAAACGTGCCCTCGGTGTGGGCTGCGCGGGGAGGAGGCCTCGGGGCAGGGCGGCTGCAGGACACCCCTGTGCCTCCTGCTCGACCTCAGTGGGAACCGCGGACGCTCTCAGAAAGGGAACAGCACGATACTTATTTGGATTTCATGGGCCTGATGGCACAGCGGCCCTGCACCACGCGGGAAAGCCCGTCCCCGTCACCCTCTTCTGCGGAGCGGGGACGAGTCTGCCCTGGACCCGCGACCCCACGGGCCCTCCCGGCACAGTCCTCCCGGCATGGTGCAGCCGTGCCCCCCACACACCTTTCCAGTTGCTGGGGCCGGGGTCACAGGCCTCCCCGCTGCCGCCGGGCTTGCCTCCGCTGTGGCTCTGGTGGCTGACCACCCACTTGAGGATGCTGGAGGCCACCGTGCGCCGGAAGTCATCTGAAAGGACACCAAGGCCTCGCCCCCTCTGCCGGCGCCAGGGACCAGGGGCCTCGGCCAGCACGAGCCATCCTCAGCCTCGCTACCCCACAGCCCACGGTGGCCTCCTTCCCGCCCCCACTGCCCTGGAGGGGCGGTTTGCTCTGCCCTCAGCCCACACGTCCAGCACAGTCCTTCTCCCTCTGCCCCTGCACAGATGGGAGTCTAGTCCACCGCCAGCTGCCAGCCGCACACCCCTCCCTGCCTCTCCCCTACTCCCCTCTCCCACTCAGGGACACGCACTTGTCCTTGTCCCCGCTCCTTGCGTCTTCAGCCCCACACCGGAGGACAGACGCCTCCCGCAGACACACTAGGACCCTCCCCATCCCAGGAGCCTCTCCGGGCCTTCCTGGACAGGCTGGCCTCCAGGGATGCCGGTGTGGACGGCCAGAGGGGCCCTGCCACACACACCCGGCACAGAAGGCAGCTCTGGATCCCACAGATAGGCTTGGGGCCAGCCCGGCTCTGAGGCCTGTCTTACCAATTCCACTGCAACCCATGCCCTCTGGGAGGCCCACAAGAAATTCCAGTACCCTCTTGCCAAAACCAAACCCAAGCCTGCTCCCTGCTCATCTCAGTGGGGACCCCACCGGCCCGGCCCGCAGCTGCTGCCACCGTGGAAAGATCCAGAATGCCCACTGCCTTCCCTAGCTCCTCCAGGGCCCGGGGCTTCTCACTTAGTCTCCTTCCACCAGAACAGACCCCGCCCCGAGCCGACTCCTGGCCCCTGTGCCCTGTGGACACTCAGGCGTGAGGCCTGCTCCAGCCTGTCCCTCAGACCTCCCTCCCTCTGGGTGTTCACCCTGCGCCCCCTCTCCGAGAGGCCCCTGCTCACTGCCTTCCCCTCCCGTGCACTTCACACCTCCAGCCCCCACGGACCCTGCCTTGTCCTGCCCGTATCTGTCTGCCCCTGGGAGCCCCAGGTGGGGTCAGGACCTAAGGCATGGGTGCTGGTAGAGGCTGCATCTCCCCCAGACCAGGTGCTCAGGAAACGCAGTCGCCCCCAAATGAACACTGCCCACCTGCTCTGTCGCCTTCTGTCTCTCTTGGCAGGTCAAACCAGGAACCCTCCCTCTGTCCTCAGGCCAGAGCCCATTGCCCAGAACTGCTCAGACCTGGGCCCCAGGACCACCCCCGTGCCGGCCTCCCCAGGAAGCCAGTCAGAACCAAGTTGCTGGCTCGGGGCTCCATCAGCCTCCATCAGCCTCCCACGCATCCTGCTTCACAGACGCTGCCCGTGGAAGTTTCTGGACCAGTCCTCACCCCTTGAAATGGAGCTGAGCCCCTGGGCCTTGGGACGGGACCAGGCCCTCTGCCATTGGCCCCCACCAGCCCCCGGCCCTGCAGCTGTGGCCCAGCCCCCTCCCTTCCTGCAGCCCCTCAGAGGGAGGTGGACCCCATGATGCCCGGTGGTCTCCGCCTCCGGCCACCCACTTACCCAGGAATTCCTGCTTCTCGCTCTCAGAGCAGAGGCTGTAGCAGCGGGGGAAGAAGGAGTCAGGGTCGGCTTGGACGTACCACGGCAGGCTCCTCATGTTCACACACAGCCCGATCTCCAGAGACAGCAGTGCGTCAGACCCCACAGGCCACCTGCGGGTCCCCTCAGACCAGCCTGAATGCCCACAGGTCTGGCTGGCGGCACCCATGCCAAAGGGCTCTCGAGAGCCCCCCAGCCAGCTGGCCTCAACTGCAGGGTGACCCCACGTGCAGGCCGGGGCCATCTGAGGGCACAGGGGTGGTGGGTCCCTAACGGGCACTGGGCCTGAGCACCAGGGAGGAGGGAGCAAGCTCCTGGGCACACTTACCATGGGCCCCGTTTGGGGAAAACTGCCATGTGCCCGGGAGCTGCAGGCGTGGAGCTGCTGGGCACACCGGTAGGCAAGCCACATGGGGTCTTTGCAGGGAGCGCGGCCTGGCTGCCCCCTGGAGGAGGCAGCTGCTGAGGCTGGGTGGGGATGCATGGGGCCCGGGAGCCGTGCGAGCCTCATCCCTGACCCTCTGTGTCATCCTTGCCCGTTGAGGGGATGGTCTCCTTGTTGCCCAGAAGCCTCTCTACCCCACCTCTCCCACGTGGCTACCGGCAGGCCTGTCCACCCGGGCTGACCCCGCCCCTGGACCTCAGCCCTCGGAGTCACAGGATGGGGCTGCGGGACCAAAAGGCAGTGAGGACAGGAGGTGCCCATGCCCCCTGCAGCTAGAAGGCCCTGCGCAGGGGAGGTGGCCTGGCTCTCCCTGGGACCCAGGGCCTCCGCAGGACACAGAGTTTATGCCGGGCTCTGGAGGCAGCCACCCCCCACCCCGCCCCGCCTGAGGTTTAGCCTGCGCACCCAGAGGAGGGACACAGGGCCAAGGGTGCCTGGGGCTCTGGGGGTGTGAGTGGAGCCGGAGCTGGCGGCCTCTAGACACTGGCAACAGGAGCGTGGCCTCTGCCTGGGCAGAGGTCTTCCTGGGGAGGAGCCCGGAGGTGGCCAGTCCACACGCGCCCCCCCAGACTCAGCCACGGAGCTGCGGGAGACTAGGTGCCGCCCTGCACCTTCCCCGCCCGCCGCCCCCTCGCCCCACTCTCACCTTGGTGGTGAAAGAGACCGTCTTCCCGTAGTGGTTCAGCATCTGGTCGCAGCTCAGGCTGTGATAGTCGACCACGTCCCTCTTGATAGTCCAGAGGAAGTATGGCATTTCGTTTTTTACCAACCTGGACTGGCAAGAAAAAGGCCCTTACCAATTCCCTCTATCCAAGCTCCGTATCTTTGGGTGTTGGGATGTAAGCAAGAGTGAGGGAAATCAGCATTTTTCCAAGTTTTTCTTTGAATTCTAGCTAGTTAGCGTACACAGTAAAATCAGTTTCCGATGGCGGATTCAGGTTCGTCACTTCCGTGTGACACCAGGCACTCATCACGAGGGCCCTCCTTGAGGCCCGTCCCCCAACAACCTCAGTGTGTTCTCTTTCCTTAAGAGTGTCTTGTGGTTTGCCCACCTCTCTCTTTCTTCCCTTCCCCTATGATCCCCTGTTCTGTTCCTGAAATTTCACACACGAGCGAGGTCGCATGGTGATTGTCTTTCTCGGACTGGCTCGCTCCACTCAGCGTCATGCCTTCTAGCCCCGTCCACGTCACTGACTGTCACTTCATTTCCGATGGCCGCCTACGATCCCACCATAGATGTGAGCCACGTCCCCTCACCCATCCGTCTGTCCGCGCACATCTGGGCTCTCCCCCAGGTGCTGCTGCAGGTGACACGCTGCAAGCCTGGGTGCAGGTGCCCCTTCGCGTCACTGCATTGGTGCCTTTGGCAAATACCCATGAGTGCAGCTGCTGGGTCAGAGGGAAGCTCCACGCTTAGCTTTTTGAGGCACCTCCATACTGTGTGAATCAGGTATTAAATGACACTGACGTGTGCGTTCTGTGTCTCTCTGGTCTGGAAGGTTGGCTGCTGCGTTCCTTGGGGGGCTACGGTGTGCCACACTGGGGGTCACCGCCCGCACACGGAGGCTCAGCGCTCAGGAAGCAAGGCCAGGCTCTGCACCGAGAGGGGCCCCTGTGCGTGCAGCTGAGTGAGGTCTGAGCTGCCCGCTCCATGGGTGCCCCTGTGGGGCTCAGGAACATGCTACATGTGGGCGTGGTGTGAGTGCACTGCCTCCTGTCTGGGAGACTGTGGGAGACAGCCTCCGCCCTTGCCCCCACTTCGGAGCAGGTGGCCAGGGCCAACGGGGCACGGGGACCTCGCCGTACAGCCGCAACTAGACCCGGGGCAGCCTGGGCAGCTCTGATTTTATGTGCACAAACCAAACACCTGTGTGGTCAAAATTTCTTCCCAAACAGATACAAGGAAAGGAACACCTTTCCAAAATTCTGACACCCTGAAGACCCTGCAGGGCCATTCTCTGCAGTCCAGCATCTGAGGACACACCTACTCTTCTGCAACACGGGATGGTCTACTGTGACCCCGGGTTAGGGCAGGACTGGGCTCCCCCTGCCCCAGTGCCAAAAGGAGCACCCGGAGGGAGGGGGGAGCTGGCCGCCAGGATCACTTCCCAAACTTTATCCCAGAGCTGGACTCGCAGCCCGGCTTCCTACTCGCAGCGACATCCGAGCTCCTGCTGTCACTTTCTGGCATGAGTCTCATTTGTTCAAGGCGGCATCAGCCGTCAGACAACAGTATGAAGGGCAGCACGCAAGTGCATGTCGCACATGGGTACACGTAGACACACACGAGCACACACGCACACACAGATGCACATGTGCACATGCACACACGCGTGCACATGGAGATGCACACACGTACACGGGTGCACTCGGACACCACAAGCTCAGCAGCCCGGTGTGACTGGCTTTGCCACCTGTCCCCAGGACAAGGCCCAGGGACGGTGACAGTGTGAGGGGTGTGGGGAGATGGGGGCCCATCCGGGCCGCGGGAGCACAGGGTGGAGACCTACCATCACATCATGGATGTCGTCTATCTTCTCCAGAGCCGCTTCTTGATTTTCTTTGCCTTCAGTGTGTTTATGTTCTGCAAACACGACCCCCGGAGAGCCGTCAGCAGGTCAGGGCCTGAGCCCCTCGGCGCGGCCCCCATGCCACTTAGCCAGCAGCTGCCGCGGCCACAGCGCACTTGCCAACTCCACGGCAGTGCATCCCCAGGGCAAGTTCACGGTCCCGACACAGGGCAGGGCGGCATCAGGCTCAGGCTACGTTGACCCGCCCCAGGGTCCGCCACTCGGGCCCTCTGCTGGGTGTAGTGTCAGGGTCGGGCCACACCTGGGGGCCAGACAGCCTGGGGGTGAGTGGGGTGGGGCGGGGCGCAGGGAATGGGATGGTGACAAGGTTCACGTGGGTCTGAGCCGCCATGTGGGAGCCGGCCCTGTGCAGATGCCAGGGCCAAGAACGCACAGATGCTGTCTGCAGTGGGAGGCGGGACCTGTGGGGACCTGGGGCCAGAGGAGGGACACAGAGGGTGAGGCCCCTGAAGGACGGTGACAACGGCCTAGACACGGGAGAAGGTGGCCTGTTGTGGGCGTGGATGGGGGGACCAGGTCCGGAAAGCACAGGCCTGGTGTGGGGCTGGTTAGGGAAGGCAGGCCAGGAAGGCAACGGCCCCAGGGAGACCCCCGCACACGCAGGAGAGGCCTGGGTCACAGGCCCTGAGGGCCAGAACGGCACTCCCCGGAGAGGTGTGACAGACACACATGCGAGCCTTACACTGAGGGACAAGACACCTTCGATACTCTACCAGTCACCCCTGCATTGTCATCGTCCACATTCGGGATGACCTTGGGCAAAAAGTGGAACTTCTTCTCCACCCAGCCCTTTCTTCGAAGGGTGGCCCGTATCACCGGGTAGTGCCCGTAGATGGAGAAAATCTTCTTTTCCTCAAATTGCAAGAGCAGATTTTAAATTAAAGAATGAAAGGCAAGGTGGTTAATGGTCTGTGAGGGGAGGACCCTCAAGTCCCGCTCCAAGAGGAACACACGGAAACACCCGAGAGTGCACACACACGCACACACACACGTGTGGGCACAAAGCAGGGCCCCACCGTGTGCACACTCATTCCTCGTGCGCCTTGCACTCTAATGCTTTCTTTTCTCTACGAAGGTGACAGTCTCAGTCTCTCATGCTTGGGGGTGAGGGGATGGGTGCCTGAGGTTCGAGGAGTGAGAGGGAAGAGCCATTCAACCAGCCAAGAAGGGCCGGAGGGGCAGGAAGCCAACAGTATGAGGCCAGCACAGGGGCTGGGGACTCTGCCTGTGAGTGTGGAAACGAACACAGCTGCCTGGGCACCAGGAAGAGAGATGGCAGCAGGTGGTGTGCACCCAGGTCATCCCAGCTGAGGGATGGGAGATGGGAGAGTGACGGTCATGCTAGAGCCCCTGGGCCCATGTTGCTGAGGTCCAGCCCACACACCTTCACCTGGACAGGGTCCCAGAGTGCAACAGCCATAGGGCAGGGTCAGCAGTTAGCTTAGTGCCTCACGAGTTTGTGGGAGCAGGTAGGGAGGGCTGGGCAGGAGGGGAATGGCTCAAACTCATGGTGTCCTTAATTAGATGACTTTGAACGAATCAAAAGACAGGCTCTTATGGGTGGGCCTGGCCTAATCAGGTGCACCTCTTGAAAAGAGGGTCCAGGGCAACCCTGAACTTGGAGATTCAAAGCAGCAGAGACTTTCTCCCCATGGTCAGCTCTGAAGAAACCAGCATTTCAGCCACAAGGGAATGAGCCTTGCCAACCAGCCCAGGGAGCCTGAAGGAAGATCCCTTCCCAGCTGAGCCTCTGGATGAGACCCCAGACCAGCTAATGCCTCATTTCAACTCCGAGGAACCCTGAGCAGAGGACCCCGCAGCAACTGTGAGATAACAAATGGGATTGTTTAAGCTCATGGCGATTTGTGACCCACATCGGCAGTCGACATACCCTATAGTTCCCAAAAGGAGGACCTGCACGCCTCTCCCAGGAACACGTGCAAGGAAGCTTGTGCCCGGGGCTGGAGGCTGTGAGTCCAGGTCACAGGAAACACCCAGGAAACACACAGGAAACACCCAGCAGCTCAAAGGACCTCTCTCAGCCTCCTTCTGTGCAGGAAACCTGTCCAAAGCCTGCCCTTGTCCCCCACAGGGCTGTGCACCAGGACGGAGGGAGGGGATGACCTTGGTCATGGAGGGACTGCGGTGATGCAGAGGCAGGCAGGGAACGTGACCGGCGGCAAGAGCGTCAGCACCCTGTGCCCCAGCCAGAACCCCAGCCATGCTTACAGTCAAACTGAACGACCTTGGAAAAGCAGACTGTTTTAATGAACAGAATAAAATTCCTCAGGGAGCCACAAAAGGAAGGAAAACAGAGCATAAGACCTGTAAGATATAAGAGGGGAAATGGAATCTAAACTGTGATCAGTCCACAAGGAGGCACAAAATGAGGGGGAAGCCGACCAGACAAGACAGACGGGACAAGGGAAGGAGCCAGGGACACAGGGTGACGCCCGAGGACCCCAGGGGTGCACTTGTGGATAAACACACCGAAGGCCCCAGGAAGAAGGTGAGGCGTGCCAGCTGGATTTCTAGAACCCCAGTCCATGCTGTTTACAAGAGAGAGTCAAAGGCAGTCACGTACAGGTCAGTAGAACATAAGAGGATCTAAGCATAAGACAAAGCAGCCTCTGGGACAAAAGTAACACTAAAGCAAAGAAAATTGCACCATAATTCACAGAAAGATTGAATTCCCCAAGAAGATACTGTTGTCTGCTCCTGGCAAGAGCGCGATAAATTATATAAAGTGAAAACTGACAACCACAGTGTGAAGGGATCCACACTGACCAGGGGTATCTAACATGCTTCTCTCAGTGAGAGACAGACCCGCAGACCAGAGGGTCCAGTCGGCCTCAAAGACTTGAACCGTGCAGATAGCCAGCTCTGCCCAGTCGGCCCTCCTGGACACGCCCAAGATGCTGGGCATCAAGCAAGTCAGAACACATTTAGACGCAGATGACGCTCTCCGCCGTGTGCAACTGAGCTAGAAATCAGTAACAACATAATTAGAAAAAACCCCAGCATTTATCCAAAGGATACAAACATAGCGATCTGAAGGGGCACGTGTGCTCCAATGTTCATGGCAGCAACGTCCACAACAGCCAAACTGTGGGAAGAGCCCAGATGTCCAACGACAGATGAACGGACAAACATGTGGTATAGATACACAATGGAATACTACGCAGCCATCAAAAATGAAATCTTGCCGTTTGCAGCGATATGGATGAAACGGGAAGGTGTTATCTGAGCAAAGTCAGTGAGTCAGAGACAGACAATGATCACAGATCTTGTCATACGTGGAATTTAAGAAACAAAAGAGGAGCATGGAGGGAGGAAAATAAAATAAGACGAAATCAGAGAGGGAGACAAACCACAAGAAAACCTGAACTCTAGGAAACAAACTGAGGGCTGCTGGAGGGAGGGGGTGGGACAGAGTAACTGGATGACGAGCGCGAAGGAGGGGTCGGGATGGAATGAGCATGAGCTGTTATATGCAGCTGATGAATCACTGACCTCTACGTCTGAAACTGAAAAGGCACTATATGCTAATTAAGTTGAATTTAAATAAAAAGTAAAAAATAATAATAAAATAAAAAATAAAATGAAAAAATTGTGTACGTGAAAAAAATAGAAAAAAACCCAGAAGTATAGACATGCATGAACTCTACTTTTAAGGAACTCCCAATCAATGAAAAGTAATAATATGAATCATAAATACTTCGAACTACATCTCAACAGAAGTATTATAACATAGAAGCCTGTGGAAGCAGCTAACGCAATGCTTAGAGGGGTGCCTGTGGCCCTGGATGTTCAGCTGTTTTTAGGTTTCAGGGGAAAACCCTCGAATTACCAAGCTGGTAGGCTGGTCTGTATGACGTTGCCGAGAGCACACATAGCCGCAGGGACCTGGCAGGAGGCAGGGTCCCGCTCCTCAGTGCAGGGCGGTCGGCCAGTGCGCAGCTGGTGCGCCCAGCCCATCACACCGTGACCCTGCACTGGGGAGCCCAGCTCTGCCGCTGCGCATTGGGCCTCAGGAGCAGGTCCCCACAGGTGATGTGCCAGACGTCCCCGCTCCACTCGCCCACCTCCTGAGCAAGGGCCCAGCGCAGCAGCGCAAAGCCCCAGAATACGGCCCTCCCCCCGCAAAGGCTGCTGGTGCTCTCAGGGTCGCAGACGGGCCCTCCACTCCAAGTAGACAACACCAGCACCTCCCCCCCCATCCCCCCAGGCCTGCAGACCGCCCACAGCTGGAGAGCTCAACGCATCAAAGGCAACCCCCTGGCTCTCCAAGTCTCCGCATTTAAAAAGCATCCTCCCCCACCTTGGGGTGCCTGGCTGGCTCAATCTGAATGGCCTGTGACTCTTGACCTCAGAGTCGTGAGTTGGAGCCCCATGTTGGATGAAGGGGTTACTGAAGTAAATGAAACTGTATAAAAGTGTCCCTCCAGCCCCAAAGGGCATTTACCTTGATGGCCTTTTCTGTTAATTGTCTTGCTATTTTGTATCTGTCTAATTTGGGGGAAGAAGTCGAGTCTTGGGAAATTCCTCGTTTTAATTCTGCAGGAGAGAAAGAGACATCCAGGCAGAGGTAAAAGTGCATAGGGTTGCTTGGGAAGGAAGCCCAGCCCACCTCCGGCCCCAGACCCTCCCCAGCAAGCCCTCAGCGTCCCTGCCAGGCTGTACCCCCCAGCCGGCCATCCCCAGGCAATGCCCTCTCTCAGCCCCCAGCCCACCAGCCCCGGCAGCTCTGGCTTGGGCACCCTCTCTCCTTGCTGGGCGCCCCACCCCCTTTGTGGCCACACCACACCACGACCACCCACCTCCGTCTCCGTCTGGGCCATCCCTCCCTCTCCTTCCCCTGACTCTGGCCACCAGGCTCCCAGCAGCACACACCAAGTTCTAGTGCAAACACCTTAAAGATTAAGATGAAAGCCCTCTTCTCTGCACCCCCTCCCCTCCATACCCCTGCTTTCTGCCATCTGCTGGGCTCCACCGGGGGCACCGCTCAGTTATCATCACACACACATAAGCCGATCCTGTGGTCACTCCCCTGGGCCCTGGCTCCTTGGACCAACAGACTCTTGGCCAGCCGGCGCTGCTCCCGTTGGCCCCCCTCCCCTCCTCACCCGGCCCCTTCTCTCTCCCTAGGCCCTAACCTTGAACTGCCCGGGCTTTGACCTCAGACTCCATGCTTCCAGTCCATACGCACTCCCTGGGCCAGCTCACCTTGTCAAGCAGCATTCAATTCCACCACACCCAGGCCTCCCCCACATACCATGTGACCCCCTGACACCACCGGGACTCCCAGCACCTGGATGTCCAAGGAGCATCACAGGGGGACAGGCCAGCAGCAGACACCCATCCACCCACCCGCTGCCCCTCCTCCCTCCGTGGACCCCGGAGACCCACATCTGCACAGCCAACTAATACGGACAAAAGCAGCGACGCCCTTGGCGGGGGCGGGGGGGACACCAACAACGGCAGGTCCACATGCGGAAAACAAATCGAACCCCAGCTGAGGACACGCAACAGTTCATCTGCTGCAGACCACGGGCCTCCACGTGAGAGCTAGACACACGAAGCTTCTGGCAGAAAGCACCAGCCGTAAAAGTTAACGTTGGGAAGATGACGTGCTCTGCTCTGTTAAGGAAAGGAGAACACAAAGCACCAACTGGGAAAAAATATTCTCAGTGTAGACGTCCCACGAAGCCCAGCACAGAAGGAAGTACACTGAGTGGTTCTGTCCATGTGGGGTCCGTGGTGCCAAAAGCCAGGAGAGAGGGAGGGTGGGAGGGGTTGGGAGGCACAAGGACACGGCCCCTGGCACCCCCGGTGCAAGAGCATGGGCTTAGAATGAGCAAAGCCACGGTTGGCAGAATGACAGGACAAGACACGGAAGCCACAGACACGTGCCATGCACGTGAGGCTGTCCGGAACCGAGCAGGAGACAAAGGTCTGCGAGGACAAAGGTAGCAACATCGCCGCGTGAGCACACCCAGAGCCCCTCACCCGCCTCCAGGACACGGCAGCGTTAGGGAAAGCACACCTTCGAGAAGGTTGGGTGGTGAGCCGATCGCCCTCTGGCCACAGCGACTGAGTCAGGGGTTAGTAACTGAACAAGGCAACTGGCGGAAAACTCCAGCACAGTCCGTACACGTGCGCCAAGTGACCCACGGCCAGACGAATTGAGGTGGAAAGCATGCATACTTCTTAGCTAAATGATGATTAAAACACCAAACATCAGATCTCTGGTCTGTAGTTAGGTTGTATTTATGAAGAGATTTTAGCTGTAGATGCGTATATTTGAAAATAGCAAAGGCTAAAAACAGTGAGTTAAGCGTCCGTCTCAAGATGTTAGAGAGAACAGTAAATTCAAACCCAAAGAAATACAAGAAAATTAACAGAAAGGAGACACTGATGAAATATTTTTAAAAATCCAATAGAGGATTAGTCAAGTCAGACGTTTACAACTAATAATATTAAAAAACAATTGATGAGGGGCGTCTGGGTGGCTCAGTGGGTTAAAGCCTCTGCCTTCGGCTCAGGTCATGATCTCAGGGTCCTGGGATCGAGCCCCACATCGGGCTCTCTGCTCAGCAGGGAGCCTGCTTCCTCCTCTCTCTCTGCCTGCTGCTCTGCCTGCTTGTGATCTCTGTCTGTCAAATAAATGAATAAAATATTAAAAAAAAAATTGGTGCGACCAACTTACAAAAAAGACAAGAGGCATAAAAATGCCATTTAAAACCTCCCCATCAGTACAACTCCAGGGCTGATGGCTTCGTGGGTGAATGGTACAGAACATCTCGTCTCGTACAACACATTCTGAAAGTAGAAAAGGCCAGCACATTCCAGGGAAGGAAGGTCGCAGGCAATGTGACTCACACAGATGACAGACCTATACACACCATGGTCGCCTGGTGTCATTTCAAGGCTGGCTTAGAAAAGCTTTGTAAACTGCACCACAGTAAGAGGGTCAGGAAAAGTCACAAATCCCATCTCCACAGACACAGAGAGTCTTAATTATCCCCAATTTCCATTTAGCTGAAAACTCGCAGTGAAGGGAGACACACAGGAGCAGCCCGGAAGTGACCCTCCGTGGCACCCGGCCTTTGGTTTCGAGCCCCGGGCTGCCCTGGCTGGAGGGATCCGAGCTCTCGGGAGAGCTGGGATTCCCAGGCTGGGACCCTAGGAGCCTCAGGTGACCTCGGGGCATCTTGACGCCCTTACAGACTTGGATGGGGGACACAAAAAGATGCAGAAGTGGCGTGCAGAGGCGGGAGCCCCCAGTGCAGACCGCTGGGAGCATCACGGAGTATGATGGTCATTGGCCAGACCCAGTCCAGACATCCGGTAGATGAGAGAGAGAGAGAGAGACACGCAAACACAATCCTCCCCCTTGGCCATAAGAGACGCCCGCACCTTCCCTGGAAACCCGTGACTTTGGGGCAGGAACCCGCACCTGGGCTCACCTTCTGGAAGGATCAGGACTTCACTGAGGCTGAGGAGAGGGCAGCTCCTGTCTCCAGCCTTCCCGGCTATTCCAGGCACCTGCCCGCCCCCGGGAGGGGTGGGGAGGGGCGGGTGAGCGGGTGCAGCAGTGGTGGTGATGCCAGAGCGCCTAGAGGCCGGACGACATCTCGTGCCCAGGCCCATGCGCCTCCCTCGGGAAGTGCCGGTCAACCTCTGGCACCACCTCCTGCCCAACCTCTAGTCCCATCGCAGAGGGATTTCCCCCCACCCCCACTCAGGGGCTTTGGACCGTCACCAGGTGCCCCAACACAGCTCCTCACGTGGCCACAAGACACACAACCCTACCACGGAGGGGTCTGGCCAGCACTGGTCTAGCGACTGGCGGCAGCACCGGTGACGGCACGGCCAGATGGCAGGGGCAGGTCAGGGCCAGAGCTCCACCTCCCAGGAGTCTTGGCAAAACCAAAGGCCACTCTCATCAGGTCCACAGAGCGGGCAGAGGAGAGTAAACCGGCCCAGGCAACAGCCAGGAGAGTCCCGACTCAGGACTTGCTCCGGAACAACAGGCAGTCCTCCTCAGGCCCAGATCCTGGAAACACAAGGCGAGAGGAGTGGCCGCTCCGGAGGAGACGAGAGGGAACAGACGGGACAGCCTGATGTGGTGTGTGGTTCCCGACCACGTCTCAATCTGAACAAACCGACTCTGGGGCTTCCTGGGGAAATACAATGTATTCTGGGTGCTGGATTTTAGTGAGGAATTACTGTCCATCTGATCAAATGTGGAAAAGGAGTTTAGTTATAAAATGTCACTTAGAGATACTTAGTAAATATTTAGATAACACTAATATTTAGTAGTAAATATTAACAAAAATTTCATAAAGTCATTATTAAAGACAAAAGAGAGGTACTCTCTAATATTAAAAGGATCAATTTGTCAGGGAGGTATAAAAATTCCAAAAGTAGGGACACCTGGGTGGCTCAGTCGGTTAAGCCACTGCCTTCGGCTCAGGTCATGATCCCAGGGTCCTGGGATGGAGCCCTCCTTGAGCTCCCTGCTCAGCGGGGAGTCTGCTTCTCCCTCTGCCCTGATGCCTCCCCTTCCCCAGTTGTGCATGCACTCTCTGTCTCTCAAATAAATTTTTAAAAACTTAAAAAAGAACGATTAAACAAAGAATCAGTAGAATCTAGCAGATTTGCACACTGTGATTAACCAGCTGCACTTAAATGACGTAAATGGACACCATGTTCCGCAACTTGAGACACACATTTTCTTCATTTACTGTCTTCCACCACAGATTACATCCTGGCCAATAGAGATTCTCAATAAATCTCGAAGGATTGAAATGATGTAGTAAGTTCTCTGACAACTGTTAAATCAAACTACAAGTTAATAACAAAAAGGTAGCTAGGAACTTTCCTAAATGTTCCAAACTTAAGCAGCACACTTTGAAAATATGGACCAAGGGTGCCTGGGTGGCTCAGTGGGTTAAAGCCTCTGCCTTCAGCTCAGGTCACGATCTCAGGGTCCTGGGATCGAGCCCCGCATCAGGCTCTCTGCTGAGCGGGGAACCTGCTTCCTCCTCTCTCTGCCTGCCTCTCTGCCTACTTGTGATCTCTCTGTCTGTCAAATAAATAAATAAAGTCTTTTTTTTTAATTAAAAAAAAATAAAATAAATAAGAAATAAAAACATGGACCAAAGGAGAATCTCAAAAATGATTTGAGCTTAATGATAATAAAAATATGACATATCAAAACATTATAATGCAGCTAAAATAGTGATTAGAGAGAAATTTATAAATTTAAATTCATATATTAACAAATGAAAAGCTATCTGAGCTACCATCCAAACAGGCTAGCAAGGGAACAATTAAACAAAAAGAAAGAAAATAATAAAGAGCAGAATTCAGTTAAATAGAAAATAAATGTGCCATAGGGAAAATTAACAAACCAAAAGTTGGATCATTGAAACAATTTTTTAATTGATAAACTTTTTCTAGATCAAGAAAAATGAGAAAACACAAATATACAATATCAAGAATGAAAAAGGGAACATCATTACTGATTATACAGATGTTAAAATGATAAGATATTATGAACAACTACATGCCAATAATTCGACAGTTCATAGGAAATTAGCATTTTCCTTGATAAAAACAGCTTTATCAAAACTGACCAAAAAACCTCAGAAAATCCAGGTAGGCTTATTTTTGGTTAAGAAATTAGTTCCAGGGGTGCCTGGGTGGCTCAGTGGGTTAAGCCGCTGCCTTCGGCTCAGGTCATGATCTCAGGGTCCTGGGATCGAGTCCCACATCGGGCTCTCTGCTCAGCAGGAAGCCTGCTTCCCTCTCTCTCTCTCTCTCTGCCTTCCTCTCCGTCTACTTGTGATCTCTCTCTGTCAAATAAATAAATAAAATCTTTAAAAAAAAAAAAAAGAAATTAGTTCCATAACTAAAAACTTCCCATAATGAAAACTCCAGGTCTAGATGGCATCACAGATCAATCTTTCCAAACATTAGGGGGGGAAATATCTTATATGAGCCCTCTCATTGAATAAGGAAATAATAAACCCTTTCAATTCCTTTTTAGGTGGTCATAAATTTAATACCAAAACCTAACAAGGACATTATAATAAAGAATAGCACCGCCAACTCATTCATAAAAAGAGCATAAAAATCCTAAACTTTGTAACTCAGATCCAGTTGTACAAAACAAGACAATATGACCATGTGAAGTTTATTCCAGGAATAAAAAGTTGGTTTAATATTTGAAAATCCATCAACATAATATACCACATTAATAGACTAAAAGTTAAGAATACATTATCATCTCAATAGATGCAGGATAAAGCACATGATAAAATGTTATAACTATCCATTAAAAAATTTATCAGTAAACCAGGAATAAAAGAGAACTTCCTTTAAAAAGCCTAGAGCAGCAGCATTCTTCATGGTGAAATATTGAATGCTTTTCTCCCTCAGTTTGGGAGCTAAAAAAGTTGTCCGTTAGATCACTTCTGTTCAACATTATACTGAAAGTACTAGCCAATGCAATAATGCAAGAAAAGGAAATAAAATGTCTAAAAACTGTAAAGATTTACAGATGATGACTGTGTATGTAAGAAATCTCAATGAATCTACTAGCTATTAGAACTAGTTAGCAAAGTGGGGGCGCCTGGGTGGCTCAGCGGGTTAAAGCCTCTGCCTTCGGCTCAGGTCATGATCCCAGGGGGGGCCTGCTTCCTCCTCTCTCTCTACCTGCCTCTCTGCCTACTTATGTTCTCTGTCTGTCAAATAAATAAATTTTAAAAAAAGAACTAGTTAGCAAAGTAACCAAATGACAAGTCAGTACAATAAAATTAATTGTATTTCTATATATGCAGAATAATTAGAAAATGAAACTCAACAATGTCATCTCTTAAAAACATCACAGTAAATCTAACAAAAGGAGTCTCCCATATCTGTACTCTGAAAACTACAAAACACTGTTGACAAGAATCAAAGAAATAAATGTTCCTGGGTTGAAAGACTCAATATTGATAAAATGTTAGGTTTCACGCAAATTGATCTATGGATTCAATGTAGCCAAAATCAAAATCCTAGCAGGATTCGTGTGTGTGGGTGTGGGTTAAATTAACAATTTGATTCTAAAATTTATATGGTAAATGCAAAAGTCTAAGAAAACCTAAACAAATCTTGAAGGATAAAGTCAGAAGACTCACACTACAAAATATTAAGACTTATTATAAAGCTATTGAAATTAAAACAGGGTAGTATGGACTCAGGATAGGCAAAGAAATCAATAAAAAAGAATGGAAAACAAAAAATAGGTCTAGGCCTGATTTTCCACAAAGGTGAGGTTGCAGGGCCCACCTGGGTCAATTAGATATTCACATGGGGGAAGACTGAACATTTGCCCACCCACTCCTACCTCACTCCAGAGGAAACAATCCCTGTGAATTGTTGAGGTGAATATGAAATATTACATTATAAAGTTTCCAAAGGAAAACAGGATACTGTTTTCTGGACGATGGGGTGGATACAGATTTCCTAGTAAGACTCAAAAAAGTACTACCTATAGAAGAAAAGATTGACTATTAAAGGTTCTTACAACTAAGAAGTTGATTTTCAGATGGACTCGTAAATTGCTGGAAACACCCGCCAGGGACCAGAAGGTCCTTATAATCCATTTAACCGACAAAGACTGATGTCCGTCCAGCAGAGGCCAAGAGCTCCTACCACTCAAGAAGGAAAAACCACAACTCAGTTAATAATGGCCGAAAGACTAGCACGGATACTCCACAAAGACCCCAGAAAGGAAAGTGGAGTGGAAACCGCAGTGAGGCGCCCCGCACACGCACCCAGTGCCCAGAATGAATGGGACGAGGCCCACCGCTGGCCTGGATGGGGAACAGCTGGGCCTCTTACCCCCGCAGTGGCCTAAAGCTGAGCAGGAGCCCGCCCTGGACCCCGCGAGCTCGCCCTCAGGTGCGCCCCGGCGAGAAGGAGCGCACGGGCAGGAAGGGTTAGGGTTAGGATTAGGGTTAGCGCCCATTTACTCAGCTCTAGGGAAGGGCTGGCCGGCGCTCCTCCGGCCCCGCGCCCTAACCCAAGCAGCGGACTTGGCGCCCCTTTCCCAACCTGAACTCTGAAGTCGACCCTCTTGGAGGGCAGGAAGGTGGAGGGCAGGGGGCCGGAGGGGGCGTGGCGGGGTTCTCCCGGAAGGGGCTTCACGCCCCGGGTCTCGAGTCAAGCCCCGGCCCAGCGCTGCGTCCCCCGCCCCGTTCGCGCCTCGAACCGCGAGCCCCCAGACGGCGGGCGAGGACGACACTGACTGTTCTCTTCTCTGGGGTCTCCTTCCAGGGAAGCGGACGGGAGCCTCTTCCTCTCTGCGGGCTCCATGCCGGCCTCCGGCTGCTCGCCCCAACTCGCGCCCGCTCGCGCCCCTGCAAGGAGAGGGGGCGTCGGCGAGGGCTCCGGGCCGGAAGGCATCCCCGCGGGGCGGCGGGCGGGCCGGGCTCTGAAGCCAGGCTGAGGGAAGCGCAGGTGTAGGGTCGGGGCCGTCTGGGGGGAGAGGGGCCAGTCTAGGTGCGCAGGGGTAGGTCTGCGCTCCCGAGGGCGAGGTGAGGGCGCGGGCGGGTCCGGGCGCTGGGCTGGAGGCCGGGCGTCCGCGGAAGAGCGGTTCTGGGCTTCTGAGTCTGGGGTCTGGGGGCCTGGGGGAAGGCGCGGGGGAGTCCGCGGTCCCTGCGCTGGGGCGGCGCGTCGGGGATCCCGAGGGCTCTAGCCCGACGGGGCGCGGGGTGCTGTCCGGCATCCGCAGGGGCACAGGGCCTGGGGGCTCCGAGGCGAGCAGGGCCAGTGCTCACCCGGGACCGGCCCCGTGGCGCGCGCTGCGCCCCCGCCCCCCGCCGCGCCGCCAGGCGTCCCGTGGTTGCCCGGGACAACGGGCCGGGTTTGCGCGGCGCATTGTGCAAGCCGCGCCCGCGGGGGGAGCGGGGCGCAGGGCCCGGGGGCCGCGGCGCGGCGGCCGGCGCGGGGCGTGGGGCTGCGCGGGCGCGCTGGCGGCGGGGGGCGTCTGGAGCGGCTGCGGCGGCGCGTGTGGGACGCGGGTCCCCGGGGGCCGCGGTCAGTGGCGTCAGCGCTGGACCCGGAGCCGGGGCTGCCGTCCGAGGCGTGGGGGTGGGGGCCGGGGCGCCGGGCCATGGCGTCCTCCGGGAAGGACCGGGCGCACCACCCCCGCTCGGGGTTCCCGAAGCCCCATCAGGCGCAGGGCTGTTGGTCACAAAGACCCGCCCTGGCGGTCAGAGGCCCCCAAGTCACAAAGAGCGAGAGTCACAACCGGCCCCTGACCCCACCCCACGCCCCTCTCAGACCCTCACTCCCGGTGCCTCACAACGGCCGGGCGGGGGGAGCAGAGACCGGGATGCAGTCCCTGGGGTGGCGATGCCGGCAGGGGGCTGCACACCGGTGTCCCCACGTGGGCTGTGGGCAATCACTGCCAGCAGGGCAGCTTTCCCGTCCTGGGAAGAACCCGAGGGGGACTTTGTGTCCCCAGGGTCATTCATGGCGGCCTCCCTCCCCACCCCCATGTTCCAGCTGCACCCAGGGTCCCACACCAGCCAAAGTCCCTGAGCCCTTTTCCTCCTCCTCTCCCTTCCTCTTTGTGGAGGGAGGAGTGAGTAAGAAAGACCCACCTACCCTATTGCTCCAAGTAAATTTCCAAAACCTACCTATTATCTTTATTCGGTTTTAAATCATCTTTATTTGGCACTTAACTTCCCAAGATGGCCTAAAAGTGAGGTTCCACTCTCTGCATTAGCTGTGGCAGTGTGGGTGGGCAATGCCTCTAGGCAGGAAGGGGTCTTTGTGCCCCTTTCCAGCCTTCACTTGCAAGCCGCAGGTGCTCACCAGTCCCCACCTCCACGTGGCCTCACAAAAGTCACAAAATAAGGAGTGGCCTCACCTCCACCAGCCCTCCTATGCTTTACCTCTCATTTTTCTCAGAACCTGGGCAAAGTGATCCCTGAGAGACCCAAAATGAAAAAGGCCACGTTTACATGTTAGCATTTATTTCGCAGGAGATACTGAACTACATCACACGCAAACGAAAACAGAATTATAAATTTCTAAAACCCCATTAGCCTCTGTTCCTCAAGCTCTCTTCGAAATAAAGTACAAGCCAGTGCTAAGCCCCCAGGTGTCTAATTCCAGCTTGGAGACTCAGATTTTCTGTCCCCAGGACAACATCAGCATGGACTGTGCTGCCTTTGTCCCAGGCTCCTAGCAGAGCCCCTTGGCCTCCTGGCCTGAACGCCACAGGAAGAGGAGGGGACGGGAACTGTGGCTGGGGGACCTGTGAGCACGCGCACACGCGGGTGGGTGTGTGCACGTGCAGGAGAGCCATCAATGGCATTCGGAAGACAGTCCACCTCTCCCATGTCTCACCTACTTTCATCCTGTTTGAAAACGGCCCAGGTCATCGTGAATGCTCATGAATATGGGCAGCCAGTCCCTTGGGCTTGGAAATGAGAAACCAGGGAGGATCCTGGAATCCACCCCCCAGGGCCACACTCGGCCAGCCCCAGACAATCCTCACTAATGAGCCATGGTAGAGGACCTCAATGCAGCAAGGAGCAAACCTTAGCACCTTCCAGCAGAGCAGAGGGCCGCCCCACTCCTTCCATGGGAGGCAGAGGTGGGTTGCCTTGGGAATGAAAGCGCGGGCCAGGACAGTTTCTGGAACACTTCCAGAAGCCGCTCCCAGCTCATTGCGGTTTATCAGCGCAGTCAACTGGGAAAAGAGAACTGCGCTTCCAGAAATTCCAGGATACTCCCAGGACAAGGAGACGGCGCGAACTAGTTTTGGGACATGACTTTAACTGAAGCAAATGTTCTTCTCACACCACGCTGTCTCAGGCAAAGGGGCAGGGACAGTGGGAGGAGACCCCCAGCCTGGGCCTGACCTCAGGTGAGTGAGGTTAAGAAACAGACTGGCTGGAAGCTGCGTGGCAACGAGCCCCACAGAGGGTTCCAGGGGCATCCGTCCGGCATTGTGAGCTTGGTAACAGGAGTGGAGGCAGAAACCATGACAGGGGAGGGGACCCACCTGCCTCAGCAAGGCCAGTGAGACCAGGAAATGGGGCCCAAGTTTGCAGAGCCTTGGACATGGCCCCACCCCAAAGAATACTGAGCTGTGGTGTGGCTCGGGTCACGCTCTGTATGGGTGCTGACCGAGGGCTCAGGAGCTAGAGGGCCCCTGGCCAAGGGCAGACCAGCACTGCTGGCGCGGACCTCTGCGCCCCCGGTGCGACACAGACACCAGTGCCACGGAGCAGACAGGGTCCTTCTGCCACGACCGGGGCGAACAGAGAGAGGGCAGACACTGGGGCGTGTGGGCTTCACAGAGGGACGGCGGCCGTGCGCCCACGGTCCTGGGAACAAGGGCCTACCCTGACTCATGAGACGCAGTGGGGACACGCAGCTGTGCTCTCTTGTCAGAAACCACACTGGCAGGCTGGGCCCTGGTCCAGGCCTGTCTCAGAAGAGAAACCATGTTAGACTCACGTGGGGCCGTGTGTGTCTGCTCAACACGAGCAAGCCAGGGACGCCGGCCCGGAGCCAGAGGAGCGGACGGGGGCTGGCCACACGTCCCAGCCTATGTATCAGCCCCGGAGGGCTTGGCTCCGCAGGGACCCGGACTCGCCTGCAGGCCCCACTGCTCACGAGGGGGGTGCCTCAGGGCCAGGAACCTACAGACCAATAAGCAGAATTAAACTACTCTAAGAAATGAAAACTCCACCTTGCCACCGGGCCTGGCTGGGCAGTGGTAGCTGGAGGACCACGAGCCAGGCGGGGCCCCGCTCCTGCCTCGGTCTCCCCAGCCCGCGCTCACTGGGCCATCTGCACCACGACGGCCCGCCAGGCTTTCTCCTTGTCGAACTCCTTCAGGGGGCTTCTGGACACCTGTAGCCAAACAGGCAGAGTGTTACTTCCCCTGGGCACCCCCACCCCCGCGGCAGCAGGCAGGCAGGAAAGCTGTTCACTGGAGAGCTTCTCTCATCTGTGACAACACAGGAAACAGCACAGGACCCCAGGGGTGGGGAGGCCATGGACACCCCGGCCCCTCCACCTCCCACATCCCCCCCTGGAACACAGCTGGGCAGGGGTGGGAGGCCACGTGAGCGTCTGCCCCAGAGACATCCCAGCACCTGCAGCACAAGCATCTGCATACAGTAGGCGCCCAATAAACAGACACCACAGTGCAGGAATCAACAGGGCAGGTGAGGGCCTCCAAACTCTTCCTGGGGGGAGGGGACCAGCACCCCTGCAGAGAAGGGGCCTGAGGAGAATACTTGAGGCCAAGGTCAGCAGATGGGAACAGGGAGGCCAGCTGCCTGGCCCCTGGGCCTCTGGACCTGCTGTTTTGGAAACTTCTGGGAGCTCTAACTCAGCAGTCAGCACAGAGGTGTCCCCACCCAGACAAGGTGGGTCTCTGGTAGGTCCTGGGGGCAACGCCATCCCGTCCCTGCGGGAGACCAGCCCTCACGGATAAAAAGCAGGAGAGGACACCGCCTCTGGATCTCAGTGAAAGAGAGCACAGGGCGGGACGGAGGGCCCAGCTCGCTGAGCAGGGGCCCACGGCGAGAGCTCGGGCACGCACAAAGGCCAGTCCATGGTATGAACACCTCACGGGGAGCGCACTGACCCGTGGCCTTCCAGCCGTGGGGGCCTCGAGCCTGGCATGAACCTCCAGAGCCTGCCGGCCAGAGGTCACTGACACCACCCGTCGGGGTGGGCGGACGCCCCTAAGAGGGGCCGGGAAAGGACCGCCGCGACCTGTGTGGGTCCTGAGCAACTTCCTGTCCGGGTCTGTGTGAGCTCAGTGCACAACACCTTTTCAGGAACAGATGTGAGCACCGAGCCGCCCAACCAGCCGGGACGGTCCCCTCCGCTGCTCACCTCCCCCGCGGGGCGCTCGGGCGGGCCGGCCTGCACGGTGTCCCAGGACGCGGCCAGCTTGAAGCTCACGCACTGCATGACGGTGCCCGTGTTGAGGCCGGCCTGGAGCAGCAGCGCCAGCAGCAGCAGCAGCAGCAGCACGTCGTAGGATTGCTGCGGAAACAGGGCGGTGAGCGGCGCGGCCCGCGTGGGACAGGCTGCTTCCGCCGGCCAAGGGAGGCCGTGCAGGCAGTGCCTGGGCCCCAGGCTGAGCTGAGCTACTGTGACTCGATCCAGGTAAGAGCCCTTCTGCCCAAGGATTTCTGTCTCACCGACAGGAGGCGAGGAAATTGATTCTGCCCCACATTCTGCAGCCCTGGGTTTGACAGAGGACACGAAGATGGCCCCGGGGCTCCCCGCCTAGTCTCCCATGCCCTGACACCACCACCCATAGAGCCCCATGTGACGACACAGAGGGCGTCCCCGTGGGGTGGAGCCCCCGGCTGTGTGAAGCAGGCCGCCCTGGGACGCCTGGGCCACGGCCCACGGACGCCACCCACCTTCCCCCGGAGCTGAGCCTGGCGGCTACTGGAAAAGAAACTTCCCAGGAGCGCCTGGCACAGCAGGGGGGTGGGGGACGGAGGGAGCCTTGGCGAGCAAAGGATCCTGGGGCGCCCCCCGGCCCTCCCAGCCCAGGCGACCTTCGGCAGAGACACAAAACCCCAGCTCCGCAGTGTCACTGTGGAAACACCTCTTCTCAAGTTAACGTACAAATCTATCCACAAGCCCAGTTAAAAAAAAAAAAAAAAAAAAAGTGCTTCTGGAGCCAAGCAGCTCGATTCTAAAACCCACACAGGAAAACAAACACACAACTAAGGGGACCCTGAGAAGCGGTGACGGCTAAGTAGGCAACAGGCCTGGTCAAACATGAAGTCAGTCGGCAAACTTCCAGGACCTGCACCCTGCGGCACTGGCTACATGTGAGAGCAGCAGGCGCAGAAACAGGCCGGCAGGGCCGGAAGCTCCGCTGCGGGCAGGGCTGCATGTCCCCGAAGGGCAGGGAAGGTGGACGTTCTAGTCCCCAGCAACTGACAGCCTCGTGCTCTAGGTCAACTCCTGCCAGACGCAAGCACCAGCCTTTCTCATGGCGACGGAAACTCCAGAAGCAGCAAAGGAAGAGACTGACCAACTTAACGGCATTAACAGAGATGTCCTCAGGACAGAAGTCACAGCTGTCGGGCAGGGGCCAGTGTCTGGACCCTCCGTTCCACAGCGCCGGTCTCCCAAATACCGGTTGAGTGCAAGACCCCCGGAAAATGGGCAAGACACAGACGCAGAGGCCACTAGGAACGACAGGCCAGCACCGCCACACAGTCCAAGGCCACGTGTGTCCAGAGAGATGCCCACGGCAGCCACACCCACGCATGGCCTCCCCCACATGACAAAACCAGTGACGGGCCCCAGAGAAAGGTGGCCACAGCGCGTGCAGAGGATGAAAGCCGAGTCCGCGGTGGCGCTCAGAAGGGAAGGGCGCCACCCGTCACACCGCGCATCACACCGCACGCAGCTTGTCGGAGACGTGGACACGAGACCCAGGTGTCCATCACCTTTCTTCAGCCCTCAGTGTAGAACAATGGCTCAGGCCAGGCCAGCCACCAGGGCCTGCACCAGGTACTGGGACGTGGTGTCCACAGGTGCCCGGCTCACACTCGGTCATGGTTGTTTCCGACCCACGAGAGCCCCGCATCCAGCCCCGGCTCGGGCGCTCCGGCAGCTGCTGCTAAGCCAGACGGGAGCTGACCGCACGCGCCCCAGACCCCGCGCCCACTGGCATCACAGGAAACGGACCAACACGTGTGAACTTCTTCCAGACACTTAGCCTGGACTCCAAGAGTCAGTGTCGTGGGGGCAGAGGCGGGGACCGCTGATGGAGAGACTCAGCCGGTCCCGCTCCAGAAGCTTCCCTCGGGAGGCACACCCTCGGGCTGGTCTGTGTGCACTGCCCGAAGGCCACACTGCGTGATTTCAGGCCCGTCGACTGCCACATGGGGCTGTGGGCATGTAGGAGGAAGTCCTTTTGGAAATTCTGAAGTACTCCTGGGGAAGGGTCCCACTGTCAGACCCTGGCCAGTCCCTTGAGATGCTTCTGAAAAATGACACGCCTGCGTATGTGCTCCCAGCCGTCGTGGAAACACACGTGTGCAAACAGCACGTAGCTGCTGGGGGATCTTGGTGCTCAGGAGTCTTTCTGTCTGTCCGTGTGTCTGAAATTTCTCGTGACAGACACTTGGGAGCAAACAGCACACGTACTGGTAAGAAGCAGAGTTACCTCAGCAATAAACCTGGGGTCGCATGTCTGAGCCCACGGAGGGACTAGAAAGTCCGCATGTTCGTATGTGGAAAGGCCCTCAATTCTCCTCAAATTTGTCTAGAGATGAAACGGAATTCCAACAAGGTTGTCACACACCCACATGGAGAGCGGGTTCTACCGTGGCCATGGGAGCAGGAAGGGCCGAGAATCTCCAAGAGAGCCGTGAAGAAGGGGTGTCGGGGTGCGCTGCGACACCAGACAGAACGGCCCAAACTTTGAAACAGAGCAGCTTGGCAGAGCAGGGCTGGGGCGGCACGGGCATCCGAGCAGGAGCACGGACACCTGGTTGTCCCACAGAAGCGAGTCCAGGGCTGCTCAGGCCACATGTAGGAGCAGCTCCGGCAGGCCGGACGCTTGGTCAGGCCACGTGTCCTGGGAGACCCCTCCCGCACAGCCCACAGGGCAGCAAGGCCACATCCACAAAGGGTTCCGAGCGAAAGGAGCACATACCTCCACAGCGGGCGGGTAGTCCTTGAAGATCTCCAGGATCCTCATGATGCTGAACGACAGGTACCCAGAGGCGGTGAACAGCAGCGGGGACGTGAGGCTGCAGATGGCGATCAGCATCTCCACCTGCAGGAGAAGATGGGCGCTCGGCTCGGCCGGGCCAGCAGGCCTGGGAGCCACAGCCGGCACAGGTGTGGGCAGACATTGGCGTCTGCATTCTGCCTGAGGCTCCTGCTAGGGTCTGAGCTTGGTCTCCCGTGAACTCCGAGTCCCCCCAGCTTCCTCACAACTACCCACTCTGTTGGGAGAGGGACACACGCACAGCTGGCCTCTCACAGTGGTGCGCAGACCGTGCCACCGGGTGGGCCGGGCCGCCAGGCACACGAGGGCTGCAAAGTATGAATGCGGGGAGTTCGGGCCCAAACTGAGTGTCTGTCGCTGTCCGACAGCAGGTCACCTGACAAGACGCAGGACGCAGGCTGAGGCTGGTGGGCCAGCGTCCACCCCGCTGAGTCCCAGGACTGTCTCGGGACTCCCCCCCCATTTCCGCAGACAGTCCCACCCTCCAAGCAGCACCCGCCAGGCCTCCCTGCCCACCCCGCCGCCCGGTTCCCACTGCTGCCACCATGGGGGAGAGCTAGGGAAGGGGCCAGGCGGCCAGGCCTCACTTACCAGACACCTGCTGGGGCACTCAGCCGTGACGTGACTGGCAATAGCACTCGGGAAACACTAGGAGGAGAGAGAACACAGCCTCAGAGGGGATGGCAGGGACGGCTGCTCCCTGTGCTCTCCTGTTTCAGAGGTCCAGCGGGCTGGGGCTGGGATGGAGAGGAGAGGGGCCGCCTCTGCAAGGCTATGGAGGAGCTGGGGGAGCCGCCCCAGGGTCATTCCATCGGCCGAGCTGGGCTGCCTGCCCCCAGCAGCTGTGTGCGAGCCTGCCGACACGGAGATGTCCTCGGGGACTGCGCTCCACCAGCACCCACCACGCAGCGCTCCCACAGTTCAACAGCACCGCTGCGTCCATATCCGCCCCATCCCCAGTAACATCCCGCCGTCTCTGTGACCCTGCTTTGGGCTGACCAGAGACCCTCGCCCTCCACGGTCAGACGTGGGCGTTTCTGAAGAGCGCACCAGCTCGCTGCAGGCTAGCCTCGGCCGGGGGGACTCAGAGGCCCCTAGGACCACCCGCCGCGCTGACTGCTCCACTGCGCAGGTCCCCTGCCCCTTCAGTGACACGGGTCCGCTTCATCTTACTGGAAGGGACGGATTTACTCGGACGCCATCTGGGTCACACAGTCTAGGCGGGGGAGGGAAGCAGGAGGACATGTCCTTCCCGAGGAGACCAGGGCTGGGCCCGCCGAGCCGACTGAGCCCATGGACCCAAGTGTGTGCAGGCGCTGGTTAGCCACACGCCCTCACGGGAAGGGACACACCCACACCCTGGGTGGGCACGGCTCGGACCCCTGGACACTGGGAGGCGTCTACACTGGCTTAGGGCTCTGGCTTGAGGGTGAGCGGGACACAGTAGGCTCTGTAGCAGGAGGACAGAGAGGGGAGCAGCCTTCTGAAGGCACTGGTCTCAGCAGGGGTGTGGGCATGGCTGTAGAGGTGAGTGGGGCGGGCCCGGAGCCTGGGGTGAAGGTGCTCCAGCAAGCTCTCTGGTCGGAAGCAGAGGGGGACCTCTGGGCGCGGAGCAGTCGCTTAGGAAGATTCAGTGGCCCCGGCATGCCAGGAGCAGGGCTCAGGTCTGCTGGGTGGTTCCTCCAGCCCCAGGCCCTGGACAGCGGGAAACTGGCCTGTGGCGGGGAGCTGTTCTCACACACACACACACACACACACACACACACCACTGGCCCAGGGACAGCACAGGAACAGGCTTCCAGCCAGGACCCAAGCCCTAGACCGCGGCCTGGTCTATGACCTTGGCCTCTCCTACTGTTCCCAGACCACCCCTCCCCACCAGGAACCACCTGTGATCCTTTTCTCTCCTCATTCCACATCTGGGGGCGCAGGGGGCACCTGCAGAGAGAGAGGCCCAAGGAGGCTGGTCTGGGGATGACGGCCACACCATCCTCTCCGCCTGCTCTCTCTCCCCAGGCTCCAGTCCTTGGGAGGTCCCTTGGCCATCATTCCCAGGGCTCGGCCAGGCTGGGCACAGGCGCCCACAGTGTTGCTCTGAGCCATGGGATGCAGCAGGACTCCAGGCCCAGCGCCCAGAGGAGACACCAGTCCCCCTTCCTGTGGCTGAATGCGCAAGCTGGCAGGCAGCACCTCCAGGAGAGCAGGAGGACCAGGCCAGGGATGCTCCCTGTGCCCTGTCCACTCAGACGGGATGGCCCTGGACAGCAGGGTGGGACAAACCAGCCCCTCCTGCAGGCGCCCCACGCGACCCAGGGACGTGGCAAAGCAGCCCCGGGGTGACCACATCTGGGAGCATGGGGCACGCAGGGGTCGATCTTAACCATTCCATGTGGCAGTGAGGAGCCCACACCTGCCAAGGCTGCCTGTGGCTGCAGATGGGAGACGCTGGGCATTTCTGTTCGACACGAGCAATGTCCCCTGCTGTCAGTGATGACAGACTTGCTCATCAGACCATGAGGCCACCAGGAGTACTCACGGCCACTAAGATCCAAAAGAACGTCACTGAGAGGTGCGGCCCCGAGACAGCGTCATCCACGTTCAGAGCAATGACGCCACCCAGGACAGCAGAGACGCCAGCAATCACCTCGATGACCTGGGGGGCAGAGCACACAGGCGGGGTCACCCAGGGAAAGCGTCTTGCATGTGGCCGGGGGGCAGGGGTGCGACTGCTCTAAGAGCTCAGGGCAAAGGAGCCAACACGTGGAAATGCTGAGGACAACCTCTATGAGAACATGGAAAAATGCGTAGTTTCCAACTCAAAATTGCAGAAGGACGACACCCCCACACTTTCCAGGCGGGAAAGGCCCCGGAAGGCAAAGCAGCGAGAAAACCAAGAGGCGACAAAACTCGGCACACACGTGGCCATGTGGTGACATGGGCTGCCCACGAGGGACGGCGGCCACGAGGCCCCGGAGAGGACGGCAGTCCCACACAGTGCTGGAAGCGTCCCCAAACACAAGCAGAGCTGAACGTCGGGGCAAAGGGGCACAGCCCACAGGGCCGATGGCGGGAGAGCCAGGCCGCTGACCCGGTCAGCACAGGCTTTATGACGAACGCCGGCGGGGGACTTGCTAAGTGATGACAGAAGGAAACCTGCACGTGTCCGGGGACACAAGCTCCAGACACCGCGGCGGGGAGCCACAGAAACGAGGAAGGCCGCGCTCAGAACGGAGGGTTATCAGAACAAGTGGAAAACACCCAAGTCTGGAAATAGGTGACCAGAGAGGATGGCCACGTCACCCCCTTCCAACCAGGATCCTTGTGAGAGGAAGGGGGTGAACCTGAGGACCGCCCCAGATAGCAGGGGACACTCAGGACGCTGTGTCACACGACCCTCCCCACGTAAATAAAGGGAAGTTTATCTCACCGAATAGGACTTCAGGACCCGGGCAGGAAAGGCCACTTCATACAGCACGTTGGCACCGTCCGGCATGGGACCCTGAGAGGAAAAACACGTTTGGCTGCTGACATCGCAGGTGCCGCAGGGGGCGGGGGTGCACCCCAGGAGAGCCGCTGCCCCCGCTCTCCACACCAGACCCTGTGCTCTGAGGTCAGAGGTTCTCCCTGCCTGTGTAAATGGGATTAGTTGCTGCGCTCGCCGTTTTCAAGGTGACACTTGCTATAGACTTTGTCTCTGCGTGGGAAACGCCGGGCCCCGGGTCTGGACCAGAACCACACGGAGCAGGGAGGTCGCGTCGCACCTTCCACTGTGCTCCCTGCAGCCATGAACCTCGGGACTCCCTGGAGATGTGGGGCTGTGTGGGGCGCCCAGGGGCAGGCTTCCATCCCGCCGACCTGTGCTCTGGGGCGCCAGCTGGGGATCCCGCGCAGCCTGTGGCCGGACCCACCTTCTGCTTACAGGGCGCCTCGCTGGACCGTGCTGAGATGATCACTGTGGCTGCCATGAAAATCTCCAACAGAAGGAGCAGAATCAGATTGAAATTTATCTGCCAAAAGAGAACACATGTGTCTATAAAACGGAATCTTCACTTGCTTTCCATAAACGCAGACAATCCCACGGACAGGCTTAGAAGTCCAAGCTCCAGGCAGCCTTCCTGAGCAAGGCCAGATGCTAGGCACAGGGGCCACACACCCCCTAGGACTCTGACTCTCTCCCTCTCGAAACCATTCTTAGCTCTAGGCCTGGATTTGGCGAACCCCGAGCTAGCCCTTCCTTAGTGGTTTGCCCCTCCTGGGTATTTAAAGATACAAAAACTGAAGTTCATTTCAAAACTGGGAGCCTTTACACAGCTCTGTGCAGGACGCCAAGACCTGAAGAGGCCAGGGCCTCGGGGATGAGACGGTAGTTCCACATCGTGACTGTGTCGGCCACTATAGAAAACCTGTCTCTGATAACAATCACAGAACAAAATGCTAAAAACAAACAAACAAAACCTAATTAATAAATTATAGGATATGCATGCAAGCTGGCTGACCTGGGGCCCTGGTCGCCCACCCTCTCTGTGGGGCTCACAGCCTCGGGGCCTCCCTCACCCTCCCCCAACCCCAGGGCAGGTGCCCCACAACCAGGGAAGTCCGGAGCCTGTGGACGGTAGTCACACGAGCCACGAGCCAGTCCTCAGCCTGTTCCCCTGCCTTGTCCGTTCCTTCCCTTGTCCGTTCCTTCCTGCCCTCGTCCCTTCCCACTCTGCCTCCTGGTACTTCCCCCAGGGGCCCCCAGCCTGGGCACGGCCTGCCCCCCGTTCCTGGGGCTGTGAGGGATGAGCTAGCTTCCCGACGGCGGCTGTCTCCTGGTCGCAGGCCTCCGCAGCCCCGAGTGATAATAAAACCACATTTAAAATCAGATGAAGTTAATATGTTTGATCTACAGAACTCTACATGCAAAATAAAACAGACACCGTTTGTTCTTTTATATATTTGGTGGAATGTTAACAGAAACTGACCATCTACTAAGCCACAAAATAGCCTAGGTAAATTCCAAAAAATCTACACAAGTTGTACATTCTGACTGTAAAAATAACATTAGAAAACAACAAATGGAAGGTTTTAAAAAATAATCCCATGGGTCTGTTTCATCAGGTTCTTGACAAGAAACCTAGGGATAGCCATGAGGAGGGACTGGAGGAAACCCACCAGTGTGGCAGCGACCAGTGAGGACCAGGGGAGGGAGGGCATGACCATGAAAGAGGACCGAGCCCCCGTTCCAGCACCCCGAGGGCTCAGAGCCAGGGGACGGACACACTAACCACTCGCTAACAACCCGTCTCCATCTCTCACGGGCACACGTGCTGCCTCCTGGCACAGACAGGCAGGCACTGCGTGGGAAGCAGGTCTGGAGAGGCAAACGGGAGGCGTGCAAATCCCTAAAACCAAACAAGGATGAAATGCTACGTGTCGGATCGGAGGCAGCTAAGCCGGAGCTTGGAGACGGGGCAGACGCACCCCAGTGGGCTCGGCTGCCAGCCCACCACGGATGCAGGGCTCCGACCCCCTGCTGGCCCACCCAGCAGCAGCCCCGGACACATGGGAAAGAGAGCGCGGCAACCACAGACAAACCAAAGCAAGAGCTGGTTCTTCGCAAGGATATATAACGCAGATATGATGAAGACACGTGAAATTCTGAAATGAAAAGAAGTTACACATGGCTGTCCAATTGGACAGCTATTGTAGAAAGAAACTCGACCATTTTCTTACACCACACACAAAGATAAACTCAAAATGGATAAAAGACCTCAATGTGAGGCAGGAATCTATCAAAATCTTAGAGGAGAACATAGGCAGTGACCTCTTAGACATCGGCCACAGCAATGTCTTTCAAGACACGTCTCCAAAGGCAAAGGAAATGAAAGCGAAAATGAACTTTTGGAACTTCATCAAGATCAAAAGCTTCTGGGAGGTGCCTGGGTGGCTCAGTGGCTTAAAGCCTCTGCCTTCGGCTCAGGTCGTGATCCCAGGGTCCTGGGTCCAGGGTCCCACATTGGGCTCTCTGCTTACCAGGGAGCCTGCTTCCCTCTCTCTGCCCGCCTCTCTGCCTACTTGTGACCTCTCTCTGTCAAATAAAGAAATAAAATCTTTAAATTAAAAAAAAAGATCAAAACCTTCTGCACAGCAAAGGAAACAGTCAACAAAACAAAGAGGCAACCCACAGAATGGGAGAAGATATTCCCAAATGACAGTACAGACAAACGGCTGATATCCAAGATCTATAAAGAACTCCTCAAACTCAACACACACAAAACAGATAATCACATCAAAAAATGGGCAGAAGACATGAACAGACACTTCTCCAATGAAGACATACAAATGGCTAATGGACACATGAAAAAATGTTCATCATCACTAGCCATCAGGGAGATTCAAATCAAAACCACACTGAGATACCACCTTACACCAGTTAGAATGGCCAAAATTAGCAAGACAGGAAACAACATGTGTTGGAGAGGATGTGGAGAAAGGGGAACCCTCTTACACTGTTGGTGGGAATGCACGTTGGTGCGGCCACTCTGGAAAATAGTGTGGAGATTCCTTAAGAAAGTAAAAACAGAGCTTCCCTATGACCCTGCCATTGCACTACTGGGTATTTACCCCAAAGATACAGATGTAGTGAAAAGAAGGGCCATCTGTACCCCAATGTTTATAGCAGCAATGGCCATGGTCGCCAAACTGTGGAAAGAGCCAAGATGCCCTTCAACGGACGAATGGATGAGGAAGATGTGGTCCATATACACTATGGAGTATTATGACTCCATCAGAAAGGACGAATCCCCAACTTTTCCATCAACATGGACGGGACTGGAGGAGATGATGCTGAGTGAAGTAAGTCAAGCAGAGAGAGTCAGTTGTCATACGGTTTCACTGATTTGTGGAGCATAAGGAATAACATGAAGGACATAGGGAGATGGAGAGGAGAAGGGAGTTGGGGGAAATCGGAGGGGGAGATGAACCATGAGAGACTGTGGACTCTGAGAAACAATCTGAGAGTTTGGAGGGGCGGGGGTTAGGGGTTGGGGGAACCAGGTGGTGGGAATTGTGGAGGGCACAGATTGCATGGAGCACTGGGTGTGGTGCATAAACAATGAATTCTGGAACACTAAAAAGAAATTAAAAAATTAAAAAATAAAAGAACTTGCATTTAAAAAAAAGAAGTTCTAGATCACACACATAAAGCAGTAAGCAATGTTAGGGGTTATTATGTGCTGCTCATTTTTGAAAAACTGGATGATATGGAGAAATTTTTGATAAAAAGAGAAAAGCCAAACTTTGGCACAAGAAGAAACAGAAATTTGGGCGCCTGCGGGGCTCAGTGGGTTGGGCCTCTGCCTCGGCTCGGGTCATGGTCCCAGGGTCCTGGGATCGAGCCCCGCATCGGGCTCTCTGCTTGGCGGGGAGCCTGCTTCCCCCTCTCTCTCTGCCTGCCTCTCTGCCTGCTTGTGATTTCTGTCTGTCAAATGAATAAATAAAATCTTTAAAAGAAGGAGGACGACGACAACGACAATGAGGAGGAAGAAGAAACAGAAATTTGTTGCTAATAATGACATCCTCCCTCAGCAAGGGCTCAGGATGGAGACTCCACGGTGTGTTCTACCCAACCTTTAAGCAGCAGTTTGCTCTGTCACGTCATTCCTAAACACAGAAGAGACCACTGCTGCCCAGTTCACTTTACAGCTCAGCAGAAGAAGGAAGCACCGGCCGTCTCCGCAGATGGTGCGGAAATCCTGAACACAATGGTGGCTGGTCAGCCCATCTGAGTATCTACTGTAGTCGAGGAAAGAAGGCTCAACACCAGTAATACTGATCTGTCAAAGCAAGTAAAGAGCATCTTACAGATGCAAAATCAAACTATGAAACTTCAACACCTGTTTGGTTTTTTTTAAGATTTTATTTATTTGAGAGAGACCACAAGCAGGCAGAGAGGCAGCAGAGAGGAGGAAGCAGGCTCCCTGCCGAGCAGAGAGCCCGATGTGGGGCTCGATCCCAGGACCTCGAGACCATGACCTGAGCCAAAGGCAGAGGCTTTAACCCACTGAGCCACCCAGGTGCCCCTGTTTATATTTTTAAAATGAAAAGGTCATGGTAAACCGGCAGGTGAAGACAATGTTAAATGTAATGGAGAGTCTTTGGCTGCAACTTGTGTGGGGTCAGGAATAAGACAGAGATGCCCCACAGATGCCCCACGGTTTCCCACGGTGCTGGAAACCCGCCACAGCTCCTCAGAAAGGAGCCAGATGACGCGCTCACCCGCACATAAATCCCACACAACCCCCAAAACTGTGAAGGATAAGAAAGTTCAGCAAAGTTTCCGGACATGAAATCAACTGACAAAACACCTTCTTATTTAAAAACCGCACAGTGTGAACATTCCCCCAGCAGCAAGGGCCGACCTCCTGGTTGATGATACGGGACAGGGTCGCTTGGGGAAGCTGGGGACAGGCACACAAGAACTCACCTACCATCTGTTCAAATTACTTTGAGTCTTAAAATATTTCCAAATAAAGAAAAAATTAAATCCCCTGTCTCTGTATTCCAATAATCCATCTGAAGATGCCATTTGAAAAGTAAGATAGCAACAAAACCTGTAAATGATGTAGGGATTGCTTGCCCAAGATCCACAAAACACTGAGGCCCTAAGGATGGACCCAGAGGATGATCTGAATCCGTTGAGAGACCATGGAGGCCTCTTCACGGGGTGATTAACAGACCAAAGAGGCCACTGCTCACAAAGCTATTCCGTAAATTTGAAGTGACCACAACGCATCCCGGGACACTTGTTGAGGGACTCGGTAACCCTGTTCTGAAGCACCCTTGCAGCCCGAGGGCTCGGCACTGCAGGAGGGGAGGAGGGTGTGTGGCACCTGGTGTGGCCCAGGAACAGATGGGGCAAGGATTTACTGGGGGGGGGGGTGCAGAGGGGGAACACAGGGCAGCTGTCAGGGCAGGGAGCTTGGGAGCATCGGGGATGAGACAGGGGGAGGGAAGTCGTGAGCGGCTGCCCCTGGGGTCCTCCCCGAGCACAGCAGACCAGGGAAGCTCGTGGGATCTGGGAAGCCTCAGCCCTGAGCAGGGGTGTGAGAGCCAGGCTGCCCCAATGCGGGTGTAGGAGACCCTGCAGAAGTGCGTCCCTATGGGCCCGCTCCTGGCAGGGGGCAGGGAAGCTGAGCCCCCTGGACCCACCCCAAAGAGTACGGGGAGATAGGACCCCCCGGGGACGCCACACAGACCCACAGGGGGCTGAACAGGGATGGTAGAGGTGGGTGGGCTGTCTTGCACACGCCCTGTGGGGACATCAGACATGCTCGCCCAGAGCCGGCCGGGAGGAGGCATGCGGGAATCCCGAATGGCCTGTCCCACCTGCAGCTTTCTATTTCCCCGTGTGTCCTTCCTCAGAACACACGTGTGTGTACAAGTATGCGTGCGCAAGTGTGTGTGTGTACATGTGCACGCGCAGCCCCAGACCCTGGTGGTTTGGGCATTAGAGCCACGTGTCTTCAGTGCCACAGACTGCACTCCGGGTGCACTGTGGCCCGGCCTTCAGGAGCCGGGAGCCCCCCCCACAAAGGCATGGTTACCCCAGATTCCTGCACGGTGGCCCAGGTGGGGTGGAGACCAGAGCTCCAGCTCCAGGGTTGGCGGCGCTGCAGCCACGGGCCACGCTGGAGGAGAAGGCTGGGCGGCATGGGACTCTCCGCCTTGCTTTACCCAGTGTGTGTTGGGGGGGGTACTGTCCAGGGACACTGAGGGACACTGAGGATCTGCTTCGGTTCGGGTTTCTAGGCACCATCCCCAGGGCCGCCAGAGCCCCAGTTCCTGGCCGGGTGCACACATGTTTCCCCAGGGTCTGCCCTGCCAGGGTGGGGGGGGGGCAGAGTCCCCTCCCCATGTGTCTCCCTCAGAACACACGCAGACACCAGACAGTTTCCAAAGAATGTGAGAGTCACCCTGGTGGGGGGAGGCAGGCTCCTTCTGCCTTCCGTGGCTTCTGGCCACACGCTGCTGGAAATGGCACCTCCCTGTGGCTTCCACTGACCTGTGACGGCAGCGAGGCTGAGACCACCTCCAGCCGCCTGGGGCACTGTGCTTTCCTCCTTGGTGAGGACCCTCTCCCACAGACCCGCAGTGGGAGTGCCCCCACATGCCCTGGGAGGGGTCCCCCTTATAGTGGGAGCTCCCGTGACTGCCCTGGTTGGGCTCCAGCAGCACCAGTGTGTTCCATGTCCAGGGCTGCTCTGGGCTGGCCCAGAAGCGGGGGCGGGGGGTGCTCCCTTGCCTTCTGGGATGGCTGTTTAAGAACTCCTGGTTGTGGGGCGCCTGGGTGGCTCAGTGGGTTAAGCCGCTGCCTTCGGCTCAGGTCATGATCCCAGGTCCTGGGTTCGAGCCCCGCATCGGGCTCTCTGCTCAGCAGGGAGCCTGCTTCCTCCTCTCTCTCTGCCTGCCTCTATGCTAACTTGTGATTTCTCTCTGTCAAATAAATAAATAAAATCTTAAAAAAAAAAAAAAAAAAAAAAAGAACTCCTGGTTGTGGGGTGAGTCCCCAGCTATTGTCCAGGGGCTGCCATCCCTGGCCCATGATTACAATTAGTGCTGGGTCCCGCTGCCATCGCAAGGTGCCCCTGTGTGGCATGTGCTCCTGGCAGGACTGATCTAACAAGGGCATCCTGGTTCTCAGTAAGACTTCCCGATTGATCGATCACCTACAAGTCAGCCTCGCAAACCTACTGATCTCATCCCAGGACCTTCACATTTAACCCCATAAAATGCTTTTGGTATTTAAATTATAGTTTCCAAATTGTTCTGTTGCTGGTACAATTGTATGCTGATTTTCAGGCCCAACAACCTTGCTACATGTGCTGAGTTTAAGGTCAAGTTGGTGGGAATCCACTCATCTGCAGACAATGGCAACAGGAGTGTCCCTGCCAAGTCCATGGGACAGTGTTCCTGCGACTGGCCAACACTTCCTCGGGGCCACCGCACTCTCTTCCTGCCCTTAAAAAGAGGGAGTACAGCATTTCCCATAAAACAAGGCTTTTTTGTCTATTTTTTTTGAGGTAACCCTGATGATTCCTCTCTTGTGGGACACTCTTCTGGCATCACAGCTTAAACAGGGAGGTCGCTCCACTGTTGTTAGCGGCACACACACTAACAGTGCACCTTGGAATCAACAGCATCACAGATTTGACAAAAACGTTATAAAAGAGACTCTGAAGATGTTATCAACAAATCCACGGGTCCGGCACAACAGTGGAGAAAAGACCACTCTCCAACGCAAAAATAAAACTCCAGCCTTGCCAGACTCCAGAGCTCGGGTGCGCAGACCACGTGGCTTCTGCACCGTTGCAGCCCAGCAGCCACCCCCTCTCAGGCCCAGACTCAGCGGGACCAGAGCCCCCGGCCCCCACGGAAGCAGGAGGACCCACCGCCCCACTCGGGACTCACGTCTATGGCTGAGGGCTTCACGACCAGTTTGCATCCAAACCAGATCAAGCAGGTCGTGGTGATGGCGAATGTGGACACAAACAGGATCTGAAAGTTGGGCATCTGGAAGACAAGACAGGGGTCACTCTTCCGAGCATAACCAAAAACTAATGGTATCGTTGCACCAAATTCCAGGTCATTAATTAAAAATCCCCAGAATGTGCCACATGAGGACGAGCCAGGGCAAGGGCAATGGGGTGGCTCAGTCAGTAGAGCGCCAGACTCCTGAGTTTGGCCACCGTCCTGATCTCACTGTCCTGGGTTCGAGCCTCACGCTGGACTCTGTGCTCAGTGCGCGTCTGCTTGAAGGCCTCCCTCTCCCTCTGTCCCTCCCACCCCGTGCTCGCGCATGTGCACACGCACTCTCTAGCTCTCCCCTGCTAAAATAAATAAAATTTTTAAAAAAACACCATAATGAGCCAAGGAGGGTGCGCTGCAGCCCCTTGAGGCCGGGGGGAGGGTACAGGAAGCCCTGTTGTGTGGGGCATAGGGGCTGCTGGCAGTGCGGACGCACCCGTCCACGCGTGTGTGCAGACACACGCGCATGCACACAGATGCACACGGATACACACATGCACGCACGGGTGGGTGCCCGTCAGCCCTGCAGGCGGCCTGAGCCTCCTTCCCCACCGCCCACCTGGCACGTCCCTCCCTCCGAGGCTCCCGCATGGCCCGCAGCCGCGCCCGCAGAGCCCGCACAGAGGCCTGTACTCACCGCTCTGATGTTCCTCCGGGAAACCCCGAAGCTCACGATTGCTGAGGGGAGGCACTGCAAAGAAACCCGAGCTCCGTGAGCCGCGGCCAACCCCTGCTGTCTCCCCTACAGCGCTCACGCTTCCAAATGACCCCAGACCTGCCGGCCAAACGAGGGCCGCCCGTCCAAGGCCCAGGTGCTGGCAGCGGCACAAGGACTCAGGGCTTTGAAAACAATTTATTCTGGAAAAACTGTAATTTTTCTGAAGGGACAGAAGACGCAGAAAACGAAAGCTCTCCATGCTGAGCGCACTTAGAGCCAGCCATTGCCAGCTGCACGAGATCGAGGTTGTCCTGGCTGGAGAATTACCCCAGAAGGGAAACTCATCTCCGTGTGAAGAAGTGGAAATGTTTAGGAGTCCCAGAGCCCTGAGGAAATTCTTGTCGGAGACCCCACAGTTGATCCCCACAGAAGTGGAGGACGAGGAAGAGGGCAAGCGTGGGGGCAAACTTGGGGTGTCAGAGTAGTGGGGAGGTGGAGGGAAGGGCACCAGCCTGGGCACCATGGGTGCCAGGTGTCGCCCCTGTAGACACCAGGGCCCCCACAGACACCAGGAGCTACAGGGACAGAGCCTGCAAGGGTAGAGGGGAGCTGGCAGGAGCACGTGGCTTGTGTCCCCAGCCTGCCACTGCTGAGGGGGAAGGGTACCACCAAGGACTTTGCTGGAATGTCCAGCCCCGGTCAGTGCTGCCCAGGAGCATCTGGGCCAGACAGCACTGGGACCCCCAAGAAGGGCCGCTCCAGTGGTGAAAAAGGTCCACCGAGAAGGACCCAGAGACAACGGCAGGGTAGGGTCCAATTCTCTCAAGGAACTTTGTCCTAAGGGAGCAGAGGCCGGGCGTCCTGCCAGCTCAGGGACACCCGAAGCTGTGTGCGGCTCTTAGAAACCCAAGGGCCATTTCCCGCCCGGGTGTCTGTGGCGAGAGCCTCAGACAGCATCAAATTCTACTTGAAACTAAAGTCAGAAGGGGAGCAAGTGACAGCAACAGGCCAATCTCAAAGCCAACAACTCCCGACAGACAGCCGCAAAGCCCGGCACAGGCGGGGCGCCCGAGGAGCGGTGCTTACCGAGCCTGCCGCGCAGCGTAAGTAATCCATCTCCGAGGGAAACACGTTCCCCAGATAGAGCGAAAACCCCGACGTCACAAGCAGACAGCTCTGCAAAACAGCAGCACAGCTCAGGGGGCGAGATGGGCCTGCTGGGCCATCAGGCCACTCGACCACGAGTCCTCCGGCCAGGATGGCCAGCGTGGTCGCCGGCTCCCGCCACCCCAACTCCTCCCCTTCTCTCCCCAGCAGGGTCAGACTGAGCGGGAAGGGAGACGCCTCTGTCGGAATCTTGAGCAAGACATGGGGCTTCCCCTGGACGCTTGCTCACTCCAACACGGACAGGTCCAGGAGCCTTAGCATTCCACCCTCAGGGCCAGTCTCGGAGGCCGGGACACAGCGCCGTTCCGCGCTCTCTGCAAAGCTGGCCCAAGCGGACAGCCAGGAAATGACCACAAGGCCAAGGGCTTCCCGGCTGTGAGGGGTACCCGGGCCTCACGGCAGGCCTGAGAGATGGAAACGTCGCCAGGTTGAGGCTCTGGGTCTGGGCCAGGGTCGTGTGTGCCCCACCGTGATGGGAGCATGGGGTCCGGGGTCCTGGGAACAAGGGAGAACACGGTACTCGCCTAGGAGGAGCTACTTACCCCCATCAACACGGAGAGGACCCACGTCTTGTGGGTAAGGCATGGGGGCAGCCTTGTGGCCAACTGTAGCTCGCTGGGCTTGGCGTCGGGGCCGTAGCTCCCAGCCTCGGGCCGTGCCCGCTCCAGGGTGGGCGTCCTGTCGTAGCTCAGCTCCTCCCTGCCCTGCTCCTCCCGCGTCATGGTGCTCGGACCACAGACCCCGGCATTAGAGGCCACGGGACCGCGGCTCCCGGGCCCCCTCCGCTGCCACTGACGCACCAGCAAGAAAACGATTGTCGGTTCCGGCCCGCTCTGAAGAGCCGAGTTAGAGGAAGCTGCTCTCAGTAAAAGAAGTATCGTCCGTAGGAAAACGCCGTGAACCTGAAGAAAACAAGGACCCCTTCAGCCCCTGGTGCCCCAGTGCTGAGCGGCCACCAGTGCCCCCGGGACGCGGGCCCCCGCACTCCCAGCCCGCACCCACAGTAGCAGCCCCGCGCCCGCTGGAGATGCCCACCAAGCCGAGAGCCCGAAGGCGCCCACGGTGTGGCCGGTGCACTTACCTCCGGAGGCTCCGGCCCTGGTCTCTGGGGAGTCAGCAGCCTTGGCTTCCAGCAACCGCTATTCACGGAGGAACAAAAGGGCGGCAAAGCCGCACCGTCGCCTCCCGAATTTCAATGAGACTTGAGAGTGGGACGCTGAGCTTCTGGGGCAGTCGTGTAAGGGCGAGGGCATCGGTGCCAGCCAGCTCTGCTCAGGGCCACGGACGGGGGTGACCGCCCACCTGCGAGCAGTGTCCGGAGCTCGGAAGCCGGGTGGGGTTCAAACTAGGAGCTGCATGTTCACACCCTCTCGGGCGGCTGGTCCCGCTCTCTGCGACCCCAGAGGATGACCCGTCACCATGGCACACGCACACGAGTGCCTTCAATGCAGGCAGGGCCCTTGACCTGCTCGGAAGGGGGATTGGCTGGTTCCCGCAGCAGCCCGGCACTCCCACGGGCCCTTTATTTCTGCTCACTGAGCAAAGAGAAAGGACGGGAGTTTCCTTGCCTGGAGACACTGGCACCCTGACAGTCACTCTTTGTGGACACGGAAGCCATAAAATGGCTCAAATCAAAGCATTCTGAAAAACTGCTCCTCCAACTGCAAATCCACATGGCGCTGAAGCGAGGCACGGGTTCTAGGTAACGGGCTGCTCTGTTGTCCTCCTCACCCACCAAACAAAGACCAGAATTTTGTCAAACTACAACCTGGCAAGTCAAGAAGGGATTTCGAACAGATTGAAAACTCTCCCAAACTTCTTCACTGCTTTTTTGTTTGTTCTGGTTTTTGGTGAGAGACGGGCTGGGTGGTGCAGTGGGAGAAGGAGAACGAACCTCCAGCAAACGCTGAGCAGAGCAGGGAGCCCGACACGGGACTCGATCCCAGGACCCCAAGATCATGACCTGAGCTGAAACCAAGAGTCAAATGCTTAACTGAGGGCACCACCCAGGCACCCCTTCCCGACCGTCTTCTGGATAACTGAATTAGGAGGAATCTAACAGGATGGAACCTTTTGTGTTTTCTTTTGAAGAAAAAAGTCAAGCAGATTTGAGCATTCCTGTAGCTTTCCAAGGTGGTTCCAAACAAAGAAACGGGACCAGGCCGCCTTGAATCGGAGACTGTGGAGCAGCCTCCTCGAGGCTCCGGACTCGTCAGCCCCTGAGAAGTGTGTCCTTGTTTCTGTTGGCAGTGCCAGTTTCCAGAACAAATCGTGTCTTCTCACACAAACTATTGTTCCTAAAATACCCTCCCTCCCTCGTCTGCCCGCTGAGATCCCACTCCTGTTTTAACGTTTTCACCGCCATTCAGCAGACACTGACAGAGTGGACAGAGTAGACCGCGGTCCTTCCCACGCGGAGTTCGCACTCTAACCGGTGCACGGGAGCGCACCAAATAAAGTGTGCTCTGTGACAGGAAGTACGTCGGGGAGTCAGGGCAGGCCTCAGTGAGGAGGAGGCAAGGAGTGGAGTCTCACCAAGAGACGGAACAGAGGTGCCACGCGTGCAAAGGTCTTGAGGTGGCCAGGCTGGAGGACGATGGGCCTAGCCGTCACATGAGGGATGAGGCCGCTGTGAGTCTGACTTGGAGGCGGACCTTCTGGAAGATTTCGGGCACAGGAGCATCTGGGAGCAGGCTGTGGGGCAGCCGGTGGGGGCAGCTGCCGGCCGGGATTGTGGGCAGCAGGGGTGGTGAGCAGCGAGAGGTTCTGGATGGATGTGGACGCACCCAGACGGTGTGCCCTGTGGATGATGTGGGGTGAGAGGCTCAGGAGCTCCCGTGCCCAGAAGGCTTCCCCAGGAGCAGTGCAGGGGCAGCATGTCTCCACCGACGTGGACACGACTGTGTTTTGAAGGCCGAGGCTGGTAGGTCTTTTGGGTGTCCACGAGGACCAGCTGAAGAGCCGAGTCGGACAGGCCAGAACACAGGGCTGATGGATATGGGGGATGGTCTTATGGAGTGGACACTCCTGCTGCAGGCCACCCTGCAGTCCAAGCCTCTCCTTGGCACCCTGGCAGCATGCACGACCAGGGCCCACAGCGTCTGCCTTGGGCACGTTTGCCCCCCAACCCAGGAAAACCCAGGGACCACCCCACTCCGGGGTACGTTCCCAGCACCAGTCTGAGATGCAGACTGCATCTGCCTTCTGAGATGTTGGGGAAGGACGACCTTCATAGCTCTCCAAGGGGAATCATAAGGATGCGGCTCAGAGGGACGCGCAAGGATCAGGCTGCCCCGGACCTACTGAAAGGACAACACGCAGGTCACACCACCCCAGGAAACCGCAGCATCCTGTCCACGATGACCCCGGGGTCCCCAGGATAATCTACTGAAAGGACAGCTCGCAAGTCACAACGACCCCCAGGGTCTGACCAACTGAGGACAGCACGAGTCACAGGACCCCGGGGCCGCGGGGCCGATCTACTGAGCACAGCACGGGTCATACCGACGCCGGCCCGGGCAGGGAGCTGCCGGGTCGCCCGGGAGCAGCTCCCGACACGGACGTGGATGGGTGGACTCGTCCACACCGCATTCTCTGATCAGGACGAAATCAAGTCAGGAAGTAACACAAAATGCCGGGAAATCCCCCACACGAACGGTTCGTTCGCGGTAACCCGAAGCCCGGCCCGCGCGTCCGCGCCGGTGACCACAGCTAGCCCGCCCCGCCGTGCAGGCCGCGGCTGGACCGGCTCCGAGCAGATCGGAGACGTCGGAGCACAACAGCCAGAGGAAAGGCAGCGCAGCGGGTCCAGGGTTAGCGCTGGAGGCGGCGACCCCCAGCTCGGCCGCGGGGGTCTGCGCCCGACGATCCGCACCGCGGGCCCTGCAGGCAGCGCAAGGGGAACAGGGACACGCCAGGGACCGCTGGGCGCCTCGCTCCGTGCACAGATGCCCCGGCGGACACCACACGAGCCCCGCAAGCCACCCGGGGCCGAACCTCCGCAGCGCGCTCGGGCCAGCGAACCCACGGGCGGCGCGCGGGGGGGACCCAGGACGCCCGCGCGCACGAGGCCCCGCCCACAGCGCGACACCTAGCGCCCAGCACGACGTCTCGCCCACCGGCACCTCGCCTCACCCGGCGCGTGCTAACGGTCGCCAACCGCCAACCGCCAGCTGCTAACGGCCGCGGCGCATGCGGCGAGTCCATTGGCCGAGCAGAGAAGCGGGGGGCGCAGGCGCGGGCGCGCCGACCCCATTGGCCGAGCTGTGAAGCGGGGACGCAGGCGCGGGCGCGCCGACCCCATTGGCCGAGGGCGGCGGGAAGCGCGTGGCCGCGTGCGGACGCTCCTCCGGCGGCGGGCGGTGCGGCGTCTGAGGCAGCGGCCGGAACATGCTGCGACTCGCGACCAAGCTGGTGGCGTTCTTCTGGAGGAGGGCGGACGGCCCTGCCGAGGACGCGGGGCCGCCAGGGTCCGAGCTCGCGGAAGGTGCCTCGCGGGGCGGGGCCCCGGGCGGGCGGGGAGGGGAGGCCTCGTGCGGGGGCGACGGGCCCGTGTGCGCGCGGGCTGGGCGCGGGGTGGGAGCAGGGGCCCCGCGTGTGGGCGGAGCGGGCGGCGGCGGGGTCCGTGCGGCTCACCCTGCGCCGAGCTCGCGTCCGTCCTCCCCGTGGGCGCGGAGTTCCGGGCGCCGACGGTCTGGTGGTCGTCGCTGAGCTCTGGAGAACGGAGCGTGTACGGAGGGAGCCGCGGAGCAGCCGCGGGGAGCCGTGCGTGCGCCGACCCCGCGCGGCCCCGACCCTCCGAAGCTCTGAGTCTGACGAAACCGGCCGAGCCGCACTGGGGACCGTCGAGCACGGCGGCTGCAGGGAGCCTGGCCGGTAGTGGGGACAGTCGCTGCGCCCCGAGGGCTTGCCAGCCTGTAGGCCGGACGGTGTTCCGGCGCCGCACTCGGGGAGGTCGGGGAGGCGACGCCGAGTGTCCGCACAGCCGTCCCGATGTGTCGGTCGGGAGGGAGCACGGGAGTGGCGACGGCACGCAGTAAGGGGCCGTGCCGGTATGAGCTCGTCCCGGCCTCTGCGCTGCGCCGGACCCGCTTCGGCCACGCCCCCAGACCGTCGCGTGGGTAGAGCCGGTCTCCGCGTTACCCCTGAGAGCGAGCCCGGAGGCGCACGCGCGGCGGCCGGGGAGCCGGGACGCAGACCCAGGGAGTCTGGCTGCGCGGTCCCCCACCTGTCACCTGTAGCCTCGGAGGACAAACCCTGCTTCCAGGAGGCCGCCCGCGCCCCCGGACCCCGCCGCCCGCGCCCCCGGACCCCGCCTTTCTCTGCAGGGTAGGCTTGCTTTCCTGCGGGGCGTGCAGCGTCCTTGTGTGCATCTCAGGTGACACCAAGCTGAAGACCGTCCGGGGTGTCGTGACAAGGTACTGCAGCGACTACGGCATGATCGACGACCTGATCTACTTCTCCAGCGAAGCTGTGACGAGCAAAGTGCTGCTCGACGTGGGGCAGGAAGTTCTCGCGGTTGTGCAGGAAGACCCGGTGTCCCGGGGACTCCGAGCAGTCAGGGTAAGGCTGCGCGGTTCGCAGCGCCTGTGTGCGCGCTGGGGGGGCCTTCCGTCGGCCCCGGGGCGTGCGCCCGCCGAGTGTGCGGCGCGCCTGCGCAGGGCGCGCTCGGTTCTGTCCCGAGACCTCCCGGAGTTTGGGCCGGTTACCCCGACTACGCCGAAGCGTGTCGCTGAGAGCGCGCCGCGCCTGTGCTTCGCGTTTCCGTTCTGGCGCTTTAAAACGTCGCTTGAGATGGTCACCGTTGCAGCCTTTTTCTTTGCAGCGAATCCACGGCCTAGGTAGCTGTTTTTCGGTGAGTTTGAACCCTCGAGGTGCACAGCATCCCGCGCGTTTTGTGGCCAGTGGCTTTAGCACGGGGGTCGCCTCAGAGTTTGGCACAAACCATGCCACTGTTTCCGGGAGCACCAGCTACTGTCCCCGGGCTGCGCTGGCTTGGGTAGGTTCGCCGCCAGGACTCAGTCTCTCGTTCTGTGCTTCGTGCGCAGGAGCACGAGTCTTGCCTAGACGGAAGCCGTTTCCTCTGAGCATAAGCGCTCCCGATTTCAAGAAGCGCTGTGTCCTCCCCCTGGTTCCAGGGGTCCCACTTGTAGCCAGTGAGAATGGCCTTGGACCATAGCCTTCCAGACATATTTAGGAGCCCTGCTCCCGCCGGCTCCACAAACTCCAAGGGGCAGGGAGAGTGGACCTTGTAATCCAGTTCGCAGAGATAATTAGTGGACTCTGCCATCAATTGTTTCCACTTAAAAACGGTATTACTGGGGCGCCTGGGTGGCTCAGTGGGTTGGGCCTCTGCCTTCGGCTCAGGTCATGATCTCAGGGTCCTGGGATCGAGCCCCGCATCGGGCTCTCTGCTCCGCGGGGAGCCTGCTTCCTCCTCTCTCTCTGTCTGTCTCTCTGCCTACTTGTGATCTCTCTGTCAAGTAAATGAATAAAACCTTTAAAAAGAAAAACTTCTTAAAAAAAATAGTGTTACTGTGCTAGGCGTCTTGGAAGTGGAATTATTAGTCAAAGCATAGGTACATTTAACTTGTCAGTGGTTATTGGATTATCCTCTGATAACGTACAAAATTAATTTACACTCTCGGGAGGAGGAGGAGAGACTGCTTGTGACCCAAAGTTGGCAACGATGTGGATGTTATCAATCTCTGAAATCTTTGCCAATCTATTAAGTGAAAAGTGATTTCATAATTTTAATTTACAGTTAAGCCTTTTCTTAAAATGACTGTACTTGTTTATTCATAAGAGGCAGACTCCCAGTTGAGCAGGGAGCCCAAAGCAGGGACCCCGAGATCACGACTCAAGCCGAAGGCAGACACTTAACCAGCTGAGCCACCCAGGCACCCCAGTTTTTCACCTTTTTTCTACGAGTTATCTTCATATTCTTTATACCTTTTTTTGGTAAAAGTTTTTTTTTTTAATTTGAAGTTTCTATATTAGGGAAATTAGAGATCTTTTTTTTGTTGAGAGTTTTATTGAGGGGCACCTGGGTGGCTCAGTGGGTTGAGCCTCTGCCTTCGGCTCAGGTCCTGGTCTCAGGATCCTGGGATCGAGCCCCGCATCGGGCTCTGCTCATCAGGGAGCCTGCTTCCCCCTCTCTCTCTGTCTGTCTCTCTGCCTCCTTGTGGTCTCTCTCTGTGTGTCAAACAAATAAATAAAATTTCAAAAAAAATAAAAATAAAGTTTTTTTAAACTCTTAATCACCATCACCTATTTCACCCATTTCCCCCCCCCCATCTCTCCTCTGGTGACGTCATTTTGTTCTGAATAGTTACAAATCTGTTTCTCAGTTTGTTTTGCCTTTTTTTCCCTCTTTGCTCCTTTGTTTTGTTTCTTAAATTCCACATATGGGTGGAATCATGTGGTATTTGTCTTTCTCTATTTCACTCAGCATAATATCCTCGAGTTCCATCCGTGTCATTGCAAATGGCAAGATTCGTTTTTTTGATGACCGAGTAACATTCCATTTCGCGTATGGCTTATACTACCTCTTCTTTATTCACTCATCTCTTGGTGGACACGTGGGCTGCTTCCATAACTTAGCAGTTGTAAATAATGCTGCTGTAAAGGGAGGAGATGCGTGTACCCTTGGAATTCATGATTTTGTACTTCGGGGGCAAATACCTCGTGGTGCGATTACTAGATCATAGGGTAGCTCTATTTTTAATTTTTTTTAATTTATTTACTTGACAGAGACACAGCGAGAGAGGGAACACAAGCCTGGGTAGTGGGAGAGGGAGAAGCAGGCCTCCCGCAGAGCAGGGAGCCTGATGTGGGGCTTGACCCCAGAACCCTGGGATCGTGACCTGAGCTGAAGGCAGATGCTCAACTGACTAAGCCCCCCCAGGCACCCCAGCTTTTTTTTTTTTTTTAAGATAAGGGTCCAGTTTCTTTCTTTCTTTCTTTCTTTCTTTTAGGTTTTGTTCATTTGTTTGACAGCACAAGTAGGGAAGCAGCAGGGAGAGGGGGAGAGAAGCAGGCTCCCGCTGAGCAGGGAGCCCCATGGGGGACTCTGCCCCAGGACCTGGGATGGCGACCTGAGCCGAAGACAGGTGCCCTGTCTCTAACTTTTGAGGAACCTCCATACTGTTTTCCAGAGGGCTACAGCAGCCTGCATTCCTGCCAGTGTCGGAGGGCTCTCCTTTCTCTGCGTCCTAGCCAACGCCTGTCGTTTCCTGACTTGTTAATTTTAACCGTTCTGACCAGCGTGACATTGTGTCTCGTTGTGGTTTGGATTTGTGTTTCCCTGATGAGAAGTCCAGCATCTTTTCATGTGTCTCTTGGTCGTCTGGAGGTCTTGGGAGAAATGTCTGTTCATGTCTTCTGCCCATTTTTTAATTGGATTATTTGGTTTGGGGTGTTAAAGGAAATTTTTGTATATTTTGGGTACTAACCCTTTATCAGAGATGTCATTTGCAAATACCTTTTCCCACTGAATATGTTGCTTTTTATTTTTTTAGATTTTATTTATTTATTTGACAGAGATCACAAGCAGGCAGAGAGGCAGGCAGAGAGAGAGGAGGGGAAGGAGGCTCCCGCTGAGCTGAGAGCCCGACGTGGGGCTCGATCCCAGGACCCTGAGATCATGACCCGAGCTGAAGGCAGAGGCTTTAACCCACTGAGCCACCCAGGCGCCCCTAGTATGTTGCTTTTTAGTTTTGTTGATTATTTCCTTTGCTGAGCACAAGCTTTTTCTCTTAAGTCCCAATAGTTTATTTTTGCTTTTGTTTCCCTTGACTCAGGAGCCCCATCTAGAGAGATGTTGTTATGACTGACGTCAGAGAAGTCACCGCCTGTGCTCCCTTCTGAGATTTTTATCATTTCAGGCCTCGTATTTAGGTCTTTCATCCATTTTGCGTTTACTTGCGCGTGTGGTGTAAGAGCGTGGTCCAGTGTCATTCTTTTACGTGTCTCTGTGCGGTTTTCCCAGCACCGTTTGTTGAAGGGACAGCCCGTTTCCCATTGGATACTCATCCCTTTGTCGAACATTAACTGACCATGTGACTCTGGGTTTATTTCTGGGGTTTTTTATCCTATTTCCTTCATTTTTGTGTCTGTTTTTGTGCGTGGACCATAATGTTTTAATTACTGCTGCTTTGTGACTTGAGGCCTGGAGTTGCGACGCTTCCAGTTTTGTTTTTCCTTTTCAGGATTGCGTTGTCCATTCGAGGTCTTTGCGGCTCCCTGCGAGTTTCAGGAGTGTTTGTGCCAGTTCTGTGAACGATGCCGGTGTCGTTTTGAGAGGGCTTGTGTGGAACGTGTAGATTGCTTTGGGTGGTATAGACGTTCTCATGGTATTTTTCCTCCAACCCATGAGCACGGAATGTCCTTCCATTTCTCTGCAGCGTCCTGAGCGTCTTCCTCGGGTCCGTGTTTTCAGAGCACAGGTCTTTGACCTTTTTAGTTGAGTTTATTCCTAAGTATTTTATTGTTTTCGATACAATTGTAAATGGGACGGCTTTCTCAAGTTCACGTTCTGCAGCTTCATTATTAGTGTACACGAATGCGACAGGTTTTTCTACATCGATGTGTGTTCTGTGATTTTACTAAATTCATCGATCAGTTCTAGTAGTTTTTTGGTGGAGCCTTTAGGGTTTTCTAAGCGTATATTGTATCGTGTCATCCGCGCATGCTAACTTCTTCCTCACCAATCTGGATGCTGCTCGTTCTGCATCTTGCCTAACTGCTGTGGCTAGGACTTCCAGGACGCCATCAAATAAAAGTGGGAAGAGGGCACATCCCTGTCCTGTTGGGAAATGAGAGCTTTTTAAGGAATATTGTTGTATGAAAGTATTGTAGATGCTTCTCCCGAGATTATGTTCTGACTATTTTTTCAAGTTTTGTTTTATGTAGTGAAATGTGTCTATCTTTTCCTTGTGGGTTTTGGCCTCTAAGAATCCTTAGGCTTATTCCACTTCTTACACATATGCACTCAAGTTTTCTCTGAAAATTGTCTATTGACATTGAAATATTTAGTCTGCCTGAAATTTATATGCTATACAGACTGAGAGAGGGAACCAGACATTCCTCTCACAGGAGCTGACCAGTCATCCCACTTTTTTCCTTCTGACCAAGAGTGTCCCTTTATCATACACCAGAACCCCATCTGTATGGGGCCCTGTTGGTCCTCATGCCTGTGTGTCGGCCCTTGTGGCACTGTCTCATCCTTGGGTGGTAGGCGGGTTTCCCTCCTCGACGTGGATAGCATTCTCCCGCTCTCTGATTATTCTGGATGAACACTGGAGTCATTCTGTTGTTCCTCCTATTCAGCTCAGACTCTCTTTGGACAGCACTGACTTCGTGGGTCCATTTAGGCTGAGCAACCAATAGATCATGTACACATCTCCTAAGACAATTTATCCAATTATTTAAGCCCTCCTTTATGTTCTTTTTATAGCTCAATACCTTTATTTACATTCTATAAATTTTTTATTTCGAAGAACTTAAATGTCTATATTCCATTATCAATGTGACTTTGCTTTGTATTTTTTTCAAAGATTTATTTATTTATTTTAGAGAGAGAACGAGAGCATGAGCAGGAGGGGCAGAGGGAGAGCGGGAATCTCACGTAGGCGCCATGCCCAGTGTGGAGCCCAGTGGAGGGCTCAACCCTGTGACCCAGAGATCAGACCTGACCTGAAACCAAGAATCAGACACTCAACTTATGGCACCACTCAGTGCCCCCTAAATTTTTAAATTAATGTTTTTCTTCCTATGTAGGAAAGCTGCTGGGTTTTGTTATATAATTTGGTAGTTGGCAAACTTAGGGAGTTCAACTCCTTTTTAAAAGTGGTTGAGATGAGGGCGCCTGGGTGGCCCACTTGGTTAAGCAGCTGCCTTTGGCTCAGGTCATGATTCTAGGGTCCTGGGATCGAGCCCCGCATCGGGCTCCCTGCTCAGCGGGGGGCCTGCTTTTCTTTCTCCCTGCTTACTTGTGCTCTCTATCTTTCTGTCAAATAAATAAATAAATTCTTTTTTAAAAAAAATGGTTGAGGGGCGCCTGGGTGGCTCAGTCCGTTAAGCTTCTGCCTTCGGCTTACGTCCTGATCTCAGGGTCCTGGGATCGAGCCCCGCATCCGGCTCTCTGCTCAGCCGGGGGACTGCTTCCCCCCCCAACCCCGTCTGCCTCTCTGCCTGCTTGTGCTCTCTCTCTCTCTGTCAGATAAATAAATAAATTCTTTTTTTTTTTTAAATGATTGAAATGAGGAGCGCCTGGGTTAAGGTTAAGCCTCTGACTCTTGATTTTGGCTTAGGTCGAGATCTCAGGGATTGTGGGATCCGCAGCACGTCGGGCTCCTTGCTGGGTGTGGAGCCTGCTTGAACTTGTCTTTCTCCCTCTCCCATCCCCACCGCAGCCCCATGCGCACGTGCATTCTCTCTCTCAAAAGGAAAACTGGTTTGGGGCACCTAGGGGCTCGGTCGATTGAGCGTCCAACTCTTGGTTTTTGGCTCAGACCATGATCTCAGGTCGTGGGATCAAGCCCTGTGTTGGGCTCTGTGCTCAGCACCGAGTCTTCCTTCAGATTGTCCCTCCCTCTCCCTCCTGCTCACTTACTCTTTCTCTTTCCGATAAGTAAATAAATAAAATCTTTCACAAAAATGTTTGAGATGTGCTGTATTCTAGTTAGTAAATGGCACTTTAATGCTTAATACTATCTTTTTAAATCTTAAAAATAGTACATGTAGGGGCGCCTGGGTGGCTCAGTGGGTGAAGCCTCTGCCTTTGGCTCAGGCATGATCCCAGGGTCCTGGGATCGACCGTGTCAGGCTCTCTGCTCAGCGGGGAGCCTGCTTCTCTCTCTCTGCCTGCTTGTGATCTGTGTCTGTCAGATACATAAATAAAATGTCTTTTCAAAATAGTACATTTAAATAGCAAATTTTAGAATTGCATCATTCAAGATGATAGCATCAGTCCTGTGTTGGCTGTTTTAATTTAAACGTATTAAAAGCAAATAAAATTTACGATTGCTCAGCTTACCACCCACATGTTAAGTGCTAAGTGCAGCTGCTGGCTCCCAACTCAGGCAGCACAAACATAAAATGTCTCTGTCGTTGCAGGAAGTGTTAGTAGGTTGCTCCGGCCTACAGTGCTACAAAAGAAGAGAAAGAAACCGCACGTACTCCAGCTGTCCTTCATTTCCTCAGGCCCGGAGCTTTCCGTGGTTTCTGTTCTCAGCCTTTGGGTGGATTCGGAGGCACTTGGGCAGTACGCTCAGACCTTTGCCTGCTTTGTCAGCATGAGGGAGTGCGCGCTGGTTTCGTGAAGGGTGTGGGATTCCATGCTTATTTTATACACAGCTTTACTGTGGTGAGATACACGCAACATGAAATTTACCACTTTAACCATTTTTGCTCTACAGCCCAGTGACAAGTACATACCCATTAGCATCATTTTCACAATCTTACCATCATTCCTAAAACAATAATTCACTGTTCTACTTTCTTTCTCTATGAATTTGACTCTTCTAGTATCTCACGCACATGGAATCATGCAATATTTGTCCTTTTGTATTTGCGTTATTGGACTTGGCGTAGTGTTTTCAAGGTTTATCTATGCAACCTGTATCAGAATCGTATTCCTCTTTATGGCTGAGGAATACTCCGTTGTATGTATAGACTCCACTTAGTACAGTCGTCTGCTGACGAACACTTGGGCTGTTTCTGCCTTTTGGTTATTGCTCATGGTGCCGTTCTCAGCAGGTGTCTCCGAGTCCCTGTTGTCTGTTGCGGATGTGCCTTGCAGTGGGATTACGGAGGTCGTGGTCGTTCTGCGTTTAGCTCTTCGAGGAACCAGCAAACTTTTCCATAGTAGCTGCACCATCTTCTATTCCCTCCAGCAATGCACAGGGATTCCAGTTTTTCTACATCTTGGCCAACACAAGTTACTTTCTTTTTTTTTGAGAGTAGCCGTCCTAGTGGGTACGGAGTGGTGTTTTGCTATGGGTTTGATTTACCTTCCCTTAATAATCAGTTGAACATCTTTTCTTGTGCTTGGTCATTTATAAACCTTATTTGGAGAAATGCCTATTTAAGTTCTCTGTCCATATTTTCATTGTCTTGTTTATTTTCTTCTTGACTTACAGAAATTATATATTCTGGATATTGATCTTTTATCAGATATGTGGTCTACAAGCATTCCTGCTGTGCTGTGGGTTATCTTTTCAGCTTCTCTTGATCGTTTTCTTCAGTACACAGACGTTTTAAATTTTGGTGAAGTAGAATTTATCCTTTTTTTAGTTGACTGTGCTTTTGATATCACAATGAAAAAGTCATTGATTAATCCAAGATCATGAAGATTTTCACCTTTGCTTGCCTCTAAAAGTTTAATAGTTCTAGCTCTTAGATGTAAGTCTGATCCTCCTTGTGTTAAGTTTTTAATATGGTGTTGGGTAAGGGTTTGCCTTCGTTCATTTGCGCGTTGGTGTCATTTTCTCAGCACCATTTTCTTTTTAAGATTTTATTTATTTATTTGACAGTCAGAGATCACAAGCAGGCAGAGAGGCAGGCAGAGAGAGAGGGGGAAGCAGGTTCCCCGCTGAGCAGAGAGCCCGACACGGGGCTCGATCCCAGGACCTGGGATCATGACCTGAGCCGAAGGCAGAGGCTTTAACCCACTGAGCCACCCAGGCGCCCCTCAGCACCATTTTTCGAGAGGACTGCACAGTCGGGAATACCTTTTCTCCTTTGAGTGATCTCGGCACCCTGGTTGAAGATCGCTTGCCCATATTCTTTACCATAGGTCTTACGTTTGTCTTTATGGCACGACCACGCTCTTGATTACTGTAGCTTTATAGGACTTTGTTCTCCTTTTCAAGACTGTTTTTGCTGTTCAGGGTCCCTTGAGAGTCCACGTGAACTTTAGAATACCATTGAAAATGTTACTGGGATTTCGAGAGGGATTACATTGAATCTGTACGTCACATTGGAGAGTATTGATATCTTAATATTAGGTCTTCTAGTCCATGAATGCTTTGTCCATCTGTGTCTTCTTTTTAACTTCTCTCAGCCACATTTTGTAGTTTTTAGTGTATGTATTTCATCTTTTTGCTTAACTTTATTCCTAAGTGTTTTATTATTTTTTGATGGTATTGTAAAGGGAATTGTTTTCCAAATTTCTGTTTTTGTCTCGTTCATTGTGAGTGTGTATATATGAGATTGATTTTTCTATATTGATCTTGTATTCTACAAGTTTGCCGAATTTATTAGCTGAAATTTTAAAAATTCACAGATTTTTATGGAATATTTAGCAGTTTCTACATATAAAATCGTACCATTGCAAACAAATATTTTGACTTTTTCTTTCTAGTTTAGGTGCCTTTTATTTTTTTCTTGTCCAGTTTCTCTGGTTAGGGCCTGAATACTATTTTTTTTAAGATTTTTTTTTAAATTTATTTGACAGAGAGAGAGAGATTACAAGCAGGCAGAGAGGCAGGCGGAGAGAGAGAGGAAGGGAAGCAGGCTCCCTGCTGAGCAGAGAGCCCGATGCGGGGCTCGATCCCAGGACCCTGAGATCATGACCTGAGCCGAAGGCAGTGGCTTAACCCACTGAGCCACCCAGGTGCCCCCTGAATACTATTTTTGAACAAATGTAGCAAAGTTTCCTTGCCTAGTTCCTTATCCTAACAGAAAACCTTTCAATTTTTCCATCATCGAATGTGAGGTCCGGCGTGCGTTTTTCCTGTGTGCACTTGATCGTGTTGAGGAAATCTTCAGATTTGGAGTTGGAGCGCTCTCATGAAAGGGTGTTGTTTTCTCACGTTTTCTCTGCGTCAGCGGAGAATTTTGTGTATTTTTTCCCTTTGTTTTAGCAACGAGTGGTGTATTATACTGATGAGTTTTCATGTGTGAAACGTCTTTGTGTTCCGGATAAACTGGCCTTGGTTGCACTGTGGTACCCTATTAATACACTCTCGCGTTTGGTTTCCTAGTATTCTGTTGAGGATTTTTAATATCGGTCTTCATGAGATACCTTCCTGTAGTCTGCTTCTCTTACAGGCCTTTTCTTGTGGTTTGAGTAGCAGGGTGTCTTACAGGTGGAGGCCGTCTCTGATAAGTGGGAAGACGACAGCAAGAGCCAGGGCAGCGGGCTGTCGCACTCCAGCCCCCGGGTGCTGATCGGCTGTGTGACTTCGCTGACGGAGGGTGCGGGCTACATCAGTCAGACCACGTACTTCTCTCTGGAGAGCGTTTGCGAAGGTATGTCAGATGGGTTTCTGCTCACTTTTGAGATGAAGTTTTCTGTGGGTTTTTTTTTAGTTTTATGAATTAGCTTTGAGATGGTTACATACATGAAAGTGTCAAATTTGAGCGAGCTTTGTTTTTGGAGTGGTTTTTGGACGAGAATGCCTTCGCCAGGAGCTGGCTCCCAGCGGCATAGATGGTGTAGGCTGCTGTGATGGGTTTTGTGCCGTTTGTTGAATGGAGTCACTCATTTCTGGGTAATTGTTCCTTTCAAGTAAGTATCGTTACTAATCTAAGTCAACAGCGTCATAGATGTACAAGGCACCTGCTGTTTTTACGGTACTTCGAACGTTTTAAAATAGGACTTGGGGATAGCTTTGTTCTTCCCACAAATGTATATCCGTTTTTAATTGCATTTGTTTTTAACTATCAAATTTGTTTTTACGTGTAAATATATAATTTGTTAATGCCATTCTTGAGTTTAACAACCGTTGACTGCGTACTGCTGTCTACAGTGATGGGTCGGGAGTAACACAGTAGGGAAGCAAGATGAGGAAGACCTTAGACCTTCCTCCCAAGGAGAAACAGACCTGTACATGCCTTGGAATTGGGCGAGATTGGAAAACCGCACGGGCAGGGTGGTTTCCGCGCTGAACTCCAGCTGCTCACCCTGCCGGCCACACGTTGAGAGAGGGAGAGCCATAGTTCTCTCCCACCTCAGCTGCCCGGGAGCCCAGTGCAGGAGGTCGATGAGCTCAGCCCGCCCTGGCCGCTTGCTGTTCTACTTTTCTTAGGTGTAAAAGCCGTGATTCTGACCTTGGTTGCTAACCCTGGAAGCCTCCGAAATGAAATTGACAGATGGCTGGGGGTTTTAAATCTCTGTTCTGCCAGAAAACTCTCAATTCTGGCAAAATCGATCCTGCAATTGCTCGGTCCCTGTAACTATGCGACAGGAGGCCACTCCCACACAGGGACACAGTTCATGCCGCAGATACTGCTGGAAGGTGCTGAAGTAGTTGACCATGAGGACTGGTACCTGAAGCACGGGTCGAGGCATTTTGTTAGGACTTTCTGAAGTCTTCTTGAGCTGTGAAAGTCAGGCTCGGAGAGACAAACAGCTGACGGCCTGACCTCCACAGCAAAATGGACATCCTTGGAAGAGAAATCACAATGTGAAAAAAGATCATGGGTGTCCAAAATAACGGTCTCAGGCCTTTTCTGGAAAAGGCCAGAGAGTAAAGCTTGTGGGCCGCGTGGTCCCTTGCAGCTCCTTACCTCGAGGTTGATGGTAGCGTGAACACAGGCCCGTAGGCAGCACCGGAGCAGAAAGGTGCAGCGCGTTCCTGTCAAACTGTATTTGCAAAGACAGGTGGCAGGATTCCATTGCACATCCCTGATCGGAAAGTGGGAGGAGGAGGAATTGGGCTAGATGTTTCATTTACTTAAGGGAGAGTCAGAATATACCGGTGCTTTTTTGGCATTCATTCAGCAAATATTGGAAGGGCTTACGTTGGGCCCGGCACAGTTTTGTAGAATGTGCTCTAATGGAAGGGAGAATAGACAGGACACGGTTTTCTGCTCTGTAGGAACTGGGTGACTGTGGTAGGGCAGGAGGTGGACCAGCTTAGGATTCCTCTGGGGCTCGTAAGGCCCAGCGTCCCTGTGTGCAGAGCAGACCCAGGGCTCTGTGAGGAGGGGCCAGGTGAAGCTCAGGTTGGGTTCAGACCCTTCCAAAGTAACCTGAGAGAGTCTTCAGCTGTGCGCAGCGTGCGTGGGAGTTGAGCAAGGTCCGGTGCTTCAGGAAGGGGTGTCACTGGGGACAGGTGTGAGCCCGATGAATACTGAAGAGTGTGAAGGTGGGAGGTAAGGTGTCAGGGTCACAGAGTCCCCTCAGTCTCAGACTGTAAAGGCAGTGGTGGCCATCAGCCCAGTTTTGTGGATGACTCTTCATCCGCATGGTGGATGACTCGGCCCACAAATCACACGCATGGGAATTCTTTTTCTGTTTTTAAGTTTTTGTTTTGGTTTGGTTTTTCTAAGAGAATGCTACCCCCAGCCCCCAGCATGGGGCTTGAGCTCACAACCCCAAAATGAAGAGGTACATATTGTACCCACTGAGCCAGCCAGTGCCCTCCTCCCTATTCATGGGAATTCTTAACATGGGGAGAAGCGCCCAATCTGTTTTACACACGAATATCCAGTTACTCCTTAACCCTTTTGCCCAAGGCTGTTAAAATGGAATTGGGCATTCAGCCTAAAGCAGCTTTCTTGTGCTCTGCGCGGTGACGTTTGAGGCTGGCCATTCCGTTTTGGTGACCGCTGTGTGAATTGTGGAATGTGTTCAGCAGCATCTCTGACCTCTACCCACTAGATGCCAGTTACTGCCATCCTAGCCCCCAGTTTTGAGAACCTCAAATGTCTGTGGACGTGGCTGGGAGACAGAATGTCCCTGGGTAGGAGTCACCTAAGAGCGGGATCTAGAGTCCCGACTGCGCGACAGACCCACTTCTTTCATCTTTCTTCGCAGGGCAAGCAGTGGGTAGCCCTGTGACATCTGCGTATCCACGTAACCGGTGTGACCCGAGCTCCCAGCCCGGGTCACAAGTCAGGTTATCTTTTTCTTGTCAAATTAAACTGGTTTATGGACCCATTTGTGAGATAAAGAACAAGTGCCATGGGTCCTTCCTGAGCCCTTTCACCAGGCCCAGGAACCGGTGCCGCACACAGGACAGGGCGCCGTGCCGTGCGTGGGGCTGGGCCTTAGTGACCAGTGCACCTCTTCAGGCCCTGCTTTTCATCTGCCTGCGTCCCTGAGGGCCTGAGATTTTCTCTCTGAAAACCTCGACCCAGCAGCTGGCCCAGCCCTCTGAACACCCTCTCCTGCGGCCGGAGTTCTTCAGCCTCTGGTGCCCTTCTGTATCCTCCCTGTTCTGCCTGCCCAGTAGGGACCGCCCAGCCGTGCCCTCTGGCTCTGGGTTGGGATTAGCCTAAGGAGAGCTCCCAGCGACTGGCAGAAGGCAGGGGAGAGAGGTTAGGATCCCACCCCCACCTCATGTTCTGACAGTGGCTCTCTCCTCTCCCATGGCCGGAGTCATAGCCGCGGGGATCACGTCACTTCGTGTCCACACTGGTACACACTGAGAAGTGGGAAGAGGTGTGAAAAGGAATTAAATCATTTTTTGGATACTTGCATATTGATGAGCAGACGGATTTTACTACACTGGCGGACCTTTCAAGTAGCATTATTCAGAAACTGCAGAAGTTTCTTTAGAAAAAGAATACTTGGGCCTATTAAAATCACTTAATATTATTCAGTCGTCATATTCTTGACACATAATAACGTTGTAATTTTTCACCGTTTCTAACACCACGTCACTAATATTAAAATCATACACTGGGCGCATAGGTGGCTCAGTTGGTTAAGCGTCTGACTCTTGACTTCAGCTCAGTTCATGATCTCAGGGTCGTGAGATCCGGCCCCCTTAACTGGGCTCCACACTTGGCTCAGCGGAAGTCTGGTTGAGATCTTCTCTCTCCCTTTCCCTCTGCTCCCAAGTCTCCGCCCCACCATGTGCACACGTTCTCTCTCTCTCTCTCAAACCAGTAAATAAAATCTTAATATTTAAAAAGGAAAAAATTAATAAAATTAGAAACATAAATTTTTTAGTATCTAATTTCATTTTTTTATTCAGTGGTTTGGAATCTTCAAACTGCATTTTATGGTTGATAAACTTGAAACTGAAGCCTTTGACTGGCTTTCCCTATAGGCTATAACACTTTTAATTGAGAAAATATTAGTAAGCTCAGAGCAAATTCGACAAAATCCTTAAGTCTGGTATTTTTCTTCTTTTTTTAAAAATTTATTTATTTGACAGAGAGAGAGAGATAGGGAGAGAGGGAAGACAAGCAGGGGGAGTGGGAGAAGAAGAAGCAGGCTCCTGCCGAGCAGGGAACCCGAGGCAAGGCCCGATGCCAGGACCCTGGGATCATGATCCGAGCCGAAGGCAGGCGCTCAACGACTGAGCCACCCAGGCGGCCCACGTCTGGTATTTTTCTTTTTTTTTTTTTTTTTTTAAGATTTTATTTATTTATTTGACAGAGAGAAATCACAAGTAGGCAGAGAGGCAGGCAGAGAGAGAGGAGGAAGCAGGCTCCCTGCTGAGCAGAAAGCCCGATGCGGGGCTCGAACCCAGGACCTGGGATCATGACCTGAGCCGAAGGCAGCGGCTTAACCCACTGAGCCACCCAGGCGCCCCTACGTCTGGTATTTTTCTATTGAGACTTGTTGACTATGTCAGCCGAGATGTTTTTTTACAGGGCCTGTTTGTTTGCCTCTATGAGTGCCGAGGTGATCAAATGCTCTCCTAAATTAAAACTCATCAGATGAGTTGTCTCTAAGATTTTTTTGAGTGTCAAATCAAATGTGGATGCTGTAAATTGGTACATCCTGTCCATTTCCGCATCCCATGACAGAGTATCTGTTTACCCAGTTAAACATCAGAGCGTTTTTGGAAGACTTGGCACAGGCTGGGATAGTGTGGAATCCCATCGTACGACTTCAGCTTTACGCCGCAGGTGCCAGGCAGGCTCCGGGGGCCTCGTGGCTTCGTTCCCTCTGCTGCTTTCGTAGGAAGGAGCATCGCTGTCTTCTGTTTACAAGCTGTATTTTCAATAACTGCAATTTATTTTCTTTTTTAAAGATTTTTTTTTGAGAGAGAGGTGCAGAGGCAGAGGAAGAAACAGGCTCCCCACTAAGCAGGAAGCCCAACTCGGGGCTCAGTCCCAGGACCCCGAGATCATGACCTAAGCTGAAGGCAGATGCTTAACCAGCTGAGCCGCCCAGATGTCCCTGATTCCATGATTCTGATGGGGAGAAAAAATCACACTGTTATTTGAATTTGTTTTGCTGGTTTTTTTCTCTTCAAGATAACTGTTTATAAAACTAGCACATTGCTTCCTTTTTCACGTGTGTCTGAAGAGATTTGGAATAAAAAATTAGTGGAATTATGTTAAATATTTGATAAATAAAGTCTTGATTTTTAAGTCCACGTAAAAGTATGTCCTAACCCGTAACATTGTGCTTCCGGGCCTGTCCTCGGTACCACTGTGGCCCGCGCTGATCGGTGCCTGTCAGGAGACGTTTGGGCTCTCCGGTGTTTATCACCAGCTTTCTCGAGAAACAAATTCAGTTTTAAATTGTGCACTTTCAGTTTTTGTTTGTGTGTTTTTTAATTTTTACTTTTTTAGAGAGAGTGCACATGTACTACAGTGGGGAGGGGCAGAGGGAAAGGGAGACTCCCGGGCAGACTCCCCGCTGAGCACAGAGCCCTGCGCAGCGGCTCCATCCCACAACCCTGAGACTGTGACCTGAGCCGAGATCCAGAGTCAGACACTTCCCTGCTGGAGCCACTCGGGTGTCCCTGTGCATCTATCCCTTGAACTGATGGCTGTCCAAAGTACTGCAAAACCTGTTGTAGCTTCACACCGTGCGCCATAACAGACCCTCAGACGGTTAAGCCACAGCATGTCCTTGAGCCTGCAGTTGCCCAGCATTCCCGCCCGCCAGCCAGTGGCAGCCCAGGGCACCTTGCCTCCTGCAGGCCGCAGCACAGCTGCCTGGCCACCCCCGGACACCCCAGGATCTGGCAGGGGCACTGAGTGCTCCCCGCCCCCACCGCCAGAGCTGGCATAGACACCCCAACTCTCAGGTCTGAGCGCACAGCCCTTTGTCACCTGCGGGGTGGGGTGGGGGGCGTTCACACTGCTTCTGGGAAGAGCTGACAGAGAGCAGTGGCCCGTGTTAGAGAGACTGTTGGCCGCCTTGAGCCGCACTCCCTAGAGGCTGGAGGTGGAAGAGATGTGCTATTGAGCCTATTTTGTTGCAATTAGGAATAACACATAGGAAAACATGGGGAATATTGGAAACCACACGGGATCCCGAAACTGCACGAGCCAGGTGTTTGACCATGTGAGCCACAAACCTCTCTGGGCTCCCTGCCTTGGCCCTCGTAGGCTGGAGAGGGTAAGACTGCAGAAAGGCAAGTCTGTAGCATCCACTGCTCCGATTAATTGGGGAAACCCAGAAGAGAAACTAAGGTTGAAAACAGGTTTCTTGGGTAGAAGAGAAATGGTTTCAGTGTATCATAACCTCAGAATGACTTGTATACTTCGGTATGACCCACATTACCAAGTAAGCACCATGGTTTCCCTGCTTGGAGGTTTCCAGCCCTGCAAGGGAGACTGGGTGGAGGCGGAGTACTGGATCCGGCCGGGCACGTGGAACAGCGAGGCCATCTCCGTGAAGCCGCTGAGGTACAAGCGCGTGGACAGGGTAGGTGCCAGCCCTCGCCTATCCTTATTACCTTCCTGTCTTTTCCGGCCCAGGCTTCTCCTGGGTGCGTCGGGAAGTCAAGCTGTTACCTTGCTGAGAATGCGGATTTCCTTAAGGAGATCACTGGAGATCACCTGGCCTGCTCCTACGATGAAATTCTGTTTCTGTAGTTTACGCAGAAGGTGCAAACGTTCTACTTGCTGGGAGCGAGACGGTGGGTGAAGGACCGGAGCTTGCCCGTAGAGGCCGGCATGCTCTGGCACTGGACACGAGTTTTCAGGGGTGCAGGTGACAGCGCGTGCTGGGCTGGGGCGGAGACATGGGGAGTGAGCACCGGCCACCCAACACACTCTTGACTGCACAACCTCAGCCTTGGCTCTGAGGCCCTCACACATTCATGAAATCTTCAGGGCTTTGCTCCTCCAAGACCAGGGTCCCCACTCCCCCCAGAGGCTGGACTTTGTCTGCAGTGGGGCCCAGGTGAGGTGTTGCCAAACAGCGCACCAGGTGTGTGTTTCTGGTTCTGGAGGCCAACCCGAGACAGGCTGGTTTGGAGAGGCAGGCCCTGGTGTGGCACGTGTTCCCACAGTCCTGAATTACTGTGTTCGCAGGTCTGCATTTCTAGCCTCTGCGGTAGAAACGGGGTGATAGATGACAGCATCTTTTTCACCTTGGACTCCCTGAGACTTGCCGAGGGATACGTGCCTCGAAGACATGACATGGTCAGTGCTGTGGTGGTGGAGAGCAGCCAGTCATGCTATGTCTGGAGAGCCCTGTGCATGACCCCCGTGAAAAGACGGTAACGAGGAAACAGCTTTCTTCTTTGGGGAGGCCCAGTTGAAGTGTATTTTAAGAGTTGCTTTAATAAGCCCAGGTAATAGCCTGTCCAAATCCTGAGCTGTGTGGTTAAAGGGGGAAAGTATCTTCTGGAAGGTTTTCAGCGGTCTCTGTGGTTGGCTACAGTTGAGGTTAACAGCTCCTTCTTAATCCTTAATCTCGCGTCGGCGGTGTTCACGGCGGTTTCATAGCTCTTGTTCTTTCACGTGTTGGTACTTTTTAGAACATGTGGGACATAGTAGGTTCTTAATTTTTCTTAAGATTTATTTATTCATTTGTGGGGGCAGAGGGAGAAGGAAGGAGTCCCAAGAAGAGACCACACAGAGCGCAGAGCCTGACGCAAGGCTCAGTCTCATGACCCTGAGATCAGGACCTGAGCCAAAACCAAGAGTCAGACGTTTAATGGACTGAGCCACCCAGGGGCCCCTTAGAATTACTGAATGTCTCGTGTCTGTGTTCGTTCTGTGCCCCTTGTCCCACGTGATTATGAAGCACCGCGAGGCCCTCTCCGAGCCTTCAGTGTAATGGCTGCCGTGACCTGCCTCCTGCTCCCTTTCTTTGGCTGCTTTTCCTCCCTAGCACTCACCTCCAGTGAGCTTACTGTACGTTCTCCTGAGTTTCTCCCTGTATCAGCGGACCTCCTAGAGTGCAGGTTCTGTGCAGGAAGGAGGTCGCGTCCTGTTTCCTGCTACACGTTGAGTACTTGCCTCCATGCCTTTCTTTGGGCACCTCGGGGTGTGCGTGTGGGATCCGTCGGGGGCAGTGCAGTGGGGAGCGCCATTGGTTTACAGACAGGGAGACTCTAGAAGATGGACCACCTGGCTCAAGGCTGTGGAAGTGTGTGGGTGGGGAGCCGTGCCCTTCTCCTGTCCAGCAGACGCTGTCGTCCTTGGCCACTCAGTGCCTAGTTGCCCTGCCCCCACAGGACCCTGCTCCGCTCTTGGAGGATGACTCCGGCCCATCTGTGGGGCGGTAAAGCCAGACACATTGCCCTTACGTCCTCTCGTCACCCATGAGGGCCTGGCGGGCACAGGAGGTCTGCTTTTAGCTCCGTGGAAAGGACTCGGCGTAAGCATGAGACACGACAGGAACCCATTGCCCTGGGTCTGTGCCGGATGAGTAGTGTGGCTCCTCCCTGTGTGCGAATGAGGCTCTCGGGCTTCCCCACTGGTTCTGCTGTCATCTTGGTAGTGAGCAGCCAGGAGCCCTGGGGCAGAAACTGGGAGGCCCGCTTCCCACATTAGGCATCATAGCCACTTGGAGGCAGATGCCCAGTTTAAGGAAACGCCTATGCCATAAAAATGTGTGTTTCCTTGACTCTTCATTTGAGGCCAGAAGTGCTTGAAAAATGACACTGCGGTTACTGGGGCTCCTGACCGCACGGGCACAGGAGGATGGCGCCCAGTCCTGCCCTCACTGACCATCAGAGAGAAAGCAGTTGCCGTCTCGGGCTTCAGGGCCACGTGTGTTCGTTGGACTGACTTACATTTGTCTCCAGTTCTAGATCCTTACTGTCTAGTCTGTTGCGGTTTCGTGTGAGCACTTTTCAGCCCGCTGTGCGGCATTTCGGCGTGCACGCTGTTGGAGAGGAGCGGTGGCTTAGGGCAGGTGGGGACGGGCGTCAGCTGAATGGCTGGGAGCACAACCGAAGGGTTCCCTGGCTGTGGGTGGTCAGTGTCTGGGGAGCCTCCTCAGGTGGCCCCTGGGCTGATGTAGGTCTGGGGGGCGCTGGCTGTCCGTGGGGAGGGGTCACTCTCTGGCCCCAGCACTGCGTGAAGTTTCTCCCTTGACTGCCTCCGTAGTCGTCTTCACAGGCAAGGGAGGTTTTTCCACCTGCGTCCCTGGACGCTGGCTGTGAGCCAAGCCCAAACCCTGTGATCTCAGAATTCCCTCGTAACCTCCTAGTCAGCGTAGCGGATTAGAAGGCGAGTGGTCGACAAAGGGAATGTGCTGGGTCCGGGGAGCTCCCAGCCTGTGAGCGGTCGGTTCCCGTTTCCTGAATTTACAGTGGGGATGAGCGTGCCGCCCTTAAGCAGGAGGGCAGTCGGTGCCCTGTGTGCCGGCCCTGCGCCAGCCCCGGGGGCACTGCCACGCTTCTGCCCTGGGAGAGCCCATGTGCTGTCACCTCACTCGGGCTTCCGGACCCCTGAGGGGCGGCTCCTGGCAACGGCGTGGGGCAGTGAGGCTCTGTGTGGGTTCTGTCCACGAGCTGGTCCCGAGGCCCCGGTATCAGCCCTGTGTGTACGATCCTCTCGACCCGCTGTGTGGGTGCCCAGTTGAGTGTTGCAAAAGGCACCAGTTACTGAGCACAAAGCGGAGCTCCCACTCTCCTCCTGACCCGCCCACCTGTGTTTGCTGGGTGGCTGGAGCCGGAGACCTTCCAGTCGTTCCCGACCCTCCTGTGCTCGTGCTTCTCGGTCCTCCGTTCGCGGCTGTCCCAGCGGTTCAGACTCTGCTTCCGCGGCGCCTGGGTCTGGGGTGAGGGCGACGCGAGGCCGTGTGAGCTGTGGGAGGCGTGAGAGGGGTTGGCTGCTGCTGTCCGCACGCGTGCACTGTGGGTGGGAAGAGAAAGGAAGGGTTGGGGGTGACATGGCAGGGAGGAATGTGTGGACGGGAGGAGTTCGAGGGCCAGGAGCTGGCTGAGGAGGGGGTGCCAGTGTGGTCGAGAATGTCACTGAGGGTGTGGCCGGGGCCCCACTGTCTAGATGAGCACTGTGGGAGCACAGTGAGAAGAAGGAAGCCGCCTGCTTCCCACCAGCGTCCACAGAGTGCAGGGGATCGGGGTCCATGAAGGGAGGGTGCCTCCCCTCACCCCTCCTGGCAGCCTGAAGAGAAGAGGATCGAACACTCTCTCCCCCAGCATGTTCCCAGAATCAGGAACTCCTTCAAGATATTCCCACCGTGTCGCTCCCTTTATCTAGACCTTTGAGAATTTGTAATTTTCTTCTTCAAGGTGTTTTGCTGTCATTCTCCAAAATTCTTTGTAGGAGCTCTGTATGTGGTTTGTGGCCGTACGTCCCTGGGGGATGGACAGTCCGTCCCTCATGTCGCTGCTGGCCTGGTGCTGGGGTGCGGCGCGGCTGAAAGGAATGTGGCTGGGAGGCGGTGGTAGAGCTTCTGGGTGTCTGCTCCCGTGATGCTGTTCTTGGGGTGCTCTCTACAGGGACCCTGCTGCCTTTGAAGGGGCTACCGATGAGTTCTGTGGAGCCCTTTTACTGAAGAACAAAGGTGGTATTGACGTCACGAGGATGACAAATTTTGGAACATTAAAGGAAGGAGAAAGTAAAAGTCTGGTGATCTGGATAGAGTAAGTCTGTCACTTAAGTAAAGTCACGTCGGGGCCCCTGGGTGGCTCAGTGGGTTAAGCCTCTGCCTTCGGCTCAGGTCAGGATCTCAGGGTCCTGGGATCAAGCCCCGCGTCGGGCTCTCTGCTCAGCGGGGAGCCTGCTTCCCCTCTCTCTCTCTGCCTACTTGCATACTACTGTCTGTCAAATAAATAAATAAAACCTTTAAAAAAAAAAAAAAAAGGAATTTCTGTAGAACCAACTTTATTTTGGCTGTTTATTTTTTCCTTCATGGAGATCTCTCAGAAGTTTTTCACCCTAAAATATCCTTTTTACTTCTATTCATAAAGCTATTTGCAGGGACGCCTGGGTGGCTCAGTTGGTTAAGCAGCTGCCTTCAGCTCAGGTCATGATCCCAGCGTCCTGGGATCGAGTCCCACATCGGGCTCCTTGCTTGGCAGGGAGCCTGCTTCTCCCTCTGCCTCTGCCTGCCACTCTGTCTGCCTGTGCTCACTCTCGCTTCTCTCTCTAGGACAAATAAATAAAATCTTTAAAAAAAAAAAAAGCTATTTGCAGTCACTTTTCGCCCAGAGTGAATTATGTGTTTTATGGCAGCTGACTATTTTAGCTTCAGGAATCTTGTCTGTATTCATGGCTCGTTTTCTTTTTCCAGGAACAAAGGAGATACTCCTCAAAACCTAGTCAGCTGTAAACTGGCCGGCTGGGATAAAACTAAACAATTCAGGTTTCAGACGCTGGAGAAAACCCAGAAGTGCCCAGTAGGGTCTCTTGTTCCCATTCCCAGGAAGGAGAAGAATTTTTCAGATGAAAATACTGACTCACTAGAGAGCTACCAAAAAAACACAACCTGTCAAGCGCCAGAGAGCGGTGTGAACAGCAGAGACGTCTCTCCAGGTAGATGGTTCTCCTGCCGCTGTGTCCGGTCAACCAGCCGTAGGCCCGTGGGCTCTGCGCGACAGGGTGCTGCTGCTCCCTGGGCTCCGGCCTGGTACGGCACTTGCTGTGCTCTTTTGGTTCTGGGCTCCTGTCTTTAGGACCGAGCAGAAGACAGAAATAGCTCGGCCGAGACCCTTTAGATGTGCCGCTTCCTGCGAGTGGTTCCAGACTCAGGAAGGGCTGGCCGCTGTCCACTGATGTTTTTGTCACCCACTGTCTGGCATTTTGTGTGTCCGCATGCATTTCCGCTAGCCTGCTACCACTGTCCGAGACCGCCTCGCTTCTGGTCTAATCTGGATCTAAATTCCATCTCCCAGACGACTGTGCTTGTGAAGAAGATGGGGACAAAGAAGAGAGGAGGCGGGGGGAGCAGATGACGGAGCTGGAGCCAGGAGGGCTCATCCCTCCAGGCACAAGAGCCCCGGTCGTGATCGCATGCGACGCGGGGTACGTGGCTGGACGGCTGGGAGCGGGTTCTCCTTGTCTTTGGGTCTTCAGGTGTCGTGGGTGATACTCCACGTTGGAGGTCATAAAAGTATTCCTAACTATTCTGATGAGAAAAATAAAAAAGAAGGAAAAGCACTGGTGGAGAAAATGGTCTGAGAGAGTTTACTGACCAGAGCGTGGCCTCCCCCGGCCTGATAACCTGCACGCCCCCCACCCGCTCACCCCAGTTTCTGACCCTCAGCCCTGTCAGTCCATCCACTCTCACCCCTTGGCCACGGCTCCTCCCCTCGCCGCCAGTGCCTTCAGCTGAGGCCTTCCCGCCCCTCATCTCCAGCTGGGCAGCTGGCCAGGTCCAAGCTCTGGGGACAGGGGTTTGAGGCCTCCCTTTCTGGGAGGCCTGCGTGTAGTCCGATCCACCCCCAGTCCCGCGTCTGGGCAGCGGGCCGCTCGCTTTCTGGCAGCGCTCTACAGCTCTCCACAGTTGCTAATTCTTAGTCTTTGTAAAAACCTGACTCTGCTCACCGAGCTGGCTCAGGCTGTGAAGCGTCGGGAGTCTGCTTCGCCCTCTCCCTTTGCCCCTCACCCTTGCTCCGTGCTCTCACTCTCTCCCTCTGTCTCAAATAAAATAGGTTTTTTTTAATGTGGCTCTGATGAAACCACCCCCTGCTTCAAGCCCACCGCCATCACGGCTGGGGCAGCCATTCCCACGAACAGCCCTTTAGTCAGAGCTGTGCGGTGCCGCCTCTTTAAATGACCTTTTAGACGTGACGGGCAGAAGTCGGTGGAAGGCAGCAGGTGAGCACCAAGTGTGGTGCCTCCAGGAGAGCCTGCCTTGGAGCAGCAGTAGGAAATTGGGCAGAAAATAAAGCAAAAGCTGCTTATTTTTGGTAAATTACACAATTCCGATTGAAACTTGAGAACACGGACAGCGTCTCCCCTATTGCTCTAAGTTTGGGAACCACAGAGTAGTTTCAGTGGCTGATGTTATTGTGGGAAGACGCCTGGTTTAGCAAGTTCGTGTTCTCCTCTGACGGAAATTACGCAAAGCTAAGGGTGACTGGTTTCGTGGCCGACTTTCCGTGCACGTGCGCAGAGCAGTTCTTCTGGGTCTGCGTGCCTCACTTGCAAGTCAGTCTGAATCTGAATCTTCTCGTTCCTCCAAGCGACCCCGGCCGCTGCCGGGAGCTCCTCCTGCTCTGCTTCTCCGGCTTCGTCATCGGCCGGTTCCTCGAGGTGACCGTCGTGAGCCAGGAGGAGTCGCTTATCCGCGTCCGAGAGCCATTTTCATGGAAGAAGTCGAGAAGTGCCACCGCGCTCACACCCACAAAAACTACAGTCGTGGTGACCACACAGAAAAGGTGCCGTGAGTGGAAGGGCCGTGCGGATCGGGTGTGCGTGGTGTGAGAGCCGTGCGGGCCCCACTTGCTGCAGCGGTCCGCGTCCGGGCGTCACGCCGGGGGCAGCGGGGCGGGCGCCTCTTCCTCTCGTCACTCTCGGGGGGCCGGGGCCGGGTGTTTCCTACGATTCGGTCTCTGAGGAGGGCCCCACAGTGTGCGTCCCCTTCGTCGTGTTCGTGTTCCTAATTAAGAGTTGGCTCTCACTTACCGAATGCCTCTGCTTCCACACGTACTTGACGCGTGTGCTTGGCGGAGCCCTTGCCACAGACCTGCGTCGCGGGTGGCAGGTGTCGGGCCTCCCCGGTGCTGCTTGTGGTGGCTCTGAAGGCCTTTCTGCCACAGAACCTCTCTCTAAGCAACCTTCCCGTCCGGAGCTGAGCCACAGCGATATCCAAGGGAGGTGACTGTGGGGTAAGGGGGTCAGAGCTACGTGTCCCCCACCCGCTGCACTCAGGCAGGAGCTGGACGCAGGGTTGGAATAGGGAGCAGTCCCTTTCTTCAGTGCGTGCAGGTGCGCATAATCAGAGGGTCGCTGGGCCTCCCAGTGACGTGTCGCCGCTCTCCCACTGTCTCTTTTCCTGCTGTTTGCTTGCCGGTCGCTTCTCGAGCTGCCTTAGACCTGTCCACAGCAGGACATGTGTTCATCCTGATGGTGGCTGACTTCAGTGACTCCTCCCCACACACCTTTCTGGGGAAAGACAGAAGCTCGAGGGGGATCCCCAGTTTCCCCAAACTCTAGGCCGAAAAGCAGGACCCAGAGAGAGCAGCCTTTGCTGAACGTGTTGTGGCCTTCCTGCCGCAGTGTTCTGATGCTCTAGGCTCACAGCCGCTGTAAGAGCGGAGCGGGAGCTCAGGACCTGTGCTCTCAGTCCTGGCTCAGAGGGATTCTTGGGCACGGTGGCCCTGCTCTCCTCTGCTGGAGCACTCGAGAGGGCTCTGTGAGAGCTGGTATGCGGGAAGGATCCCAAAGCACCTGAAGTAAGTTTGCAAACTCCAGACTCACGCCAGCTCACATTTATTTTTGGTTCTCAAAGGACCTTTAGTCTTTCCAAAGCAGAGAAGGATGCCTGAGTGTGAATGGCTTGTCTGAGACACAGGGCGATTAAGAATTTTGACTTGGGCCTTTTTTTTTTTTTTAGGAACTCAAGACGACAACTTCCAAGTTTTCTTCCACAGTATCCAGTACCAGATAGACTTAAGAAATGTGTGGAACAAAAAATTGACATTCTGAATTTTCAGCCATTGCTTGCAGAGGTAGGAAATGTATCTGATATGAAATCTTTTCTGCCACATTTGAGTGTTTTCCAACAAACTCAGGATGAACCCTGCTCGGGTTCAGACCTCAGTTTGTCGTCACTGCAGGTAGCTGGGAACACCGGGGTAATGAGGGGTAGGGATCATTGCTGTTGACACTGCTTGTGGGGATGCCCACTGCCACCCGCGCAGCTAGGCCAGCGGCCTGCCTCTCAACGGCTTTCCATTCGGGATAAAACTGAGCCACCGAGAAGGCAGGACGTGTGCGGGAAAGCCCTGCAGCTCCACAGGCCGGTGGCTGGGGCGAGGGCAAGCACATCAGGTCTCACGTGGGCTGCCTGTGCCTGGAGCGCCCTCCCATCACCCACTCCGTGCGGTGGTGGGGCTGCTTTGTGCGCGAGCCCGTCGGTGGGCTCATGGGAGGGAGCTTGTCCGGCCCGTCTGCTGTTTTGGGTGGTGCTGATGCCAGACAAGGGGTGAGGCCCTGGCAGGGGAGAAGTGGCACAGAGAGGAGCCGAGGGTCGACAGCACATGCCTGTGTGCACGTGGACACCAGGTCCAGGAGCAAGGGAAGTGTCACGTCTGCTGTCAGAGGGGAGAGTGCGGCCCTCTGAGCAGGAGGGCACTCCCCACCGAGCTTGGGGGTCCATCGGCTGAAGAGCAGATGAGCAGCGCCCTGGTGATGAGCGAAGAGACCAGACAGCAGCTGGGGGCGAGACGTGGTTAGAGCTTGGTTGAGGAGGAGCCAGCATGAAGCCTGTTTGTGGGCTGAGGGCGTGCGGCAGGAAGGAGCGGACGGAGGTGGGGTGGTCTGCAGAGGAGAGAAGGCTTAGGAGGAAGCTGGGGCCCTGGGGAGGGGCTGTCTTTGAACAGGAGGAGATGCTAGAGGGAGCAGTGAGGCCCCCCTGTCTGCCCGGCTCTGGGCCCCTAGCTGGGCAGGCAGGAGAGGCTCCCACGGAGCTGCAGTGCAGTTGGGCACGGGCAGGAGATGGCCCCTCCCCAAGGACTTGCTGGCGTTCTGGAAGAGGGAGGGAGATGGCACATCCAGCGAGGGGCAGCTGAGACGCAGAGGTGGGAGGCGGCTGCTGCCCTGGCAGAGTGGGGCTGGGGCAGGCCGCACACAGAAGTGGGGAAGCTTGTCGGGAAGGCACGGCGCTGTTTGTGGCGAGTCCCACACCTGAACCAGCTTCTGTGGCAGCAGGCGGCCCTCAGAAATGGGGGGTCCTGAGACGCCTGGGTGGCTCGGTGGGTTAAGCCTCTGCCTTCGGCTCGGGTCATGATCCCAGGGTCCTGGGATCGAGTCCCACATCGGGCTCCTTGCTCAGCGGGGAGCCTGCTTCCCTCTCTGCTTCTGCCTGCCTTGTGATCTCTCTCTCACACACACACAAATAAATAAAATCTTTAAAAAAAAAAAAAAGAAAGAAATGGGGGATCCCCAGAGGCCAGGTGACTGCTGCTGGTGCAGACGCAGCCGTTAGGAGTGTCGTGTGAGTCTGTGTTTCCCCAACTCCCCTCCCCGGAGCCTGGCACTGGGCAGGGACCTTCCTCATGCAGAAGGAAGGAGCGGCTCCTGCTGGACGGTGGGAGTAAAACTGCAGGCGCCGCGGTGAGCAGGACCCTGTGGCCGCTGGCTCCACAGCTGCCCTGCTGGCGTGGTTTGCTGGTTGGTTTAATCCCGTCCCTGCCCATGAGGGTGCCCGGCTCTCAGCGCCTTCCCGTCATCAGCTTGACTGAGGCGGGACAGACGCGCAGCAAGTCTGTGCCCATGGCAGGAGCACACTCCGAGGTGCGCGCTGTGACCCCTGCACAGTCAAGAGGAGGAGTTTATCTCCCCCCACTGCCCTGAGTGAGCCCTCCCTTCCCCCGGCCCTGTCCCTAGGCCTCCCGTGGGTGGCTTTCTGCCACCAGAGGTTGGTTCCCTCTTTGGCGATCTGTGTAAGTCGATGCAGCCTGGGAACGGGGTCTTCAGTCCTCTTCAGCCGGAAGGACGTTTAGACGAGGAGCCACATGTGGAGAGCGGTGTTGGGCTAGCTCGGGCGTGCAGCGCCGCGGTCGGGGGCTGAGACGCCCCCGCCCTGTGGCAGCTTCCGGTTCTCTTTGCTTGGACTTTGTGCTAATGTCATAAATTTGGCTTCTACATGTATTTTTAACTCTATGCTGCATTTTACCATTTTTGCTTTACATCTGTGTGATCAGTCATCTCTTAAATGTGTTTTTAAGGCACAGTCTTGTATGACACCATGTCGCCCACACCCTCTGCACTCCTTGCCGTGGGCCCCGACGCCCGGGGGCTTCTGCCCAGCATGTGAGCCTCTTTGGCGCTCGTCCGCCAGGAATCGGTCCTTTCCGCTCCTGTGGGGGCGGGGGTATTTGACCTCCGCTTTTGAAAGCTGTTTTTGCTGGGTCTTGAATTCTGGGCTGGAATTTTCAAAACTGCCATTCTGCTGTCTCCTGGCTCACTGTGTTTTCCGTGAAACGTCAGCTTTCCTTTCGGGTTTTGTTCTTCTACATATAGCGTGGGGGTTTTTTCCCTAACACAGGGCCCTGCTCACCGCCGTCCCAGTCAGAGTCTAAGTTTTTCTCTTTATTACTGTTTTTGTAAAAATTTAATTTACAATTTGCCTTTAGTGTAGTTTTCTTCTAATTTCTTGGCTCGGGGTGCTCTGAGCTTCTTGGATATGTGAGCTTATAGTTTTCCTCAAATTTGGGTAATTTCTGGGGCACCTGGGTGGCTCAGTGGCTTAAAGCCTCTGCCTTCGGCTCAGGTCATGATCTCAGGGTCCTGGGATGGAGCCCCGCATCGGGCTCTCTGCTCAGCGGGGAACCTGCTTCCTACCCCCCTCCGCCTCTCTGCCTGCCTCTGCCTACTTGGAATATCTGTCAAATAAATCTTTTTTTTTAAAAAGTGGGTAATTTCTGGCCATTTTGTCTTCAGAGGCTCTTTCTGCTCAACCCCTTTTTCAGATACCCATTGCCTGTGCACTGGCCCTACGTTGGCCCCTTTGGAGCTGCCCCACCACTTGATGCCTCTTTGCCCACTTTTCTTCCGTGCTTTTCCGCTGCATTGCATTTTGGAAGGTCCCTGTGGCCGGTCCAGTTCACTAGCATTTTCCTCAGCAACGTGCATCCAGGGTATTTTCATGTCACACGTGGTGGCTCTCCTCTCCCGCAGTGCAGTGCTCTTTCCCGGTCTTCTGTGTCCCCTGCACAGGCTCAGTCTTTTCCTGCCTCCGAGTAAGAGCTGCTCTGGTGAGCTCATCTGGAGCTCCGCCACGCGTCTGTTTTGGCTCCGCTGAGGGGCTTTCCTCCCCGTTATGGGATGTATTATCTGTTTCTTTCTAAGCCTCGTAATCTTTGTTTGGATGCCAGACATTCTGGATTTTACCTTGTTGGCTGTTGGGGTGTTTTACTGTTCCTGAAAATATTCTGCGGTTTGTTCTGGGATGCAATTGAGTTACTTTGAAACACATACTTTCTAGCCTGGCTTTAAGCCTTTTCTGGGTAGGACCGGAATGGTGTTTAGTTTAGGGCTGACGCCCTTCTGAATATCCCGTCCATCCGAAGTCTCATCTATTACAAGCTTTTCCATTCAGGCTGGTGGGACTCACACGGTTCTCAGCCCTGTGTGAGCTCTATGAATCATTCCCACTAATTCAGTGGCTCCCAACAGGTGACACTTGTCCTCCCCGGAGACCTTTTTGGTTGTCACGGCTGAGGGTGCTAGCATCAACAAGTGGGTAGGGGCCTGGAATGCAGTAAGTGCCCTACCGTGCCCAGGACGGCCCGCACCCTGGAGAAGGCGCAGCCCAGGTGTTGGTCGTGCCAGGGCTGAGGAACCTGCTCTCACACCATCGGGTGGGCGTCCCAGCCTGACGTGGTTTCTTACCCTCATGCACTGACCAGTGCTCAGCTGACACTTCGGAGGGGACCCTCTGAAGCTCTGCGGACCTTTCTGGCACACTGCCCCTTCGGCCTCCTTGGACCCCAGCTCCATCTCCTCAGCGCAGAGCCCACACAGCTCCCCTGGGCTCTCTGCATCCGGGCCTGGAAACTGTCCAGGAAGGGGCTGGAGCAGTTGCAGGGCTCCCTGAGGTAGTCTCCCCAACCTCAGGACCACCGTCCTGCGCCACCTGCGCATCCGTGTTCAAGAGCCATTATTATCTCCCTCGGCTGAGCTTCAGCAGCTTGGACTTAGTGCTGCCGCTTTCCTGGACCACGGGGGCCCCGGAGGTGTGACTGCTCTCACTCATTTGCCGGCTTTCTTATTTTCAGCTTTTGAACATGTCAAACTACAAGGAAAAGTTTTCAACTTTGCTCTGGCTTGAAGAGATTCATGCAGAACTAGAACTGAAAGAGTATAACATGAGTGGGGTCACCTTGAAAAGAAACGGTGACCTGCTGGTTCTGGAGGTCCCAGGACTGGCTGAAAGTAGACCTTCTCTATATGCAGGTGGGTCCATTACGTGTCACGTTTTACTGGCAGGATCAGCAGACGCTAACCCCCGCCCCCCCCCCCCCCCCGGTCAGGGGAAGAGTGTTTTTGTTTTGTTAAGATTTTATTTATTTATTTGGCAGAAAGAGAGAGAGAGCACAAGTAGAGCGGCAGGGAGAGGGAGAAGCAGACTCCTGGATGAGCAGGGAGCCCAGTGCGGGGCTCGATCCCAGGACCCTGGGATCATGACCTGAGCTGAAGGCAGACACTTCACGACTGAACCCCCTGGGCATCCCTGGGGAGGAGTGTTTTAACTGGCAACACTGCAGTCACATTATCTCACTCCTTTGCTTTGGGTTAGGATTTTCTGTAAAACCTGGTCAGCACTGGCAGTGTGCCCGGCCCCTCGCTCTGGTCACAGCGGTGCTGGTTTTATGCAGCTGGTCCCAGTGATGTTTCTTCTACTTTTTCAAAATGCTTGATTTTAGGGTACAACAGCAAAATTTGGGGATTTTGTAGTTTTACATGTGGTTCTACATTTTTTAACTAGGAGATAAGCTGATTTTAAAAACTCAAGAGTACAATGGACACGTCATCGAGTACATCGGCTATGTGATTGAGGTGAGCAGTGCTCCTGACCCGCTGGCCGGGCCGGCTCTTCCCACAGTCCGAGGTCAGCTTCCTACCGAGGCTGGGCAGGGGTGCCCCTTCAGCCTTTGAAGGCATTTCAGAAATTTCAGGAGAAAGTGACTATTTAAATAAATATATTATGTACACAGAGAACTTTAAAAAGCCCTGTAATTTTCAGCTACATAAACCATATTTACCTTTTATTACTTATAAGTTCATGGTGTTTGCGTTCAGTCAAATTTGGGCATTCCGAACATGCTCCAGGAGAGAGAGCCTCGGAAGGAGAAATACACTTAAAGGTTTGCAGTTGTAAAGGCCTTTCTGGAGAAGCCGGCTGACTTCTCGCACGCCCCCTGGCGCGCCCCTGCTTCTGCCCCCCGCGCCGCCTGGCCTGCTGCGTTCGTGTGAAGGGAAGGAGGAGGCCCGCTCCTGCCTGATGCCCAGAACTGAGGAAATGCCGAAGCCCTGCCCGCGGCTGGGGTGGGGCAGGGTCTGGGAAGGATTCCAAGGGGGGCCGGCATCAGGCCTCTGCGGCTGTGTTGGCTGCCTTCTGCCCCAAAATACAGGGTGCTGGCCCGTGCCAACGCAGGAAGCTGTCCTGAGATGACTGGGGAGGGAGCCGATGCCTGGTGCCCTCCCTGCTGTTGCCGCAGACTTCCCAGTGAGGCGGCCGCTCGGCCTCAGCTGCAGAGCGCGGCAGCTCTGCCGGCTTGAACACCGCTGGCTGTTGGCCAAGAGATGCGAGAGGCCCGAGAGGCCCGCAGAGGCCACGGACTCTCTTAGCTTCCAAAGGGTGGATCCAGTCGCGCCCCTCAGGGAAGATGCCCTGGGGACAAACTCCTCAGAGCAGCAGTGCCAGAGAGGACAGGTCGGAGGTCTCTCTGGTCCCACGGGTGGGGGTAGCCAGCATCACACGCTGACAAGCCGTTTTCGTCTGCGCGCTGCCGAAGAGCGCCCGAGCCTGACAGACCCAGACTGAAGCTACAGGCGCCCCAGCCCGGAGCGTTGAGCGCCCCTCATGAGCCTTTGGTGGGCTGGTGCGTACAGTCCGCTCCTTCGGAGCGACGGACTTCATGGTCGACTCAGTAAACTCTACAGGTCTCAGCTCGTTGCCTTTCTCGATTGTCTGTAGTTTGACTTTTGGCCATTGCAGTGGTGCTGGAGACCAGGATGGTCCAAAAGGCCTCAGAAGAGCCCCACAGATGGCGTGGTGCGCAGAAGACGCACGTCCAGGATGAGCAGTTATTCCATTGACGCCACACTGGTGTTTCCATGACAGGCGGGCAGGCAACCCGGATTTCTCAACCTCGAGTCCGGTTGTGGGAGAGGGAGTTCCAGTGGGGCCACTGTGCTCTCATGCACATCCAGGGCCATGGGACAGAAGTCTCCCAAGGCTGGGCCCTGCACAGACCCCAGCCGCCATGGCCACCTCCACAGAGGGGCCTTCTTGTCACCAAGAGCATGTGCCTGGGAACAGGCATTGTCATTTCTTCTCTTCCCACTCAGTCTATCTCCGCATGGTTTTCATCTCTGCGTGCTTTGCTTGATTCATGGAAGTTGCCCTGTGGTTTTTTATATTGGGTTTTTCTGTCTGGGTTTTCAGTTTTTCACACATGGTTTTTCAAGCTCCTGGCAATGATAGCGGCAGCGTGTGACGTCCCTGGGGCCCGAACTTTGTGCAGGCTGTGCTGACTCTCACTCTTGGTGATTTGCTTCCCTGGGTGCTCCTTCAGTGACCTTTTAACTACAGGTTCATTTCCGTTAGTCTTAGTCCCTGGGAAACCTGGGGCCCCTGGGTTGGGCTTGCTCTCCTTGTAAGGGGATTGTGGCGACTTCCGCTGCAAGCAGAGGCCCCATCAACAGGGCAGCCCCCGTGTCCACTCCTGCCAGTGTCTCTGTCTCCCCGGGACGGCTCCGCTCTCCCAGCACCGCTTTGTCAGTTTGTACTCGCTCGACGCAGGACTCTCCATCCCGCGCTTTCCCCCTGTGCTTCCTCAGAAGCTCCCTTTCTGTCCGACCTCCGGGAGTCCTTCTGCGCAGGCCCTAGCGGTGGCTGGGGGTCCCAGGATGTCTGGTTCCCTGTTCTGCTGGAAGGGGAGTCCTCTTTGCGAAGGCTCTGTGCGGCAGGCGCCCCTCGCTGCGTCATTGTCCTTCCGAGGCCGTGCTCTGTGCTGTCACTTTGTTCCCACAGAGCCCAGATCTCTGGAGCGTGGCCAGGGAGGAGCTCAGCACGTGAGCTGGTGTGGGCACCTGCAGGGCCCGGGGCCTGTGTGGACGATGTGACAACGCCGTGATTTAATCCTCCTCATGGGCTTCACAGGGACGTAAGAGACCAGGCTTTAGCTCCAGTCCGTGGAGTGTTTCGTGACATGTTGCTGGATGAAGATCGTCTCAGCAGATCAAATATGACGTATGGGATTAAATTGTTCTGCTTCCTTTTTAGATTCACGAAGAAGATGTAACCCTTAAACTTAACCCAGAATTCGAGCAGGCATATAACTTTGAACCTATGGATGTGGAATTCACATATAACAGGTAATGCTTTCCTGACTCTTCCTACAATCGCGTCTTCATCCTTCGTGGGGAGCAGGCTTCCCCTCCGTACGTCCCTGCACGTCTCCGCGCTGGTGTAGGAGATGCGACGTGGTAGGGTCCGTCTTCGCGGGTCATGCTTCACTCTGACGGGTCTTAAGATAACAGATTGCCAACATTTGCTCTTCCTCCTTCTTGGACCATACGCACACGGAGATGTTGTCATTTATCTGTCACGGGTGTGGGGTGGGGGCCCTGCCAACCTGCCCTTCCCTCCGTTCGATCCACTATGCCCCCCGGTGTTAACGGGGGTTTTGTGTTTGTCTCTGCCTTGCTTTTATTTTTTTTTTTTTTTTTTTTTTTTATTATTTTTTTTTTTTAATTTTTTTTATTTTTTTCAGCATAACAGTATTCATTATTTTTGCACCACACCCAGTGCTCCATGCAATCCGTGCCCTCTACAATACCCACCACCTGGTGCCCCCAACCTCCCACCCCCCACCCCTTCAAAATTCTCAGATCGTTTTTCAGAGTCCATAGTCTCTCATGGTTGTCTCTGCCTTGCTTTTAAAAACAAACAGTTGTGTATCTTTGTACACACACACACACACATATACACTCCCAGAGAAATATGTTTTTTGGTTTTGTTTTGAGCTGTCTCTGGCTTCCGGGCGGTTTTCACTCCCCTGTGCCCAAGATTCTCCATGCTGCACGTCGCTGTCCAGTGTCTTCACCACTGCCCGTGCCCCAGGGCGGGTCCGCCACGCTCCCTGCTCTGTGGTGGACATTCACCCCGTCTCTACCCTGAAGGTGCTGCTGTGAGCACCTTTTCCCTCCTTGCGCACAAATGGTCGTGTTCTCTTGGCTGCACGCTCAGTTGTAGGACTGTGGCTTTACCCACGGTGGCAGCAGGGACCCTGGTACCAACAGCTGTAACAACCTGTTGATCCACACCAGCCCAGGAGCTGGTTTTGTTAAACTTCTAAGTTCGTCTGACTTGGTAGAGCTATGATGCAACTTCTCTTGGTCTGGACATGCATGTGTCTGACTGCGTCGAAGTTGAGAATTTCCATGTGTGTTGGCCATAACATTTCTTCTTCCGTGAAACGCTGGCTCATGTTTTTTCCTGAATAGTTTGGGTTTTGTTGTTTATAGGACTCTTCTCTGTGTTCTTTGTGCTGGACTGCCCTTGCAGAGACGTGCTACAGATAACTTCTGAACTTCTCTAGGTCTGTTGCTTGTTGTTTTGCTTTTGTAGAGTATCTTTTAGGAATCAGAATTTTAAGACGGATCAGGGATGTCTAGTTTTGTTTAAGAAATGTTTGGGTGTTGGGGCTGCCAGTAGATCAAAGGTACTGAGTGTGAGTGGGTCATGGGTCAGCGGGGAGGGGCCGTGGTGTGGCCGTGGAAGCTGAGCAGGTGGGATGGAGAGCGAGGGGAGGTCTAGGAAGGGGCCGTGTTTGCTGTTTGAGATGAGAGAAACTAGCTCTGTGGGAGCCCTGCAATGGAGGGGTAACGAGGGGGTGCGTGCGGGAGGGGGTGCGTCTGGCCAGGTGGGGTAGGAGTCATTGACAGAGGGTAATACCCTCCCTCAAGGTGGTCGGACGAAAGAGGTGAGAACGGATTTGTGTTTGGACGTTTCTGACCATGTGTTACTCTGGAACACGTGGCAGGCAAGCCCAGTGAGGAGGAGGAGATTGGGGGAGGGGAGCAGAGGAAGCATGGGATGAGGGCGGTGCAGGAGTGCGCCTCCGGAAGGATGCGGGACACAGACCATAGGCACGACAGGCCATGGGGCTGAGCCAGAGAGAAAGTGCCCAGGAAAAGCCATTGGGTCCCACCAGCAGTGAGGGCTGCTGGGAAGGCAGGATGATGAGGTGGGGAGGGGATGCTGGGTTCGCCCAGGGCCTGGGCAAGCATATGGGCAGCCACGTACAGTGTCGGAGAGATGAGAGGCCAGGGTGTGCGGCGGAGGGCTGCCACACTTGACACTCCGAGGCTTTGCCTGCCCCACATAAGCATTTAGGTTATTTACAGTAAGTTTTGCAAAACCAGGAGATTTCCTATTTTTAAAAAAGTGTATATTCCCCACTCGCTTTGAACCGGTGAAGGATGGGCAGGCCCGCGGTGCAGCAGGCTGAGAGGAGCCGAGGGCGGAGGGGCTGCGCTCGCCTCGTGTTATTTGCTTATTCGTGTGGGTGTTTTCCCTTTTTGAAAAAAAAACAAAAGAGGTCTAATTATCATATGATCTCTCGGATATGAGGAGTTTGAGAGGCAGGGCAGGGGGTTGTGGGGGTAGGGATGGGGCAGCTGGTGATGGACGTCGGGGAGGGTCCGGGCTCTGGTGAGCGCTGTGAACTGTGGAAGCCCGACGATTCAGACTGTGCCCCTGGGGCAAATAATACATTACATGTTAATAAAAAAATTAATTAAAAAAGCAGGTCTAGGGACGCCTGGGTGGCTCAGTTGGTTAAGCAGCTGCCTTCGGCTCAGGTCATGATCCCAGCGTCCTGGGATCGAGTCCCACATCGGGCTCCTTGCTTGGCGGGGAGCCTGCTTCTCCCTCTGCCTCTGCCTGCCATTCTGTCCGCCTGTGCTCGCTCGCTCTCCCTCTCTCTCTGACAAATAAATTAAAAAAAAAAATCTTAAAAAAAAAAATTTAAAAAAAAAAAAGCAGGTCTAGTGAGATAGAATGTAGGCAGACTTGCCTTATTAAAGTTCACAGTTTGAGGGTTTTGAAATACATCTATCTGCCTTGTGACAGCAACTCCACAGTCAAGAGAAGGAGAGTATCTCCCACCCCAGATTCCTCCTCCCACATCCCCCACCCCCACCCCCTACCCCCTGGCCCAGAGCATCCCGTTGCTCCACAGGCTCACAACCCTGGTCTTGTCCGTCTTTTTAATTGTAACCGTTGTGATAGTTGTGAGGTGGTGTGTCGCTGTGGTTCCGGTCTGCATTTCCTAATGAGCAGCCGTGCGGAACGCCTTTCCATGTGCCCGTGTCCCGTGCGTGCATGTTCTCTGTTGAGGGCGAGTTGAGATCGGGTGGTGGGAGGCTTCCACTTTGTCCATTGTTTGCAGAGCTGGTGTGGCGCAGCTGGTCGGTTTCTACAAAAAACCCGGAGAGGTTCGGACTGGGATTACGTTGAATTTTTAGCTCCATTTCAGGAGGAATTGACACCTTAATACTGAATCTCCCAGCCCTTGAAAATGGTGCCTCTCTCCACCTAGTTAGGTCTGTTTTTTATTTCTTTTAGCAGCGTCTGTGCAGTTCACTGTGTGGGTTTCACGCATCTTGTGTGATTGGTGTGACCCCTAAAAAAGGTAATGCTGGGGGCGCCTGGGTGGCTCCGTGGGTTAAGCCTCTGCCTTCAGCTCGGGACACGATCTCAGGGTCCTGGGATGGAGCCTCACATCGGGCTCTCTGCTCAGCGGGGAGCCTGCCTCTCTGCCTACTTGTGATCTCTGTCTGTCAAATAAATAAATAAAATCTTTAAAAAAAAAAAAAAAGGTAATGCTGTTGTAAACAGTAATCTGAACTTAATTTCCAGTTGCTTCTAGCTAGTGTTTACGAATGTCGCTTATTTTTATACCTTAATCTCATACCCTGAGAGCTCGCTAAATGCACTTTGTAGTTCTAGTAGCTCTTTACAGGCTACACAGGGTTTTCTACGTTTAAGATCTTCATGTTCGAGTGGAGTACTGCGCTGCCTCCTTTCTTTTCTGTTTGCTGGCCTGGCTAGCTGGCGTCTCACGGAAGTGGCCTTGTTCCCAACCTGAGGGCTCGCGCCCAGTGTGGGCTGTACGGAGGTGGTCTGTGTTCGGGCCTCCGGGTCGAGGAGGGGGACTCCAAGTGCGCTGCCAGCGATCGGGCATGACGCGTGTGGGATTTGGTCGGGTGTTTTTTCCTCCGTCAAGGTGATCACGTGGTTTTCCTTTTTTAGTCTATTAAGACAGTCAGTTACACTGATGGGGTTTGTTGTTGTTGTTGTTGTTGTTGTTAACTGATTGGTTTCCTCATGTAGAATTGGTGTGGCTTTAAGTGGTGGGGTTCAAAACCAATGACGACCAAGAAAGAATTCTTGAGACATCTTCGGTGCAGAAGGGGGTATTAAAGCGCGGAGATGCGGCCCTGGCAGGAAGGGCTACCGCCCGGCATCGTGAAGAGCCGCTGAAGGTTCCCTACGGGGCCGGGGAGGTGGAGACACCGGAAGTTTCCGAAATGACTTTCATCTGCTAAAGGAGACAGGATCCTGGAGGCCACGTTGTCAAGCTCAGGTGGGTCCCCTCTAGCAAGGCAGCAGCGGGAAGACAGCTGGGAGCTCCGGGAGGCGCATTACACTCTGCCTGCCTCACACATTGTCAGCTGCGGGTTCTACGGAAACCTCATTTTATCTGCATTTCTCTCTGCCTTTGTCCCCCACTTCAGAATCAGCTTTGCATCCTTGGAATAATCCCCACTTAGCCATAATGTAATTTCCTTTTATACATTATTAGATCTGATTTGCTACAATTTCATTAATTTTTGCGTCTGTGTTCCTGAGGTGTATTGGTCTGTAGTTTCTTAAAATTATCTTGTGTCTGACTTTGATATCGGGATGACACTGGCCTTACAATGAGCTAAAAAGCTTCACCTGCTCCTCCACCTTTGGGGATAACTTGCTGCAAATTTGATTTCTTTAGTAAGTCAGTAAGCATTGAGGTTATCTGTTCATGGGCAGTGAGCTTCAGTAGTATGTGTCCCCTAGGGAATGTGTGCATTTCCTCCCAGTCATCTGATGTGTTTGCATGGAATTATCCTATTATTTCCTTAGTAGTAGCACTTGTTGGGTCTGTGGGCAACAGGCAGTGCCACCCTCTCACCCCCGACAGTGGGGACGTGTACCTTCTCTTCCCCCCACGAGTCGGGCAAGAGGTTCGTCATCTCAGCCCTATGAAGAATCAACTTTCGACTTCATTCATACTTTCCAGTGTCTCTTTTTTATTTCCTTTATTTCTGCTCCAGCCTTTGTGATTTCCTCTCTTACGTTTGCTTTGGGTTCCATTTGCTCCTCTTTAGATTCCGGTGGTGAAAGTTGAGGTCATTTAAGATCTTTATTCCTTGGGGCGCCTGGGTGGCTCCGTGGGTTAAGCCGCTGCCTTCAGCTCAGGTCATGGTCTCAGGGTCCTGGGATCGAGCCCCACATCGGGCTCTCTGCTCAGCGGGGAGCCTGCTTCCCCCTCTCTCTCTGCTGCCTCTCTGCCTCCTTGTGATCTGCCTGTCAAATAAATTAAATTTTAAAAAAGATCTTTCTTCCTTTGGTGAAATTTTGGTGTTTTTTGGTGTTTCGTGCTGGGTGCGTGTTGTCTGGTCCCAGGTGTTTGCTGTTAGAAATAGTGAAGCAATAAATACTCTTCCTCCTCCTACAGAGATGTGGAAGTGGAGGGAGAATAGGCATCTTTGCGGCTTGGAATCTCCTTTTCAACAATACTTTGTACTTAGGAAAGTTTTCTTCATTCTGTTCCTCTAAGTCTTTGTCCTCCTCTGGGATTCTTGTCTAGCATTTGCTCCCACTCTTCTGTTCCATTTGTTCCCTCATCGTTTTCCAGCTCTGTGATTTGTTTCGTATGTCAGTGCAAAGACCTCTGGGACTTCACCTCTCAGTATCTTGCTATTCTTTAGATTAATCAAATTAGGAAATTATTCATCAGCTTCTGTTTTAAGCTGTTAGACTCATTGCCTTTTTGGCATTTCTTGAGATTATTATCATCTCCAGCCTGTTTGTAGGATGAAGTGTTCCCACTGGATCACGTCAGATCAAACCTTTCTTGTATGTCTAGAATGAAAAACATACTGTTATTTCCATGTTGGTGAATTCCTCCTTTACTGTGCTTCTGGGGCTTGCTGAGTATTACTCCGTTTCTGTTTTCCGTGCTTCTGGGAAGTAGGCAGTGATCTGCCGGCTGACACGGTTATCGTGGTCCACACCGGTCCATGTCCCAGTCTTTGTTGTGCCTTTCAAAAGATTTCTCTTTAGGATTTACTTCTTTTAGAGAGACAGAGCAAGGGGGAGAAGGAGAGAGAATCTCAAGCAGACTCCACGCCCAGTGTGAAGCCTGATTCAGGTCTGGATGTCATCACCCTGAGACCATGACCTGAGCCAGAATCAAGTGCTTGATACTTAACCGAATGAGCCACCCAGGTGCCCCTGTGCCTTCTAACAGATTTTGAAACCTTCCTTCCCCTCTGGAAGAGTGAGATGGCCCCGAGTCAGCCAGGCACAGAGGTTGGAAAGCCTCCCACTGGAAGGGGACGAGGCGTTTAGTCCTTCCTCAGTTTCTTCCTCTTTAAGTGATCCTCTTTACGCGCTATTCTGGTTGTTACTCATCTTGGATGGACTTTGTTGTATCCCAGGCTAGTATTTGCTGAAGATTACGTTGAAGGAACAGAGTGAGGTCACCAGGAACGTTCATGCCCGGGACCCTAAAGGGACGGTGTCTGAGGGGTGGGCTTGTGCACTCAGGCTTTCCAGCTTCACACGCCCTCACCCCACCCCCCACAATTCCATACTGTGCAGAAGAGTCCTGATGGCGACCTCTCACCGAGCAGTCATGTGGTGTTTAAGCTCCCAAGTCTGAATTTTCCAGAAACCTGCATATGGCCCAAACTCTGAGCCAGTATGGAGCTGCCCTCCTACCTTTCCTAGTTTGAGGCCAGATGCCCCTTAACGAACAGACGTCTGTCTTCGCTCGCACTTTGGGCCTTGTCTTGCTTCATTTAAGATGAGGTTTTACACTTTTTATTCTTTTTGTTGTGTTAAGAAACGAAACAGCACCCACAGCAGAGTGGCTTATGCTAAGCCCCGTGTCACCACACCGGAGGGAACTACCGTTCTGGGTCCCCCAGAAACGGAATCTTCAGCCAGTCAGCCAGGACCTGCCTGGTCAGGACGGGGAGGTGTTCAGCCCGGCAGACCCCTGCCCGCCCCTGAAGGAAAGGAGCTTGTGATAACCCATCCTGTCTGACCCGGGATGATTTCCCTGTGCCCACTGCCTTCTAGACGTAAAGGTCCTTCATTCTGCACAACTCCTCAGGGCCTCTCTCCACCTGCTGGCTGGGTGCTGCCTGGTTTGAATCAATTTTTGCCCAAACTTAAAATTATTAATATGCCTCAGTTTTATCTTTTAACATTTGTGCATTTCACCAGCTTAAATCTTTCCAATCAAAATTAGTTTGCTGTTGATGTAGCAGTGCTAATATTTCCCTAATGCCTCATATTTCTTTTTTTTTTTCCTAGTTGTGCTCTTTATCTTTAAAAGAGAAATATTCCCAGAAAGGAAAGAGTCCGTGCTATCCTGAGACAAGGATGTCTCTGTTTAAAGTTTTTCTGTAAAACTCCTACTAATGTTGCGTACAGACACACACTGTAAAGTGAGCCCTTGGTGCTCCAGCCTCCCTGCAGGGCCTGTGAGAACGCCGGGAGCTCGGATTCCAATGTGGCCCCTTTATAATTTTTGTGTAAAGGTTACATTAGCAGGTTGGCTCGGGTTACGTAATGAGATTTCCATGACCAGTGCTAGACTTGAGATTTCTAAACTGGAGGTGCATTACGTCACGTTGTTCTCTCTCTGGCAGGACCACAAGCAGACGGTGTCACTTTGCACTTGAACACGTCATCCACTTAGGTGTTAAAGGTATTCTTTTTGTGGAATAATAGTGTTACATCTTCCCAGAGTATTTTTATAAGCTTCATGTAAAATTTGGTATAAAACTTGGTGCCTTCAGTCATATATTACAAGTAAAACTATGCAGTCCAAAGTTTTCTTCCTATTGGCAAGTCTCAGTATTTTCTTAATATTTCAACTGCATGAAAATAGCTTAAACCCTTGAAAATGAAGTCACTGCCTGCACTTTTCCTCTCTTAGTATGAACTCACTGTTGTAGCTGCAGATAGGCAGATGGCTGCTTTACGAATGATGCACAGTCCTGATGTTCTGCTGTAGCCCAGAAGCCGCGTACAGAAGCCAGAAGGGAAAGGAAGGCATAGATTTGAATTACACAGGGTGCCTCTATTCATCTTTTTTAAGTTTTTCACTAATATCTACCTTCTTACCTTGTTTTAAAAGTGCTGTTCCCAGAAGAAATCATTTTACAGTCTCCCCAAGTGGCAGGGAATTGGAACCATGCACAAGACACCAAAAATGATGCACAGCCCACCATCAAGGTATCGATATGATGACATTGAAATATTTAAATAGATAACATTTTGGCTCTCAGTTGCGTGGAGTGTTAGAGGAGTGTAGCTCTCAGGTAGCCCAGAATTACAGCTCAAATAAAACTAAGATATTTATACTGTGGATTTAGTATAAAGGTTTATGCACAACTACAAAGAGGCTGAGATGGCTACCAGAGAGTAGGTGGGGAAAACCCAGATATGGGTCTGTTAGTATGAGCTTATTGTTCTACGTGAAAATTATATGCTTTTTGTATACACTCACGCAGATTTGTGTAATGATATACTGCACAGAGCATGTCTGGGTGAATATATATCCACCAAGTCATTATTAACATTTGTGATCTTTATGACCCTTACAAAGATAGTTAGTTTTTCCTTCTCCAACCCAGTTCTGTAAATAGTAACAAAGCGCCTGTTATGTGCCCGCTCTTGTCCTGGCTGTTCCGTTTATTTTTATGAGTAAAATAGAAGTGGTTTTATTTATCATTGTGTTTCCAGTAATGAGCAGAATTCTCCATGTCTATGGGAGGTTTTAGTCTGTAGTTCTGTGCTGTTGCAATTTGCTTTTTTTTTTTTTTTTTTTTTTTAATTTATTTGACGGACAGAGATCAGATCACAAGTAGGCAGAGAGGCAGGCAGAGAGAGAGGAGGAAGCAGGCTTCCCGCCGAGCAGAGAGCCCCATGCGGGGCTCGATCCCAGGACCCCAGGATCATGCCCCGAGCTGAAGGCAGAGGCTTTAACCCACTGAGCCACCCCAGGCGCCCTGGAATTTGCTTTTTTTTTAGCATGTTTAAATTTATAATAAATACAAATTTCTAATTATATCTAATATTTAGAAACCCTTTTACCGTGCTCACTTCGGTAGCATATATATTAGAAACTCTTTTATCATTTTATAGCTTCTTTTCAAAAATCAAAAAAAAAGAGAGTTTTTGAATGCCTGCATATTCACAAAAAATTTTGTGAAGGAAACAGCAAAAAGTTTCCATTAAAATTGTCTTTATTCCTTACCTGATCAAAAAGTAGAAAGAAGTCTTTATTGGAGCAGCACAGTGTCCTCTGTGGACTGTCTCCGTCACCTCACTCTCTGGCCCACTCCATGCCCTGACTCTCAAGGAGGGTTTGTGATCCTGATGGGAGATTTGAGGTGGGGGAAATGTTGCTGTTTGTACGAATAACGTTCCTGAGTAGCTGAATCTTAATATTTTTAAATGTAGAACGGTACCTTCTTACGGATTAGCTAAGTTGCACATAAACTCAAGGGCATTCCGTACATCAACCAAGATGGAATTATAGAGACTGATTTTACCTTCCCACCTTAAATAATCTAAAATCAGACAAAACACATGGCACAACAGGTGGTGACATTTGCACATCAGATATCCTAGGGCAGTGATTCCTGAGAGAGGAAGACATGAGGTGGCCCCTGTGATTGCCCCAGCTCAGCGCCTTCAGAGTTCCCAGGCCAGGGAGCAAAAAGGGGGAGGCCTGCAGTCTACAGAGTTGAGTAGACACACCTGACAGTGCAAGGACGAGGCGGGTGGAGTGTGTGGGGCACACGGCTAGAGGAGAGCACGGGAAAGACAGAGCTCTTGGGGTCAAAAGACTTGAGCCTGGGAAAGTATCTCCGAGAGCAGAGAAGAATCCTGAGTCCCCACAGTGCTGGGCATGGTTTGTTCCCACAGCCAGAGAACTCACAGAGTAGCAAGCAGAGTCCTCCGAGGGTGCAGACAGTCCCGCCCTGCACCGCCCGCTGCCTCACCCATCTGACAGAGAGTGGCCTCCATGTAATGCAGCCACATCCCACAACAAAATTCAAGGATAGTTGCAGGAATACAAAAATACACACCCATCAAGGTGTAAAATTCACAATGTCTGGTACCTAATCCAGAAATAAACTGAAAAACACAGCTTGTTTAAGACATTTCAGTCAGTTGAAATCAACTAAAAAAATTAAAAAAAAAAAAAAAAAAAAAAAGAACCCGCAGTGATAGCAATTAGCAGGTAGGGACATTAAAACAGTTACTATGCCTATACTCCATGGGCTGTTAAGGGAGAGGAATACAAAAGCGTGTTCAGTGGAGATACAAACAATAAAAGACAAATTTCTCTTTTAAAGACAAAAACTTCAATGTCTAAGATGAAAAATAGACAATTAACAGACCAGATACTATAGTCAGAAAGACTAGTGAACTGGGGCGCCTGGGTGGCTCAGTGGGTTAAGCCTCTGCCTTCAGCTCAGGTCATGGTCTCGGGGTCCTGGGATCGAGCCCCGCATCGGGCTCTCTGTGCAGCAGGGAGCCTGCTTCCTCCTCTCTCTCTCTGCCTGCCTCTCTGCCTGCTTGTGATCTCTGTCTGTCAAATAAATAAATAAAATCTTTAAAAGAAAAAAAAAAAAGAAAGACTAGTGAACTTGAACAGTTAACAGAAACTTGACAAAATGAAACAGAATAAAACAATTTTTTTAAAGGCTCTAAAATATAAAGTGTATTAAAAAAAACTTCAGTGAGCTGTGGGACACTTTCTAGCAGGCTCACATCTGTGCAGTTGGAATCCCAGAGAGGGAAGTGTAAGAAACACCAGAAAAAATAGTGAGTGGAAACTTTCCTGATTTGATGAAAACCATAAGCCCTACATACTCAGGAGACTCCCTGACAGACCCGAAGTGTAAGAGATCTGAAGAAGACCGCACTGAGGCACAGGACATCACACCCCTGAAAGTCACTTACAAATAGCAAGTCTTAGAAACAAGGAACGTCTCACTGCTGCAGAGTAGCTGACGATGCTGGCAGGAGAAACCGGCAGCCCAGAACACCGCGCCCAGCAAACACTGCAGAAATGAAGACGGGAGAACGTACTCAGACGTACTCGGGCTGAGGGATGGGGGGAGACTATTACTCGGTGACCTGCACCATGGGACGCAAGAACCCTTCAGCACATGCAGATGATGCCAGTGGACATGAGGGTCTGCCCAGACGAAAGAGGTGGACCAGAAATTATAAATAGGTACACGCGTTAAAATAACTTTTTCTTTAAAAAAAAAAAAAAAAAGTTTCTTTAAAAGATAATTGACTTTTTAAAAAGAAGGAAATCCCCTAAAATGTGACAACATGGGTGGACCTGGAGGACATTATACTCAGAGAAATAAGCCAGTCACAGAAGGACACATAGTGCGTGATTTCTTTCATATGAGAGCTCTAAAAAATTCAGACTCCTAGAATCAAAAGAGTAGAATGCTAAGAGGGTAGATCTGAAGTCAAATCTCACCACAGTAAAATCTCATAATTTTATAAGGTAATTGCCTTTTGAAGCTGGAAGAGTAACAGCATATCACAGAGTTTGTAACGTGGAGATCTAAAATATGTGGCAACAGCAACAGGAGTGGGAGAAGAGAGTATCATTTCTTACACTGTGTTGGTGTAATTCACTTGAAGGAAACTGATGAGTTGAAGATACATGCTCTAAACCGTAGAGCAGCTACGAAGATAGCAATATAAAGAGCTAGACCAGCAAAGGAAATAAAAGGGAACCACAAAATAATTATTTCAAAAGTAAGCAGAAAAGAGGGACACACGGACAACTGTACCGTAACCTGACTTACTTCCTACCCCCTTGTACAGTGATCGATGTAGATGGGGTGCTGACGTCTCTGGCTATGATTGTGTACTTAGAACAGTTGAGACAGAGAAAACAAGTTGCAAGACAAGAGAGTTCAGTCTGCTGTCAGCCGCCACATGCATGTGTGTGGTCTCAGCACAGCAGTTAAGAGGTAGAGATGGTCAGGCTGGATAAAAAGGAAAGACCCAACTATATGCTGCCTGTAAGAAACACATTTTATTATTTATTTATTTATTTATTTATTTGTCAGAGCGAGAGAGGGAGAGAGAGCGAGCACAGGCAGACAGAATGGCAGGCAGAGGCAGAGGGAGAAGCAGGCTCCCCGCCAAGCAAGGAGTCCGATGTGGGACTCGATCCCAGGACGCTGGGATCATGACCTGGGCCGAAGGCAGCCGCTCAACCAACTGAGCCACCCAGGCGTCCCAAGAAACACATTTTAAAGATTTTATTTATTTATTTGACAGACAGAGATCACAAGTAGGCAGAGAGGCAGGCAGAGAGAGAGAGAGAGGGAAGCAGGCTCCCTGCTGAGCAGAGAGCCCGATGCGGGCCTCGATCCCAGGACCCTGAGATCATGACCTGAGCCGAAGGCAGCGGCTTAACCCACTGAGCCACCCAGGCGCCCCCAAGAAACACATTTTAAATACAAAGACTCAAATATGTCAAAAGTGAAAGATGGAAGAAAGATGCAATCTAAACAAAGATAGAGTGGCTGTGTCAGTGTCCATAGGTTTCCGAGCACAGGTGATCAGGATAAGTGTGTCACAGTAACGAAGATAATCGTCAGGAGTGCATCACAGGCTCGGATACATACTCACCTAGTAACAGTCTCGAGGGAATGAAACGGAAGCTGATGAAGCAGCAGAGAGAACCAGACAGACTCCCCGTGACTGTCCACAGTGTCCGCCTTCTCCCGCAGGGCTGGGCAAGAATGAGAGACGATGGGCACAGCACAGTGACTGGTCACCGCTGAGGGGTGTTTGTAGAGCACACCGCCCAGAAAGAGTTGGACACGTTCACTCGGTGTAGAAGCGAACACAGAATATTCGCCACTATAGACTTTATTTGGGGCCACAAAAGAAGTCTCAAATTTAAAAGAAATTGAAGTCCTACAAAATACAGTTTAACTTAGAATCAAGTTAGAAATCAATTGCAGGAAGATCTCTGGAAAATCCCCAAATGTTGAGAAACTGAAAACACACTTATATGTAACCACCAGATCACAGAAGAGATCAGTAGAGAAATTAAAACGTTTCTGCCGAAACGGAAGTGACACTGCAGCCCGCCAGAAGCCGGACGCTGCTGCTGGGGCTCTGGAGGCCATGGCCCCGAGTGCCCAATGTGAAGGAGGATACAGGTTTCAACTCCGTGACCTCGGCCGCTTCCATAGAGCATGAGAGAAATAAGAACAAATAAAATACACACTAAGCAAAGGAAAGCAAATAATGAGACTCTGGTGTAGAAACCGGTAATCCAGAATGCAGAAGGACAGCAGAGGGACCCATGAGCCAACCCAAAAGCTGATTCTCAGAGAAGATCAATGAAATTGCTAAACTTTGGGCGCCTGGGTGGCTCAGTGGGTTAAAGCCTCTGCCTTCGGCTCAGGTCATGGTCCCAGGGTCCTGGGATTGAGCCCCACATCTGGCTCTCTGCTCAGCAGGGAGCCTGCTTCCTCCTCTCTCTCTGCCTGCCTCTCTGCCTACTTGTGATCTCTATCTGTCAAATAAATAAATAAAATCTTTAAAAAAAAAAAATTGCTAAACTTCAAGCAAGACTGATGAGGGGAAAGCATGAAGACACAAATTCCCCGAATCCTGAGGAGACAGAGATGTGACTCACTACAGCCTCTGCGGATGGGACAGAAGAGAGGCGAATAGCACCGGGGTGGTCAGTGGGATGTGTCAGCTGCCCTGGGCCCTGGGCTGTTGGACGCCTGGTTATATCTTGTTTCTGGGTGAGATCATGTGGGTGGGTGCCCCGGTCAGGGTAGAGGGGCATCCCTCCTGTGAGACCTGAACAGAGCAGGCAGGCTCTCAGGGACTTCTCCAGCCCAGCTCCCCTGAGTGGGACCATCAGCCTCTTCCTGCCCTCTGTGTCCAGCTTGCCAGTGGCAGACCTCCCACTCCTCAGCCTCTGCAGTCACGTAAGCCAATCTCTTATAATAAATCTTTTTATCCTATTGGTCATTTTTCTAGAGAACTCATGCATGTAAGTATAGGTATATATGAGAGAGACCAGGAAGGGTGGTTCGCACCAGGAATGAGAGGCTGGTTTAGCATTCCAAAATCTCAGTCCGCGATACTCATCATGTGAACAAACCTCGACCCACAGACACAGAAAAAGCATCTGACAAAATCCAACATCCATTCCTGATCAAAAAGTTTAGCAAACTAGAAATGGAAGGGAACTTCCTTCACCTACAAAAAAACCTACACAGTGAGTGACAAAATGCACTTTTCCCGTGAAAGTCAGGGCACTTCCTGTCCTGCCACTTATGTTCAACACTGTGCGGGAGGTTGTAGACCAGCAATTTGGCAAGAAAAAGAAAAGGCAGCCGTGTTGTTGATGTGTAAAATCTGATGGACCCTAAAAAGAAGCTGTTGGAACTAATAGGTGAGAAGCTTACAGGGTATAAGGTCAGTATACTGAAATAACTCGTGTATTTACAAGCATAAGTACTCAGAATCGAATTTATAACACCATACAAGGCAAAATCAGCTAATGCAAAGCCTCTTTATAATCAGACGTCAAGTACCTCGTGTAACGGACTGTGCACCGTACTCAAGGGGAAAGACGGCGGGGCTGTCCATCTCGTGATCGCGGGCTGACTGGGAACTGTGGCCGCGGCCCAGCATCATGAGGGCTCGTACCACAGATCGCTAGCACAGAAAAGACCCAGATTCAAAATGCCAAGTACAGTTTCTGCAGAACGCGGACCGCTTTCGCACCCCCGTAAGACAAACCGTCATCGGGCCGTGTACACAGACAGTAAGTAAATCCATGCAAAGATGTTCGGCATCCGTCATTAGGGAACAACCACGGTGAGCCACCACTACACATGGATGACAGTGACCAAACAAATTAGAAAGACCAACTGGACGAAGGGTCGTGAGCATGTGCAGTGACTGGAGCCTTGTACAAGCTGCTTTTGAAAGAGTTCCTCCAGAAAGCTCGGCCCACACTGGCCATACAGTCCGGCCACTTCCCTTCCGGCGCTGGCCCCAGAGACAGAAGACCTGTGTCCACGTAAGGGCTTGTGCACAGATGTTCACAACAGCACGCTCAGTAGGGGCCAGCACGGACACAGCCCCGGGGCCACCCACGTGCGAGTGGAGAGAGGAATGGCACTGTTGCTTGGGTGCAGCGGTTCTCCGCAGTGACAGCAGCCGGCTGTCGTGCACGGGACAGTGTCTCTGGGCCTCACGGCGGCTGCTTCCACGGTGGGAAGATGTCAGACCCTGTGCCATCTGGACTTCACACACGGCGCGTTCTGGGAAAGGTATCCGTGCCCTTGACAGCGGGGGCATTCTGAAGCCGCATCTTGTGGACTCAGCAGGGCTGTTTAGCCTGTCACGTGTGTCCCTGTGTCATCTTGTCGAGTTGTGTGCTTTAGATGGCGCATGTGAACGTGTGTCCGTGATAGCCTGAACACTCAGCGTCAGGGAAGGGAAACAGCTGTGGCCTTCTGGACTAAAACTCGGCATGCACACCGTTTTTAACGAGGAACTTTGTGGAATTTCACTTCTAGAATTCATCCTATAGAAGTCGTTGCGTCAGGTGGGCTGCTGTGCGATTGTTGCATAACACCAACTAGATCTTCAGAACACAGTGAGCCTGTGGCGGCACACAGATAAGTGTGTGGAGCTGTTGATCACAGCGTGGTCTGCAGCACGGGAGGCCCGAAACCACTTCCCCTGGTCTGGGCCAGAGCGGGTGTGTTGAAGCACCCACAGAACCAGTTCCTGGGCAGGATGCGGAACACGGCTGACCGGGACCTGCCGGCCCTTGGCGGTACCCAAAAGGCATGCAACGGTCCCCTCGGAGCCGAAGCTTGCCGGAGCCATCCCTGGCAGGGCTCGTTCCCGCTGCGGAGGAAGGGCTTCTGCCTGAGGGCTCCTGGGGGGCGAGGGACCAGGATTTGCCTTCAGCCACGTGGGTTTCCCCTCGTAGGTGAGCACTGGGAAGGATGCAGGAAGAGAAAAGACGCCACATCAGATAAGCGTCACCCTTTGATCTGGCGTCATTACCCAGGATTTAGTTGGTTCACATTAACTTTTGTAAGGGAATTCAAAAAAGAAATCTTTTTAGCAAATTTTCTCAGCTATTCTGTATTTTGCTGCGTTTTGAAACCTGTGATCCGTGCAGAGTTAAATAAAACACGGAGACGCGGGCGGGTGCTTATATCACTCCCCAAACCTGTGTAGGTGCAAAGCTTTTCTTTTTTTTTTAAGGCTGTTTTTCTACATGATTGTCTCCAGAATAGGAAAGCCACGAAGGACCACACCAAGCCTGCAGCCAAGGAGAGGTGGCCTGATGCCCAGGCCTCACCGGGACTGGCGGCCTTTGTGGAAAAGTCAGCTCATCGGGGTGCGTATGGTGAGGGCTGCCAGGGCAACCTCGGGAACCTGGCCTGGAAGATAGGCCCCTCGAGATGCTCCTTCCTGCCCAGAGGGGACCAGTTGGGACCTGGGCGGGGGGTGGGGTGTTGGCCACAGCCAGAGAGATGGACACTCCTGTCCTGACCGGACGCCGAGTAGAGCCGTGAGGGTACGGCTCAGGACTTGAACGTGACTACAGGCTCTTGCTGCCGGCCTCGCCCAGCCCGCGTCTCAGACTCCGGGCTAGGCGATGCTGCACACGGCCTGAGTGGCCTGCATCTCGGCTCTCAGAAGATGAAGTTGACTTTCCCGACTCTGCCCAGTGGAGTACAGCTCAGTAGCGGGAACCCGACCGGCTACATCGTGGCCGTCGTGATGGCCCCTGCTGACCTGTGCTTCTGTCGTGCCAAGGTGTTTGACCCTGCCTGACTCTGGTTCTCACTTTGAATACAGTAAACGAAGTGCAGGTCCCCAGGGCGAGAGAAAAGGAATTTTTCAATCCCGTGCTCAACGAAAACCAGAAGTTAGCTGTTAGAAGAATCCTGAGTGGGGACTGCCGCCCGCTCCCGTATATTCTTTTCGGACCTCCTGGAACCGGGAAGACGGTGACAATTATAGAGGCTGTCTTACAGGTAACCCCAGGGAGCGGCCTTGGCCGAGTGCCGCGCTTGTGTTGTCAGGAGGGAAGGACAAGCTTGAAAAGATCCCAGTTGTTTCACGGGTAGCCAAGTTTGTTCCACAGTTTTTAAGGGAATATGTAGGATTTTCAAAGCTTATTCCATAGGTTAGAAAGGGCTCTCCCCTCCAAACGGCCGACCATTCTGGAGTGCCTGACTGCTCGGTGGAGCACCAACTCTGGATCTCAGGGTTTGGGTCTGAGCCCCATGTTGGGTGTAGCGATAACTGAAAAATAAAGTCCTTAAAAAGAAAAAAAGGAATGGCTGACCATTCAGTCACATGAAATTTTGTTGCAGAAAAGAAGTTCTCTTAACAGTAGCTAAGCCACTGTTGTGCCGAAGTGTCCATGTCTCTGTGTTTAAGACGGAGCCTGTGGAGGTGTTCGTGTCGTTCGGGATTCAGACCAGTAGCCGTGTGCTGAGTGTGCCGCTGCCGTGATGTGCGAGCCACGCACCGAACCGATCCGATGCCGTCTCTGCCTCAGTGCGGGGTGGGGGGGCGGTTAGGTTAGGGGCCTGGAGGCCTGGAGAGGGGTAGGTTAGGGTCCTGGAGAACAGAGAACTCTCACCTCCTCTCGTGTCTTGCTGGCACACGCACGTGAGGGGCAGAACCATCCCTGCGTGTTTCCACGGCTGGGCCTCAGGCCCAGAAGGGGCTGGCGTGAGCCCGCGTGGTGAGCACGAGCACGGGACAGGTTGACATTTATGCCCCTGTGTGTCTTGTGTCCTGGTTGAAGGTGTACTACGCTTTGCCGGACAGTCGGATACTGGTGTGTGCGCCCTCCAACAGTGCGGCTGACCTCGTGTGTCTGCGGCTGCACGACAGCCAGGTGCTGCGGCCTGGCGCCATGGTCCGCGTAAATGCCACCTGCAGGTTCGAGGAGGTGAGCCGCCACAGCCGGCCGGGGTAGACGGGTCCCGCCCGCCTGCACCTGACGGTAACGGCATTCCCCATGGGGTTTTGGTTAGAGCCGGGGGAGGGGATGGGGGAGGGTCTCAGGCAGACTCCCCACCCGTGCTGAGCCCAGCACAGGGATCCATCGCACGCCCCTGAGATCATGACCTGAGCCACCCAGGAACCCTTGGCATTCTCCACTTTATTGAATGCTGGTGTCTTTCTCTTATTTGATACCCAAATGTATTGTTCCTTTTGGGTTCTGTTTTATTGATTTATCTATAAATATTCCTTTAGGAAAATTAGAAGCTCTTGGTTTGCTTAACAAAAGAAATGGAATCTAGGAAATGTACAGTTGTTTTGGGAGAAAGTTCTGCAGGTTTTGTGTTCTCTTCGGGGCTGAAGAGTCTGTAGAACATGGGGTAAGTTGACAGGAAAATGTAAAATGTTCTGCTTTAAGAAAACAGTGAGAACTAAGAAGTGGGAACACAGGGTGTTCTGTTTTAGAACTCTCTTCAGCTTTGTGATGATGTCCAATTTAAAGGAACACTTGGCGGGGGCCTGGGTGGCTCAGTGGGTTAAGCCTCTGCCTTCGGCTCGGGTCATGATCTCAGAGTCCAGGGATCGAGCCCCACATCGGGTGCTCTGCTCCGCGGGGTGCTTGCTTCCCCTTCTCTCTGCCTGCCTCTCTGCCTGCTTGTGATCTCTGTCTGTCAAATACATAAATAAAATCTTTTAAAAAAATAAAGAGACACTCGAAAAGTGATACTTGGAAAGTGAGCTGGCCACACGCCTCCCTGCAGACAGTCACTGACGCCATCAAGACGTACTGCAAAGACGGAGAGGACATCTGGAAGGCCTCCCGCTTCAGGGTCATCATCACGACGTGCAGCAGTGCGGGGCTCTTCTACCAGATAGGTGTGAGGTGGGCACTGGGTGTGGCTCGGGCCGCAGGGACCCACAGGAGCAGCACCGGTGTCCTCGTGGAGCTTCCGTGCAGGGCAGGACATGAGGACGCACGCTGGGGGCCAGGCCAGACCCCAGAGAGTGAGGACGGAACCCCACCCGGCAGCTGGGGAGCGAGCGGGAGCTGGGGCCACACGAAGCCGAGAGGGTGTAAGCGCACAGCGGTGTGAACTGATAAAAATAACTTTGACCTGGTGGTTAAAAATTGAAAAGTCCAATGTTTATATCCTAAGGAAGATACATGATCTTGAGTTTCTTCATCAGGAATTGGGACATGAGGTAGAAGAATGGAAGCGTGTGATTTTCCCGTCTTTTGTAGGGGGACCCGCGGGTGTCGCGCTGGGGCTGTGATCGGACTCCCAGTGGAGGGAGGAAGATGGGGGCCCAGAGCTGCCTCACTGCACACCAGAGGGCTCTGATGGGGTTCCTGTCGGGCTCAGCCCAGAGCGTGTCCTGTTGCCGGCGGTTCTGGGGCTTTCGGCGCGCGGTCCCTGCCGCAGATCTTTTCTCCGGGCATCTGGTGGGGCAGGGGCTGCCTGGGGCCCAGAGCACATGCTCTGCTCTCTCCCTTGGGCCCCCTGCGCCTGGAGCACTGGCTGTCATCCTAGCTGAAAGCGCGCCGGAGAGCGCGAATCAGGGAGGACAGCAGCCACCATGTGGGGGTGTCGCTCAGACGGACCAGCTCACCCTGTTCTCACATCCACCAAGTCGGGGAAACTGAGGCACAGAGGCACCACGACCTGCCCAGGATCACGTGGTTTGTGGGCAGTCGAGCTGTGTCCCAGCCAGGCCTCAAACGGGAAGAGCATCTGCTCTGATGGGGCCCATCACGGCCCTGCCCGCACAGTCTCCCATTAGCGTGCGCGCTCCCACCCCTCACCCTGTCTGTCTCGGAGTCCGCTTAAGAACACGACAGACCCCACATCCAGAGTGCCCGGTGCCGGCACCTGTAGTTCATCCAGACCAGACGATCCCACTTTCCTGGCCAGCCTGCCAGGGGTGGGGGCAGACGTGGCCATGCAGTGTGTGTTGGCTGTTGCTTGACAGAAATGACCATTGAGAACATCTTTGGCTCTAGAGTCGGACATTTTACACACGTGTTTGTGGACGAAGCGGGACAGGCGAGTGAGCCAGAATGCCTGATTCCACTGGGGCTGGTTTCAGACGCCAACGGCCAGGTAAGGCCTGCTTGCTGTGTGGTTCTCCTCCCATCTCCCCTGCACTGGTGGGCGCTCTGCACACCCGACCTCGGTCTCTGCCCAGGACAGCCCCAGGGTGACAGGCTCGGGTGAGGTGCTAAGGACCCGGAGGCTGGGAGGCTGCGAAGCTGGGCCTTGTGTTCAGTCCCATATCTCACACCTCGAGGCCAGGGAAGGGCCGCTCTGCCTTTGGATTTGTTTTTCAAATAGCACTAAGAGGTACTGTGCAGCCGGGTGGGGACCTGCAGGTAGGGCCCTGGCTCGCTGCCCGGAGACTGACCACTCTGCCCCCTCCCCTGCCCATAGCTGCTGACCCCCATTACCCTAGGCTGATGCTTTGGGCTTCTCCTGCTCACACCAGCTGCCTCCTCAGTGCTCACCCTGGGAATGGCCTGGGGTCCTCTTAAGCTCCCCTTAGCCTGCTCTTGGCACACGAGTGTACTTGCGGAACCGCTCCAGCTTCTGGCCCCTGGACACTGGCCTCCTCCCATCCCGACTGTCAGGTGCGGGGGCGGCACAGAGACCGAGCAGGGAGCAGATCTAGTTTGGCTGCCACGTGGGCCAGGAGTTGGCAGGACGGGTAGGCAAAGGGCAGTGTCCAGGAGGAAGGGTGCGGCACATGCTCAGATGACGGGGACAGAGGCTGCCCTGCCAGTCTGAGTCTCTGCCACCTCCCAGCCTACACTCAGGGGCCCTCAGTCGGCCATCAGAAGGCGGGAGGCTGGGCTGTTGCCTGCCCGGGGCCCCCACACCTGTGTCCTGGGCCTCCCCTGGCTGTGGTGGTGAGTGTGTGGGACCACGGTCCCCCTGCTCTAGCATGGCTGCCCATTCATGTGCTGCAGATTGTCCTTGCCGGAGACCCCATGCAGCTCGGACCCGTCATTAAGTCCAGACTCGCCATGGCCTACGGGCTGAGCGTCTCTATGTTGGAGAGACTGATGTCCCGGCAGGTGTACCTGCGGGATGAAAACGCTTTTGGGGCTTGCGGCGCCTACAACCCCCTGCTGGTAAGCACGCGGATCCCCGTCCTTGTGGCTCCCCCAGTCCCTGCCACCCCTGTAGCTGGGCTCTGCTCCCTGCCTACACTGCGCTGCTCCCAGGGGAGGGAAGGGGAGGAGGCAGAGAACTCACACTCCCCCTCCCATTCCAGAGGGGATGTTGGCCAGCACTCCGTCCCAGCCACTCAGAAGGGTGCTTCACAGGCCCACAGGGATCCGCAGTTCCAGGCAGTCCCATCCGAGCCCGAGGGCAGAGGTTCTGTGGCGCCAAACACAGTAGCAGTGAAATCGGGGTTGACAGGAACACAGGAAAGAGCCTCTAACTTGTCATCTGAAGGACACGGCCCCGTGCTCTCCTGTGGGGCCGGTCTGCTGGCTAACCTGCAGTCTCTCCTCAGCCCCACTGCAAGCACTTTGAGGGATGGGCTTTGCAGTCTGCATTTTAGCCCGCCACAGCCCCCGACACACTAGAGCCCTAGAACCGTGGGTCTCGGGGGTCCCTCAGTAAGATGAGCCAAGGGGCGTGGTCTCTCAGTGCCTACGCTACAAAAACGAGCGCCACTTCTAAACTTTAGCAGTTAACAGAAACGAGATGCAGTGATTCTGGGCAGATTTTCCTGGAAATAGCTTGAGACCCATGTCAGGCTGTCGGTCCGCAGACCCTTTACCCACTGGAGAATGGAGGAGGCCAGAGAGCACGTGGGAGCTGGGGGCGCTGGGGGCACTGGACCTTCAGGAGGTTTTGAGGACCACATGAGCAGGTGGTGAACTTGTGCTGGCCCAGACTGGGCAGCAGAGAGCCCCCTGCCCATCTAGGCTACCCAGCACCCATGTCCCCAGGGCTGCTGGAGCTGGAGGAAGGGGAGGCCTCCAGCAAAGCTGGGATGCGCTGTGTGCCGGCCTCCTTCAGGCGGGAGCCTCAGCCCCTGGCTCAGGCACAGGTCAAACGGGAGGCAGGGCTGCCCCGGCCTGAGTACCCCACACCTGCTTTCTCCCCAGAGGCCCTTGAGCTACAGCGAGTGTCTGGGGGCAGAGAACCTCTCTCCCCGGCACCCCATAGGCTAATGCAGGGCCTGGTTTGGGGGAGTGAGAAGCTGAGGTGCTTAATTGAGTTTGGGGTTTTGATAAGCATCTTGGGAGATGGGACATGCTGTAGTGACTGAGGTGACACTGCTGCCATCAGCAGGAAAGTTGTGGGGCCTCCCGGGTCCTCACCCCAGGAGTGGGGGAGGACGCCTTGTACTGAAGGGTGCTCTAGGCCAGCTGGAGGCAGAACGTGATTGGTTCTTGCTCCCTGTGCTGGTGACCGCAGCAGCGGCTCTACAAGATCCCAGCAGGGCTTCAAGTTGGCTGTGGGTCCCAGGGGCTGTGTTCTTGGCCACCTGCACCCGAGCCGAGACCAGGCTTCATGGGTTTGTGTAAAGGCCAGGGCCACAGGACAGTGAATGCAGCCTGGCCCTTCCACCCCCGAGGAAGGCCGCTCAGCTGTCTGGACCCAGGAGACTATCTGAGCGGCTCTCTCTTCTCTTCCCCGATTTCCACTTCTTCTGGAAAAACACAGGCCCATCGGCCTGTGCGTGGGCTCAGAGGCCCCAGCTCCAGAGCACGTGCTTCTCAGCAAACCGTCGTTCTCAGGAGCTTTGCCGTCCAGATGCGTCTCCCGGGGCAGGAGCTCTTCTGTCCGGGACCGTGCGTTCCAGTCAGCTGGTGGACGTTAAAATCCCTGGGACGGAGGAAACGTGTTTCATACCCGGCATCAGCGCAGTGGGGGTTAGGGCGCCCTGGTGGCCGGTGGGGAGCCAGGCCCCGGGCGCTCTATGCAGCCATCGGCAGGCATTGCCAGTGGCACCCAACGTGTGTCAGCCTCACGGTCAGGGTCCCCCACCACGGCTGCAGCCTTCGCAGCGGCAGGGACCGCCGGGCATCGTGCAAAGCCCCATGGATGCCAGCAGGCCCCACAGCTACCTTCCGGCCTGTGCCCAGGAGCCTCCCCTGCGTCTCTGCGGGACCAGGGCAAGCAGGGTGGGATGGCCCGAGGCCTGGGCGCGGCAGCAGTGGGCCTACAGCTCGGGTAACCAGGCTGGAGAGGCGGGAGGCCGTGGTGGCGCCGAGATGGGGAAGCCACAGGGGGGTGGGTCGAGGAGCCTTGAGCCAAGTAAGACAAGGGGGCAGGGAGCAGCAGCTGTGGGGAGCGGAGTAAGGACGGGCCGGTCAGACTCCAGAACCTCGGCATTTTCCAGCCTGCGGATCAGGAGGAACCTAAGGGGAAGGATGCCTGCAGCTCCCTGGAGAATTCAGTGGACTCCCAGGGTCTGCGGCTGGGGGGATGGGACAGAGACGCCGATTTCGGCCTGTCGGATTCTGCCTCTGCCTACGCTTTTGAGGTGACCCACCCGGGTGGCCCCGGAATGGCCAAGGCTGGATTCAGGACCGGGTGGGCAGGAGGATCTGTCAGACGGACAGAGACACGGGATGGACAAAGGGCCAGTTCAGGCTGCAACACGGACATCTGTGGCTTCCGGTCAGCTGGGAGTGAGAGGATTGCTCTCGCGCATGCAGCAGACAGTGTGTCCACCGCTGCAGCAACAGCTCCCGGGGCTGGGTGGACGGAGCCTATGTGTCCCCTGCACAACGGCTCCCGGTCCCCCAGCCTCCCCACCTGGGGCCGACCTGGCCCCGGGATGGATTCTTCCTGGGGCCCGGTGGCCCAGCTGGGGAGGCCCGGGGCAGTCTGGACCCGGAGCAGACAGTGTTCTTTGCCCACCCTGCCCGGGGGCCTGGCTGCGAAGTCCCCCAGTGCCCAAGCAGCTGCCACCTGCGGACTCCTGGGCCCGGGCAGTGCCCGACTTGCCAGCCCAGTCCATTGCCACAGACGTGTCCTCCTCCACTGCCGTCCCTTTTCCCTGACCGGGGGATGGCACAGCTGGAGACCCTTTTCTGGGGGCTGGGGACACAGGTGAGGAAGGTGAGGAGGATGTTTTCGGGGTGCCTTCAGGACTTCAGGGGAGAGTGGGGCCTAGAGGTGGAAGCAGCCCTACAGAAGCTGAGGAGGAGCCCACAGAGGGGCACCGTGGCCCGCCATCCCTGCTGCCACCTCCTTGCCTGGCTTTAAGCCCTTCGTGATCATCACCTGCTGCACCAAGACCACCAGCAGCAGCTCAGCTCACCCAGTCACTCCCCATCTCAGTCCCCCAGCTAAAGCCCCGTGATCTGATGAACCGGCCTGCCGTCTGCTCCAGGTCACCGGGCACCTGCTGATCGCGGCTGGCCTTTAAGACCTGCACCGGCCCTGGCTCTGCAAAGTCAAGAACTCTTATGGCTTGTGGGTCGGGTCTGCCCTGCCCTGCCCTGCCCTGCCCTGCCCTGCTCTGCCCTGCCCTGCCCTGCCCTGCCCTGCCCTGGTCTGCTCTGCCCTGCCCTGCCCTGCCCTGCCCTGCCCTGCCCTGCCCTGCCCTGCCCTGCCCTGCCCTGCTCTGGTCTGCCCTGCCCTGCCCTGCCCTGCCCTGCCCTGCCCTGCCCTGCCCTGGTCTGCCCTGCTCTGCTCTGCCCTGCCCTGCCCTGCCCTGCCCTGCCCTGGTCTGCTCTGCCCTGCCCTGCCCTGCCCTGGTCTGCCCTGCTCTGCCCTGCCCTGGTCTGCCCTGCTCTGCCCTGCCCTGCCCTGGTCTGCTCTGCTCTGCTCTGCCCTGCCCTGCCCTGCCCTGGTCTGCCCTGCCCTGCCCTGCCCTGCCCTGCCCTGCCCTGCCCTGCCCTGGTCTGCCCTGCCCTGGTCTGCCCTGCCCTGCCCTGCCCTGCCCTGCCCTGCCCTGCCCTGCCCTGCCCTGCCCTGCCCTGCCCTGGTCTGCCCTGCCCTGCCCTGGTCTGCCCTGCCCTGGTCTGCCCTGCCCTGGTCTGCCCTGCCCTGCCCTGCCCTGCCCTGCCCTGCCCTGCCCTGCCCTGGTCTGCCCTGCCCTGCCCTGCCCTGGTCTGCCCTGCCCTGGTCTCCCCTGCCCCTGCCCCTGCCCCTGCCCCTGCCCCTGCCCCTTCCCCTTCCCCTTCCCCTTCCCCTTCCCCTTCCCCTTCCCCTTCCCTGTAGGGATCGTTTTAAGCCCGGCTCTCCTGTTTGCTCACTTAGTGAAATTAGTATTTTATTGTATGGTCTTAAAGAGAACAGTTTAAGGGCACCTGGGGGGCTCAGTCAGTTAAGCCTCTGCCTTTGGCTCAGGTCATGATCCCAGGGTCCTGGGGGCCAGCCCTGCATTGGGCTCCCTGCTCAGCGGGGGGCCTGCTTCCCTCTCCCCTGTGAGCGTGCCCGCTCCCCCCACCCCCGGCCATGAATAAGTAGAATCTTTAAAAGGTGGTGGGAACACTTTAGTCCTCTCAAGAAAGGGCTGCTCTGACCCAAGTGTCCGCTGAGAAATGACCGGGTGAGGAAGATGTGGTGTGTCTGTGCAGTGGGCTATTACGCAGCACTCAGAAACGGAATCCTGCCGTTTGCAATGACGTGGACGGATCTAGGGAGAACAACGCTAAGCGGGATAAGTTAGAGAAAGATGAACAGCGCATGATTTCACTCGTTTGTGGAATTTAAGAAACAAAAGGATGAGCCAAACAGGCTATTAAATACAGAGAACGCACGGATGGTCACGGGGCAGGGTCGTGACGCGCACGGAGTCACGTGTTGAATCATTACATCGCACACCTGCAACTAATAGTTCAAAACGTCCCTGGAGGTACATGAGCTTCCTGATGCAGTGGCAGGTGACCAGCTGGGTGGGGGGAGAGAGAGGAGGGTGCCCTGGGGCTGCGATCTGAGGGGGTCCTCAGCATTTTTCTCTTGGACAGACATGCGACCTGCGTGTGCCAGCTTGGCTCTGGGCCTGCCGCCAGCCCTGTCCTTGCAGGTCACGAAGCTCGTGAAGAACTACAGGTCCCACCCGGCTCTGCTGGCGCTGCCGTCCCGGCTCTTCTACCACAAGGAGCTGGAAGTGTGCGCAGACCCCACGGTGGTCACCTCCCTGCTGGGCTGGGAGAAGTTACCAAAGAAAGGCTTCCCCCTCGTCTTCCACGGCGTGAGGGTGAGTTGTGCACTGAGGGCGGCCTGGGAGGGCGAGGCTCGACTCCAGCCGCGGAGCGAGCCCTCGGGCCCTTGGTGCTGTCCTGCACCGAGTGTGTTTGGTTCAGGTCGGGCGCTCGGGAAGCATTTACCCGTCACCGGTGGGCCGAGGGCCGTGCTGGGGCGGACGCGTAAAGAGCGGTAGGGAAGGCCTGTGGCCCTGCAAGGCGGCCCATCAGCCACGCAGGTGACCGCATACGGAGCAGACTCCGGAGGCTGCCGGCCAAGTGGGCGTCGGAATGTCACCCTAAAGGGAGGGCATTAAAGCTGCCGCGTCAGGGACTGGGAGGCCGGGGCGATGAGCAGCGCCGAGGGCACCTGGACACTAGGGGCTCCCGTGCCCACCAGGAGTGCGTGAGTCGAGTGAGTACACTGCTGGGGGGTGGGGGAGCCTCCCCTCACTCACCATGGCCTCACCGGAGGGTGGGGGCTCCCTGGCAGGGAAGAGCGAGATCCTCGGCAACCCCGCAAATGACCGGGGCGCCCTGGAGCCCGTGTGTGTCGGAGGCTGTCGTCGGGCAGCACAGGTCGCCTCTTGCATTAACCACCGCACGTAGTCATCCAGACCTGGGGCTGCACCCGGACCCTCGGACGGGAGGAGCTAGTGCTGGGGTGCGCCCGGGGTGCCGTCTGCCCTCTCCACGCAGCCTGCGTTCAGGTATGTGGGCCCAGGTGACGGCAGCACCACCTCAGGCCCCCGGGTTCATCTGCTCGCGGAAGCGGCTGGACAGGTAGTTGCGTGTTCGGGTGCGGCTATGGAATGCCTGCCCTTTGGGCAGAAGAGAGCTCAAGGCGAGGGGTTCCGTGGTGAGACCAGTACCTCCCAACTCGGAGCTCTCAGCACAAGGCCCCGTGGGCTGCTGTCTCCTCCCAGCCTTCTGTGCCGTTCTCCGGGGAACACTCCGCTCCTGCTCTGTCCGTCCTCAGAAGCTTTCCTGTAGATCAGTAAAGCAAGGAGATGGAGCAGGGCAGCAGCAGTCTCTCCGGGCCCATCCAGAAACCAGCCTAAGCGGGGTGGGCCGTGGCGTTGGAAACCGCTAGCGGAGCGTGTGGAGCGAGAGGGCATGTAGCGGCCCTGAACGGAGACCCCAGTATCGTCCTGCCCGCGGTAACTCGCACGTCCATGTGACCTACATAGAAGCCACATGGGTTTTTTCACAGGAGAGTGATTGTAAGTGTGTAAATGTGTTGTAGGTGCCAAAAGTGTTTGTAGAAGGAGGAAATACAAAGCCAGCTGGATAACATACTGCAAACTGTAGCAAATAAAAGCATACTTTCAGGCTCAAAAAAAACCCTATAGGTCAGTGAAACAAAGTCCAGAAACATTTGTTTATTTAGTAAGGATTTTTTAAGGGCCTGTGTCGCAGACTCCACTCTATGCCCCAAGTACAAAATGGGGACCAGGGCTCTGGGGCTGGGTTGCAGAGAACATGGTCTGCCCCCTTCGTTTGAGCAAAAGGGTCTTATCACCAGTTTAGCGGCCTCAGGATTGCCGGCAGGGCCTGGCCCTTGCCCTCCCCTCGCGTGCTCACTCTTGGCTCCGGCAGGCCACTCCCAGTTCCTCGGGACACAATGTCAGACATGCTCCCTGGCAAGTACCCCCTCATGGCAGTTCCTTTGACTCACACCTTCCCCTGGGGAGGTTCTAGAAGGACCTCTGTCCGTCTGACTCACCGCTCCATGCCCATGCCCAGCACATCTCAGCAGGGGAAGCTCAGTAGAGTGTGCTGTGTGAACGTTGTGGGGCTGAACCCCGGGGCGGCCCAAGGAGGGACCACCAAGGTCGCTGTGGTCTTGTCCTGGTAAAGGAGAGTTGGAAGCCTGCACCGCAGTGGACATATGGCTGATCTCAGACTTCGTCCTACGGTAGAGTTGAGTAGGTCAGCAAAGCCCCGGTAAGCCTGAGATACTGTCTGGCCCTTTACAAGTAAGATGTGGCAACCCCTGGTCTAATTGAAAAAAAACCAGTTTTGGACTTGTTTATGTCTTCTCTGTTTCGGTCATTAATTTCAGCTTTCTCTTTAAGCAGCCCCTTACCGACTTCCTTATTTTTCTTTGTTGTAATTCCCGTAAGACGGGCACTTCATTCCCATACTCCTCGTCCTCTTAGTTAGGAAGGCACCGGGGATGCCATCCTGTAGCTTTCTCTTCCCCATGTGTCTGCTGAGAGACCCTTCTCTCATGACTTTCTGGACCTTTATAACTTGGTTTTTATCTTCTTTTTGGATCCAAGGGTTATAGAGAAGCGTTTTTCTTAATCCCCCAGTGGCCAGGAATGCTTTTTACCTCTTTTTTTATTTCTGTTCTTATTAGGTCCTGATCAGGAACTAAGGCCTGGAAATTCTTTGCTTTTAAAAATGTATGGCTGGGGCACCTGGTGGCTGTCACTGGGCATCTGCCTTCAGCCCAGGTTGTGATCCCAGGGTCCTGGCCTGCTCAGTGGAGATCTCGCCTGCTTCTCCCTCTCTCGCTGTCTTTCTGTCAAATAAATAAATAAGATCTTTTTTTTAAAAATCTATGGCCAAATGTGTATCCGGTTTGGTGGGTGTTCTAAGGACATCCCCCAACCCCCAATCTCTGTTCGAGGGATTTAAGTTCCATATACTTTTTTTCTCTTTTTACGATTTTACTTATCTGAGAGAGAGAGCACCCCCTCCCCGGCCCCACCGTCGACTCTGTCCCCAAGTCTGACCACTGCGGTTGCCTCCTAGAAGTGGGGCCAGGACTTGTCCTTCTGTGTCTGGCTGGTTTCACTCAGCACCGTGTCCTCGGGGCTCCCCCAGGTCGTGGCAGGCGTCCGCTGCTCCTTCCTTTTCAAGGCTGAGGACTGTTCCACGACGCCCACGGGCCGCATTTTGTCTGTCCCTTCGTCCCGCAGGGGACGTTTCAGCTGTCGTGAGTAATGCTCTGAGTAGAGGTGGACAGTGTCTCTCTGAAGCCGGCTTTCATTTCCTTTGGGTAAATCCCTGAAGTGGAATTGCTGGGTCAGAACGAATTTTTGGGATCGAGGTTTTGAGGAACCTCCACACTGGTTTCAAGGGTGATTGTACAACTTACGTTCCCATCAGCCACGTCCAGGGGCTCCGGTTCCTCCACATCCTCCCCAACACCTGTTTTGTTTTTTTCTGTAGCAGCCGCGCGCGCGTGTGTGTGTGTGTGTGTGGTGGGATCTTGGACTTTTGATCTGTGTCTCCCCAATTAGTGATGCTGAGCACCTTCACGTCCTTGTTGGTCTACCGTCTGTCGTCTTTGCTGGTGGGCTGAGCGGGCCCAATCCTAGTTGTGGGGAGGGAGTGGGACCCTGGGTGCATGGTCATCTGTTCCGTGGCAGGGCTGTGCTTGGCCCCTGCTGAGCTGACCACAGCTGGCCAGCTGCCTCCGCAGGCCACACAGTCTGCTCTGAACCCTGCCCCCCTAGGCCCCCAGTCACCTTTCCCTGTCCTAGCATGCCCTCCTGCGTGTGGCTGTGTCAGCGCACGCCTCGCTGACCGTCCACTCCTGTTGCAGCAAATGACACGCTGCCCCCAAGCAGCCCTTCTCTGGGCTCCTCTTGGGGCTGTGGTGCGTCTCTCCACTGGGACGGTGGGGTGTTCTCGCTCTCGTTCGTGCCACAGTCCCAACACCAGCCTCTGCTCCCTCCTGGCTCAGAGCCCCCCTCGCAAGCATGTGTTGAGGACATGAAGTGTCCTGATACATGTCCCCCTCCCTTGTCCTCTGATTACCTCAGGGCAGCGAAGCTCGTGAAGGGAGGAGCCCGTCGTGGTTCAACGCTGCGGAGGCGGTCCAGGTCCTGCGCTACTGCTGCCTGCTGGCCAGGGGCCTCTCCGGCCAGGTGTCCGCCAGTGACATTGGTGTGATCACGCCCTACCGGAAGCAGGTGTGGACCTGCCCACCGCTCCTCTGAGGGTCCTTGGTCCAGGAGTCTGGAAAGAGGGTGGAGACAAGCTCCTCTGCCGCACCGAGCCCTTCCGCATCCACTGCACCTGCGTCCGCGCCCAGCAGGGGGCTCGCGCTGGCCGGCCCTGCACCCCACCCCGGAGTCCTGGTGCTCAGACCCTGGCCGGGTGGGGGACAGGATGCTGGCTGGCGGGCGAGGGGCCACCCTCCCAGCTCCCAGGGAACAGAAGCTCCCCTTCTGCCGGGCGTTCTCCTGTACCGCATGCTTTCCTCCAGGGTTTCAAATCGGCTTTTCTTTGGCCAAGACCCGCTGGAGAGCCTTGTCTCTAGACACACAGTTCGGGCTCCTGTTTCCACAGCACGGCCGGTCCCTCCTCCAGGAGCTCGTGCCTCCAGAGACCCCGCCCCTGCCTTCCTGCGGTGGTTGTACAAAGCCTGCTTCCAGGCCTCTGTCCAGCCACTCGGCTCTGCCCGGCCGAAGGTCCCCCCGCTGTCCCCAAGGAGATGACCCCGCCCACAGGGCAGCAGGCCCGTGCGCCTCCACCCTCCTTCCTGCGCACCATGGGGAGACAGAAGCTGCGCTCCTGACACACGCTGTCCCCTTTCCCCTGGTGCACTGGGTCTGAAAGAGAATTTGTGCTCCAGTCAACCCAGATGAAACAGGGTTTGGAATTGAAAAGCAATATTGCATATTGGTTAATACTGGCTTATGCTTAAATATATAAAGAAATGGTCATATTTGTAAAGTTCTACTTTTATCTGCTTCAAAGGTGGAAAAAATCAAAATTCTTTTGCGCAGCGTCGATCTGATGGACATAAAGGTTGGATCGGTGGAGGAGTTCCAAGGGCAGGAGTATCTGGCCGTCATCATCTCCACCGTAGGTGCTCCTGCTCTTAGTGGGGGTGGCGGCATGTCCGACGCCGCCCGATGTCTGTCGGGTTCTTGGCACTTCCCCGTAGAACGTGCCGGAGACCCTTCCCCGGCACAGGGAAGCCACTGCAGGGTGGGGTGCTCCGGCATCCCAGGCCCCGACTGTGGGGGCGCCTTAGAAACTCAGCTGCCCTCACACGACTAAAGCAGAGCGATCCGGGAAGCAGTGGGAGACGCGCTGGAGGAGGAGGCACAGGGCGCTGGAAGAGAAGGGGACGGAGGGGCCGAGCGGGAGATGGCCGCCACCCAAGAAGGCCCCAGCGGCTCGGCCACCGGGGAGCACCAGCCCTAATTCTCACAACTCTGTTTCCCTGTCAGATTCTCCTGACGGAGATAAGCAGAGAGTGCGGGTGGGATAAAGGGGACCTGCACCCAGAGACACGTGAGAGGGTCTCGTGAGGCTCTCCCCACAGTGCTGGTTGTCTCCTTTTTTAACCAAAAATGGAGTTCTACTGATGTCTAATACTTCTAAATGCTTTAAAATGTCGTATTTCTTTCCATGACAAACTTGCGGTACCGTTTTTACTTCTTTGTGGTTTTTTTAGGTACGGTCAAATGAAGATAGATTTGAAGATGATAGATACTTTTTGGGATTCTTGTCCAACTCGAAAAGATTTAATGTTGCAATCACCAGACCCAAAGCCTTGCTGATCGTGCTGGGAAACCCTCACGTTCTGGTCAGAGTGAGTCACCTGAGGAGGGCAGGGCGTGGGGACAGGGTGCCGCTCAGACAGCTTGGGCTTTGAGGCCTGGCTCTCTGGTGTTTTGGCAGGATCCCTGTTTCGGTGCTTTACTGGAATACAGCATCACCCACGGTGTCTACACCGGCTGCGGTCTCCCTCCGGAACTGCAGTCCCTGCCAAAGTGAGCTCCGCTCCTCTTCCTGCCCCGCCCTGCAGCCCACCACCCTCACCTCCTCCTTGTGCAGTCCCGGGGTGACGCTCGGGGCCACTGAAAGAGACATCAGCCCCAAGCCCTACTTTGGTGGCCCCCAGGACCCAACCCTGAGCTGCTGCGGGGAACCCAGCTCACCAGCTCCCTCCCCTTCCCCTACCTGTAGCTGTGATGAGACATGCGACCCGTCCCTCCCTCACCCCACAGAGCCTGGGTCAGAGGGCCCCACAGGACCAGGTCCCCAGCCCCAGCTGGCAAGGCATCCCAGACATCTGCTGTCCTCCCTTCTGAGCTGGGAACCCTGCCACGTGCCTTGTGTCCCAGCCTCAGCCAGGAGTGTGGGGCCCGTGGGGTCAGACAGAGCCTGGTCTGTTCTCTGCACCAGCCCTTTCCTGCCGCGGGGCAGGTACCTGAACCCGTCACCCAAATAAATGCTCACATGGGACACCCAGCGTGGCTTTCCTCCTCCAGGCGCACTGGACACGGGGAGGCCATTATGCTTTCCCATGGCCTCTGACCCCAGCAGGCTGCCATGCGTTCTCCAGCCCCTTGGGCCAGCGTCAGCCGCGTAAAGCCTGGGTTCTCCGTAGGGGCTCCACGTGGGGACAGGCAGCCACACACGGAACTGGGGTCAGCATCCTGCTCCCCTGGAACCGTGGAGCAGCTGGGGGGAGCCGTCTGTGCACATCCTCGGGGACCGGTTTCCAGGGAGGGCTGGCTGGGGACTGTTCTCTGTGAACAGCACCAGGCATGGGGGCGGGAATACCCAGGCGCCCGGTAAAGGGGCCGCGTCGCCGGCTGTGCCCTCAGTGGGGTGGGAAGCAGCTGCAGCAGCCTGTGTGGGGGCTGGTCAACCCCTGGGCGGGGAGAAGCCCAGGCACACCTTCGCCAACCACGAGAAGCAGACCCTGGGGCACGGAGGCTCTTGGCTCCACGGGAAGACAGGCCGCTGCCCAGACACATGGCCCTGTGTGGCTGCACTGCTCCTTACTGAGGCTCTGGGTCCCCACGTGTGTTTGGAACCCATGACTGCTTCCTCCAGGAAGGCAGCCAGGATGGCGGGCTGCTTGCGGAATGTGGAGGCCCAGGCAGAGCCCTCCCCACCCCCCAGGACATGAAGCCGGTGGCTCTGAGGATGAAGCATGTGGCACCAGACATGACAAGGGAGCCACGGGGTGGTGTGGACCCCACTCAGCCACCCTGCCCAGGCCAGCAGGTCCCTGAGTCTTTGCCACCAGAGGCCAGCAGCACGGGCTCCGGGCTGGGCCTTCTGAGGGGTGCTCACCTCCACTCCAGTGGGCCCCACTTCACAGTTGGGGAGACTGCCTCGTAGCGTCAGCCCTTTCTGGGCAGGTGGGAACCTCCTCTGTCTCTGCAGGTCTGGGCCCCAGGCAGGTCCCCCCCAACGTGTGCAGACATGGGGTTCTGTGGGCGCGATTCACGTGCCTGCAGGGCCCAGAAGACCCCTGTTCACACCCAGGGTCTGGACGTGCCGAGCACTCAGCAGGGCTCTGCGTGTCTTTCCCCAGCTTTGGCCCAGGCCCTGGGGAAGGTACCCTGGGAGCTGCTCAGTGGTGCTGGTTCTGGAACCCTCGGTGCTCCTGAGTGCGCCAAGAGCAAATGTGACTTAGGACTGGGGGTCGCCTGACCAGAAGCCGCCCGGCACACCCGCTCCTTGACGGCCGTGGGAGAGCTGGGAGGGGTGTCACGCGCTTGGAAGGCAGCTGGTGTGAGTGACAGACCGGCTAGCTGTGTGCCCCCAGGGCCATCTCCACAGGGAGGGAGCAGAAGCCGGGCCTCGGGGGCACCGGTGACTTGTCCCAGAATTGACTTGGGGCACTTCCGGGCTCACGGTACTGCCCAGAACAGTCACGGAAAGGGGCTGCGGGTGCACAGGCTCCTGACCCGTGCTGCTCGTGCTGTCGAGTGGCTAAAGGGGAAGTGGCAGACACGTGGGGCCCAGTCCCCTTCTCTGGGCCTTGGACAACCGCCCTGCAGAAGCAGCCAGGGCCTGACAGAGTGAAGGGCTGGGAACCCTGGGTGGGTCCCTGGGAATTCTGTGCTCGCTGGCCTCGCAGGGCGGCAGACCTCAGGTACAAACGGTCACCAGGCGTGAAGTCACCAAGAACTTCAGGTGACGGCAGCAGCAGGAGAGCTGGGGCCTCTGGGCTCGGCAGGGCACAGGGCTCCCTGTCTGCACAGGCTGCCCTTGGCCCCTGGGCCTGTGCAAGGACCCGTGCCCTCCCCACCATCCCCACCAGCCAGAGTGGTGGGCGAGTCGGGGGAGGAGGGGCTGGTGGCAGGCAGGAAGAGGGAGCGCAAGCGGCTCCTGACACAAACCTAATGGCCTGGCCAGAGCCGCCACCTGGTGCTGTCCTAGAGGACTTCCTGTGGGTCCTGCAGAGGACAGGGGCATCGTGGGGAGGGACAAGGCAGAGAGGGCCCCCAACCCAGGACCCTAGTGCGCCCTGTGACACTGACCCCACCCCCCGCTCCCCAGGGCACTAACGAGTGCTTTGTCACCGCTGCCAACACAAGAGGCCTTCCAGGGTACAGATGGGGACACTGAGGCTCCGTTGGCCCAGCCCAGAACCCATACTGGCCCCCATGCTTGAGGACGGGACTCCACTGACTGCAGACACCTCACGCCTGGCACTGTGGGTCAGCCAGGTGATGAAGTCGCTGTCACGATGCGAGAAAATTCTGTCCTTGCTGCTTCAAGAAACGTCTGCTCTTGGCCTCGTACACGGTGGCCCCAGGGCAGGCGCCCTCAGCAGCCTCGTGCAGCAGTGGCTAGGGCCTCAGTGGGTCAGGTCCCCTGCCCCCCTCTTGGCTGAAACCCCACTGCGCTCTCTTCACATGACCTTTGTCCTCCCTTCTGTCCCCCACACCCCCACCCCTCCCTGTGCTCTGTGTCCTCTCCAGAGCGACAGTTGGAGGGCAGGCCTTCTTGGACAGCAAGCAGGGACCAGGAGGTCCCCAGGAAGGCCTGGCGGGGGGAACCACTGTTGCCAGAGCTCACATGATGTGTTCCACCCCTGCTCCCCCCCCCACTGAATGGCCACACTTGCCTCCCTGTCATCATCGTCCCAGCACTGTCCCCTCGTTCCTGCCCACACTGTGTCACGGGGACCTGTCACCACCCCAGAGTGGTAGTACACCTGCAGCCAAACCTGCTCAACCGTGCGCGCAGCCCAGCCGGCCCCGCTCGGGGAGACTGGACGCCGCCCTAGCTTGCAGGACGAAGCAGGTGCGGGTCACGTCATGGAGAGACAGTCCCCACCAAACGCCAGGATGACAGCAGTCAGGGTCCCAAAGTCACTGAAGACCTGGGCTGGGTGTCCCAGGGCAAGGTACTCCTCACCAGTGGGCCAGAGTTGTGTCAGGTGACGGGAGACCAGGTGGGGTCATTCTGGAGGGGACACGGGGCACTGGGACACCAAGGGCAAGAGGCATCCCATGCAGCCTGGCTGGGCCCAGAGCAGGCAGGAGAGTGGGTGGGAGGCCACCCCAGTGACCAGGAGGCTCTGCTAAGCGCCGGATGAAAGTGCACGGGGGTCTGCCCTCAAAAGGAGGTTGAGCTGCCCAGACCAGCGTGGACCCCTGAGGAAGCGAGCTAAGTGGCTCCTGCAGGAGGTGTGGCCTGCGCCGGGTTCCACCTTGGTGCTTGCAGACCCCTGGAGGAGACGTGGACGTCGTGGACTACGTGTTTTAGCTTACCTGCCACTTTTCTTCTCATCGTTTCAAGCTGTTCCTTCCCAGCACATCGTAAGTACCCCCATATGGAAGCACAACCGAGCGGCCCTTTCAGGGTGTCCGTTGGGATCCGGATGCACTGGCACGGCCAGGCTGGACAGGAGGAACCCTGACCACGCCTCTGTAAAGCGCGTGTGGAAAGTAAAGGTCAGGAACGCCTGGCTCTACTGCACAAGATGAGAGGGGCGCCCGCCCGCCCACCCACGCGTGTGCACTGCAAAGCCGCGGCAGACGTGCCGGCGGTACCTGGGGGTCTAAGAGAGGGTATGCTGCTTGGTCAACAGTGGCGGGGAGACCCCTTGTTCTACGGAGAAAAACTAAGCTGCATTTCTATCTCCACGCGTGGTCTCCCAGCTCAAGGTGTGACTGCTGGATGAGTAACGCCACCTGTGGGGTTGGCAGGGCTGGCGATCTGGCCCAGTCGTCTCCTGGAATCTCCACGTTACAGATCACCAACCAATTCACCTCGACGCAGAAACGAAGCTCATTTCAACGCGTCTGCTTGAGTCCACGGAAGAATGAGTGTGGGGGGCACGGCATCCTGACCCTAGAGGGGCACCGGGCTGCCTTCGCGATGTGGCAAAGAAAACCACTAACCACTGGGGTAAACACAACTACATCATCTGACTACATCAAAATTAAGGATTTCTATCCAGACTCCATGAACAAACCCAACAGACAGGAGGACTTGAAGGAGCCTATAAGCAGATTAACAGAGCAGCTGCTGTAAGTCCAGGACCTGCACATGAACCAGCAACAGGACCTCTCAGTGTGCAGGGGCTTGAAGAGGCAGTAAACCCACAGGGAACCAGAAAAGGCGGACTGAGAACACTGAAGCGACATTGCCCTTAGGGTGGCAGTTACCAGAAAGCAGATGATGCCAAGAGCTGGGGACGTTATGGGGACAGAACCTCGTTTTCATGGTAGGGCTGTGGTCCAGCCTTTCTGGAAAGCAACACAGAAGGTCCCCCCAGTGGCACCACTCTGGGGGGTTCCAAAGGGCCTTAGGGACGTCCATGCCATTATCTGGGTGGGACAGCTGGGACTTATCGGGGCTGTCTGGGCTTTGGGGGCTGTGGCTGAGTTATCTGAGGGCTGCTGGGTTTGGAGGGAGCTGGGCTGTCTGGGAGTGTCTGGATTATGTGGGGTCTACGTCTTTTGGGGGACAGCTGGGTTGTGCAGAGGGACTCTGGGTCATCTGGGGAGCGGCTGGGTTATCTGACGGCTGGGAAATTGGCAGCCCAGCTGTGTCAGTAAGTAGTAGACAAATAAAACGTGCTGGAAGCCAGGGCTGGGCGTCGGTTCAGAAGCACCTGCGAATCTCATGAAGACCCTTGAGAAAGGTGAAGAACGGCGAGGGGTGGAGGCTCACCCCAGGGGCTCAGAACCTGTAAATACCGGTGCCCCAGACACGGAGTTACTGCATGAAGTTAAAACTGCAGCCACACTAAACACTTCACAAAGACGGCACGTGTATGTCCCATAATAGTGGCAAGGGGACAAGCCGTGAAGAAAAGGAAAACATGAGCCACAGAGGGTCCTGGGGGCAGCGGGGTTGACGGTGGCGCCTGCGCTCAGCGCTGCAGACCAAGCCCAGCAGAAGTGCGCGCGCTTGTCCAGAGGGCGCCGGCGGGCACGGCCGGGCGTGGGGATGGAGCGGGTGGAGGTCGGGAAGGTGGCGGGGAGGCCAGGCCGGGCGCACCAGCACCCCAGAGCCTACCCCGGGGGCTGGCACAGGCCGGCCCCCAGCGTGTCGGTCAAACGAGGCAAAGGGAGGAGTGAATGAGACGTGCGGCGGGGAGGCGGTGCAGGGCAGAGGAGAAGCGGGGCGCGGGAAGTGATGTGCGGGGGCTCCGGCGCTGGGGGATGGGGAAGGCGCCCCGCAGTGTCCTCGGGCCGCTGCCCCAAACCCTGGGGGGGGGGGGTGCCAGGCCCCCGCGTGCGTCCCAGCGCCCACGCGGTGTCCAGGCTCGGGGCCGGGAAGCGGGGCGGGCGCCAGGAGGCGGGACGAGGAGACCCGTCCTCGCCGGGGCGGCTCCCGCGACCGCGAGCCGGCGAGGGGGCCCCGCTCGGTCTCTCCCACCCTCTCCCCAACCCGAGGAAGAGGAGGAGGGGCCAGTCATTGTTAATTCATTTTATTTAATTTAAATATTTTTTGCAAAGTCATCGCCGGCGCCGCATCTGCGTGGCGGGGGGGGGGGGGGGGGGGGCGGAGCCACGCAGCCGGTCGCCGCAGGTAAACAGCCCCTCCCCGCGGTGGGAGCGGGGCCCCGGCCCCGGCCAGGGACAGCAGCCGCCGCCCCCGCCGCAGGGACGCGCCAGGCCCGGCCAGGGCTGCAGCCGAGGCGGGGGCGGCGGGGCGCGGGCGGTCCGACCCCTGCCCGCAGGGGCGGCGGCGGAGCGTCCCCCACCCCCGCGCCGGCCCGGCGCCCCCCGCACCCTCGCCACCCTCCCCTGCCGCCCGGCGCCCCCCATCCGTCCCCGCGTCCCCGCCGGCCCTCCCCGGGGCCCCCCGGCCGGCGCTCCCCGCCCGCGCCCCCGGCCCCGCGGCCCCGCCCCAGCGCCCCCCGCCCCGCGGCCCCGCCCGCGCCCCCGGGCCGCGCCCCCGCCCCCCATGCACCACCTCCTGGAGCAGTCCGCGGACATGGCGACGGCGCTGCTGGCCGGGGAGAAGCTGCGCGAGCTGATCCTGCCCGGCGCGCAGGACGACAAGGCGGGCGCGTTGGCCGCGCTGCTGCTGCAGCTCAAGCTCGAGCTGCCCTTCGACCGCGTGGTCACCATCGGCACCGTGCTCGTCCCCATCCTGCTGGTCACCCTGGTATTCACCAAGAACTTCGCAGGTGAGGCTGGGGGCGCGTCCGCGGGTGTCGGGCGCCGGGCGCTCCCCGAGTCCCCGCGCCGGCATCCCTCCGGGGCCTCGCGGTGTTGGCGGCGCCCCGGGGGTCTCCCCGCAGATCCGCAGCCACCACCGCCCCCGCCCCCCCCCCCCCGCCTCGCTGCATGTGCCGCCGGTCGCCTGGGGCTGCCTCTGACCCCCCTCTCCTCCCATGTATTGTTTTTACTTTCCCCGCGCTCCCCGTGAGCCCGGGCGGACGCGGCCCGGCCCTGGTGGTCTCAGGCACAAATGAGACTTGGGGTCTGGCAGGAGAGACCAGGAGGGGGAGTGGGCCGGCTCTGAGGGCAGGAGGAGTGGCCAGGTGGGGACCAGAACAGGCTGTTACAGCTGAAGCCAAAGGCTGTCAGAGCGCGGGCTGCGGGCAGAGCCAGAGCGGCAGGACCGGCAGGGAGGGGCCCTGGGACCCGGCGGGTCTGGTCAGCTTCAGGGGGCGGCCTTGCCCCGGGCACTGAGAGCCCAGAAGGTTTGTGGCAGGACCCTGAGGCCAGGCTGAGCCTCCCCCGGGGGCTGGGCAGCAAACCCACCTGGCCAACCAGGAGGCCCACGCAGGCGGGATAGGGCAGTGACAGGAACCAGTGCGGTGGACACTGTGAGAGGCTGACACCTTAAGCTGACAGATGTGGGGGCGCCAGGAGGACCTCCCCACAAGTGACCCCAGGTGAGGCGGCCTGGGAGGCACCGGGAGCAAAGTGACAGGAGAGCGGCCTCCCTAAGGAGCGGACCTGGGCAGGGAGAGGTGGTCGGTGGCCCACCCAGATCTGGCGGGTCCAGGGAGACCCCCCGCGGGCCTTCGGGCCAGTCTTGAGGGCCAGAGGTGCCTGTCCATGGCAGAGGGGGCAGGGGTCCCTGTGCAGCCCTCGAGGAGGGCTGTCCCCTGAGTGACACCGGCAGACATTCTCGAACTCTGCATTGGCTCTTTCACAAAGGGCTCGATTTTTAGGGGTCCCTATGACCTGGGAACCCGACAGACCTGCGGTGGCCATGTGCAGGCCACCTGATCAGAGACTGGGGGCCTCTGCAGTTTCTCTTTTCGGACACGAGTGCCCGGACACTCAGACACTCCTGGGACAGGACGCGCTCCCAGGGCCGGGGTAGCACAACGCAGGGGCAGGTGTGACCCACAGTGTCTCTCAGGTCACATCAGTGTGTCGGGTTTCTGAGATGACTGTAACTAGTTGACTCAACTGTCATAGTCTGGAGATGGACGGTCCAAAACAAGGTGTGGGTGGGGCCTGTCTCCCAGAGGCTCGGGGGAGGGTCCCTCCTGCCGCTCCAGCTTCTGGGGCTGCCTCACCCCGTCTCTGCTTGCCTGTCCACATGGGCACCCTCTCCCTGGGCACGTGCTCCAGATTCCCTATTACTATTCCTATTCCCTATTACTAGGAGCTTGGGGCTCCTACTCCAATGGGACCTTATCTCTCTCTTTTTTTAAGATGTATTTAATTGAGAGAGAGAGGGTGAGGCGCGCCCAGCAGGGAGGCGGAGGGAGAGAGCGTGTCCCAAGCAGCCTCCCTGCTGAGTGCACAGCTAGGACACCTCACCGACCGAGGCCCCCCGGTGCACCCAGTGTGCACCCGGTGTGACCTTCTCAGGGTCACGTTTCCCAACAAGGTCATAGTTACAGGTACCAGGGGTTGGGACTTCAGCATCCTTTGCGGAGAACACAACTCTACCCACTATGGACGTGCACGGTGGGGCAGGCTCAGGACTGTCATCCTCAGGTGACCCCCCCCAGGGGCAGGGCCTCCGTTCTCATGCTGTCCTGAGTCCAGCTCACCCCACATGGACCCTCAGCACCTCTTCATCCCCGGTCAGGCCTGGGCCACCAGGGTCTCCCGAGTTCACCCTTCATCACCAGTCCTGGTAGCTCCCTGGGCCTTCCTGTGCAGGCCTGCCCCCCACGGCGCCCCCGTACCGACCTGTGCTTGCACGTGGACATGTCTGTGCCCGCATGGACAAGGAAGGCTTTCTGAGCAGTGGTGGGCAGGCTGGCCGCTGCTGCCTGGCGTCCCGGGCCGTGCTGCATGTCCGTCGAACACACCTGCCTCAGCACCTGTGTATGCCTGAGGGACCCTTGTCCTAGGTCACAGAACACAGGAGGGCTGCCCCACTCCCCTCAGGGACCTAGATTAGGGTTCAAGGCAGGACAGGACACAGGACGCTGAGCGGGCGTATGCAGTGAGCTGTCTCTCGGTGCTTCAGACAGAACGCAGAAGCATCCCCAGACCCGAGGACAGGAGGGGTGCGGGGGGGGGACCATGCGTCCACAGGCTGAACTGGGGAGGGCCTACTGACATGCTGACACCTGCGGACAGCTCCGGTGAGGTGCGAGAAGGAATCGAGGTCAGAAGTGCTGACCCTCAAAGGGCACCAGAGCCGCCTCCATCCAACACCCCCGGCCCCCCGCAGTGCTGCATCCGGCCTCCATCCCCAGGGCACAGGCCAGTGTGCCCTGCCACTGCCGGAGGGATCCACGCCCCAGCTGCTAGGACCTGCCTTGGAGCCAGGGGCTGTGGCACTCACCCCACCCCCCACCCTTACTCGGGTCCTCGCTGCAAGGGGACCCCTGCAGCAGGGGGAGACCCACTCTCTGCACCCTGATTTGCTCATCCAGGACACGATGGTAAACGCGTACTGGCTACAGAGTTGGGGTGAGCAGCTGACGAGGCAGCACTGGCCCCTAGCCTAAAACTCCCCCGTCTGGAGGGCAGCGGACGCAGGAAGACTCCCGTGTTTCCTGGCCAGGGTTGCCACGAGCAGACCCCTCACTGTGCCAACCCACTCAGCAGTGGACCGAGAGGCCGCCCCGATGGGTCGTCGGGTTCTGCAGATGTCCTCCAGCCCTGCACAGGGAACGGCCAGCTGCTTTTTCTTAAAGGAGCCAGGTAGCTGGGCCCCACGTGTCCTGGGTGCCTCTCTAGCCTGGGGGCATGTAGGTGTCCGCAGAGGGGAGAAGGTAGGTGCTCCGCCCCATGGGGCCTGGCTCACGTGGGCTTCAGGGCCTGTGCCGAGTTCTCGGAGGGCCCGGGGAGCCGGAGAGGCTGCCTGCTCTCTGGGGAGGGGGTGCTGCACGTCTCGGGGGCCAAGTCCCCCTGACCCTGGCCTGCAGCCTCTGAGGGTCTCACCCTCCCTCCTGCGTGGGGGTCCCACCCCCGCAGGGCCCCCAGCACCGTGGGAGAACATCTGTTAAGGGGGCAGGACAGGGTCTCGGCAGAGGAGGCAGCTGGCCCAGGGCCGGCCACCCTGTGTTAACTCCCGCCTGGTGCGCTGAGTGACCACAAACTCAGGGGCTCAAAATAACACATGACCCTAGAGTTCTGCGGCTCAGAAGCCTGGTGGGCGTTACAGGCGAGCACGTGGGGCTCGGGAGGGCCTAGCTGCTTCTGGAGGCTCCTGGAGGCCCTGCTGTTCGCCTTTTCCGGTTTCTAAAGACCCTGTGCTCCCTGGCTTGTGGGCGTCTTCCTCCTTCCAGCCTAGCCCAGTGGCCTCTACTTTCTCCCTCACACCCTTGACTCTCTCACACCCCCCCAGGACCCCTGTGATCACATTGGGGCCACCCAGTGATCCAGGATCATCCCCCCACCCCAGCCCTCACCTAATCCCTCTTGCAGAGTCTGTGTAAGGTTCTGTGTATTAGCACGTGATGGCTTGGGTAACCCTGTGTGGACGTCTTTTAGGGCCTTGGAGTTTGAAAAGGGTCTGCACCTCTCAGCGGCGGGGGGGACATGAACCCAGTCTGGGGCTAGGATCCCACCAGCCAAAGCCTGTAGGAGGGCCACTGACCCCTGGCCTCTGCGGTGAGAGGGGCTCCGGCTGGCCTGACGGCAGCGTGGCCAGGCTTTTGGGGCCGTGAACATGGGGGCCGGTGCGGCAGAGGGACAGCTCCAAGCCTGCCAAGTGTTACCCTTTGGAGAAGTGTTCAAAGCCCAGCATAGCTCCAGACACGTTCTCTGGCTCTTGCTTTGTGCTCATCGTCGTCTGGAAAGTTCAGTGACAGCCCTTTTTCCTGCAACTTGGAAGGTCTCCACCGTTCCTGGTGTTGACCCTGCTGTCCTGGGGAGGGCTTCCTGTCCGAGTCCAGGTCACCATCTAGGCCCACCCAGCACCCAGGACTCCTGGGTCTGCTCTTCTCCAGGACAGTGGGTCTGGGAGAGACACCCCATACCCCTCAAGGGCAGGCAGGACCCACTTTTGCGCCACCGTAACTGCCTCTGGCCAGGTAGGGACTGACCAGGCCTTCCACCCTCCTGAAGACAGAGCCCCCCGGCAGAGCAGCCCCAGGGCGGGTAGGTGTGTGGAGTGGCCTGGCCCGGCGGCCTCCCCTGTGGGACTGGGTGTCCCCCACATGCACGCAGACTGTACACATGGAGAGAGGGACTCCAGGCTTGCAGTGCAGGTCAGTCCCTGGGGGGCTGCACCCCCACCCTGTGCCCCGGCCAGCCGCTGTATGTGCGGGGGTCTCCAGGGTGAGACCCCACACCCAGCCACCACAGTCAGTCATACAGAGGACCGTGCATCTCCTGGGACCCGGGCGTTTCTGCTGGGGGAACAGCCGTCCCTGGTGTGTCTGGTGCGTCCCCCCCGCCCCCTCCCCAGCGCCCCAGTGCCCCAGCCCGAGTGTCCTCTCTGCCCTCAGAGGAGCCCATTTACTGCTACACGCCGCACAACTTCACTCGCGACCAGGCGCTGTATGCTCGCGGCTACTGCTGGACGGAGCTGCGGGACGCACTGCCCGGCGTGGACGCCAGCCTGTGGCCGTCACTGTTTGAGCACAAGCTGCTGCCCTACTCGCTGCTGGCCTTCGCGGCCATCATGTATGTGCCGGCGCTGGGCTGGGAGTTCCTGGCCTCCACCCGCCTCACCTCCGAGCTCAACTTCCTGCTGCAGGAGATCGACAACTGCTACCACCGTGCCGCTGAGGGCCGTGCCCCCAAGATCGAAAAGCAGATCCAGTCCAAGGGGCCTGGCATCACGGAGCGCGAGCGGCGCGAGATCATCGAGAACGCCGAGAAGGAGAAGAGCCCCGAGCAGAACCTGTTCGAGAAGTACCTGGAGCGCCGCGGCCGCAGCAACTTTCTGGCCAAGCTGTACCTGGCGCGGCACCTGCTCATCCTGCTGCTCAGCGTGGCGCCCATCTCCTACCTGTGCACCTACTACGCCACCCAGAAGCAGAACGAGTTCACGTGCGCGCTGGGCGCGTCCCCCGACGGGCCGGCGGGCGGGGGCCCCGCGGTGCGCGTCAACTGCAAGCTGCCGTCGGTGCAGCTGCAGCGCATCGTGGCGGGCGTGGACATCGTGCTGCTGTGCGCCATGAACCTCATCATCCTCGTCAACCTCATCCACCTGTTCATCTTCCGCAAGAGCAACTTCATCTTCGACAAGCTGCACAAGGTGGGCATCAAGACGCGCCGGCAGTGGCGCCGCTCCCAGTTCTGCGACATCAACATCCTGGCCATGTTCTGCAACGAGAACCGCGACCACATCAAGTCGCTCAACCGGCTGGACTTCATCACCAACGAGAGCGACCTCATGTACGACAACGTGGTGCGGCAGCTGCTGGCCGCGCTGGCCCAGTCCAACCACGACGCCACGCCCACCGTGCGCGACGCGGGGGTGCAGACGGCAGACCCCAGCGCCAACCCCGCCGAGCCCGACGGCGCCGCCGAGCCGCCCGTCGTCAAGCGGCCGCGCAGGAAGATGAAGTGGATCCCCACGGGCAACCCGCTGCCACAGCCCTTCAAGGAGCCGCTGGCCATCATGCGCGTGGACAACAGCAAGGCCGACAAGCCCAAGCCCGTGCGCCGCAAGACGGCCACGGACACGCTGATCGCGCCGCTGCTGGACGCGGGCGCGCGCGCCGCGCACCACTACAAGGGCGGCGGGGCCGACGCGGGGCCGGCGCCCGACAAGAAGCACGCGCGCCACTTCTCCCTGGACGTGCACCCCTACATCCTGGGCACCAAGAAGGCCAAGCCCGAGGCCGTGCCCGCCGCCGCCCTGCCCGCCTCCCGGAGCCAGGAAGGGGGTTTCCTGTCCCAGGCGGAGGAGTGCGCGCTGGGCTTGGCCGCAGCACCCACCAAAGGTAGGCGGCTGGGGACCCCCGGCCCCGGGGAAGGCAGCCCCCCCGCCTCCCGCCTCCCCGCGCGGTTCTCTGCAGACCGGGCATCTGGGAACCTGTGTGGGGGCGGGGGGCTGGGGAGGGGGAGCAGCTGGGTGGAAGAGGGGGCTGGGCGGCCAGGGGGCCGGCCTTGGGGCAGAAGGCAGGCGTGAGGGGCCCTGCCCAGCAGACAGGACGAGCGCTAGCAGGAGGGCCCGAGGGGACATGACAGGAGGTTGTTCAGGCTCTAGAGAAGATTCTGGAAATAGGCCCTGCTGCTCCTGAGGCGGTGGGAGGTTTGGCCCACGCGGGTTGGAGCCTGCAGAGAGGGTCTTGGGGCAGCCCCATGTGGCTGAGGAGGCAGGAGGAGGGAGAATCAAGCCCTCCCACGGCGCCTGGGGGGCCTGAGGCTGAGCGGGGTCCTCCGTGACCAGCCTCTGCCAGGCAGGGTCCGAGAGAGGGGGCAGGCGCGGGGGGAAGAGGTGGGCAACCTGTAGGGTGTGACCTGTCCCCGTCCTCGGCCGTTTGCAGACACTCCGCTCCCTGAGAAGGAGATCCTGTACCCAGCAGAGCCAGCCCGGGCCACGCTTCCTTCCGGGGGCCCATTTCACGTCTGCTCGCCCCCAGCGGCCCCCACCACGGCCCCTCTGTCGCCAGCCAGTCTGGGCAAAGCCGACCCCCTCGCCATCCTGAGCCGCAACGCCACGCACCCGCTACTGCACATCGGCACGCTGTACGAAGCCCGGGAAGAGGAGGACGGGGGTCCCCGCGCTGCCCCGGACGTGGGCAGCCTCATTGCCATCCCCCCCCCGCAGCAGATCCTCATCGCCACGTTCGACGAGCCGAGGACGGTAGTGAGTACCGTGGAGTTCTGAGGAACGGGGCTGCCCGGGCCACCGCCGTCCCCTCCGCGTGCCCAGGGAGCGCCGCTGACCCCAGCCCAACGTGGACGGGGCCCCTGCTTCACCCAGCACTGCCTGCCCCTCCTGGCCTCCTGTCCGCATGCCACAGGGCCGACACCTTGCCCACCCGGCCCCCAAGACAGCATCGCTGGCGTGCCGGATGGGCCGAGGGCTGGCCTTGAGCCCGGCGGAGCCCCCCCCCAACCAGCCAGAAAGGCCTGGAGCCGCCCCCCCACCCCCAATCAGGCACTCGGTTGCGAGGTGAAGAGTTTATTTTTTTAGTCAATTCTGTCTTGGGCCCAGGCTGAAGCAGGACAGCTCTGGTCCTGAGTCTGAAAGGAAGCTGGGGGTGATCCCACCACCAGGCCTGGCTGTGCCCCAGGGGCCGTGCTCAGGGCTCGCTCCTGCACTGGGAGGTGCCGGGGCCCCCTCCATCAGACCGACATGCACTTTCTCCCTGTCTCCCGACCTGCCTGTACTCTGCTTTACTATGATCACTGTAACTACCGAGTGTGCGCGCTGCCAGGCACAGGGCGGTGTGTGCATGGGTGCGTGACCGAGAGGACGAGGACGCCAGTGTGCATGGATGTGTGTGTGAGTGGGCGTGAGCGTGGACGCACGGGGGTGTGATCGGGCACGGGGCTGAGACGGTGTGGACACCTGCGTGCAAGGCAAGAAATCCAACGCAATAACCATGTCCCCTCACCCAGGCCACCAGCCCCCCAACCGAGGCCCCACGTGGCTTCCCGTGGGCACCCAGGGCTGGCGCGGAGGGTCTGTCCCTATTACCTCAGCCACGGTGACAATGTGACAGTATTAACAAGGTAGCACCGAGCAGATCAATAAATATTATTCTGATACAGCCTGAGTCCCGTGTGGTCCGTCCTGCGGGAGGCCGGTGCTCTGGCTGGCCTTCCTGCGTCTGGACGAGCTGCTTCCTGGTCACCTTGGGGGCCCTGCTGTACCCACCCTGAGGCAGGAGCACATGGCTGTCCCTTGCGGTTGACCTGCCATGACATCTGACTCTGAGGCTCTCATTCCGGGCCTATGGGGCAGATCAGGTGAGCCCTGCCCTCCCTGCACTCACACACTCAGCAGAGGCAAAGGCGGGAGCCCCCAGGAGACTGACCCCTCCATCAAATGTGTGGGGACGATCGCTTCTCGGCCTTTTGGCTAAGATCAAGTGCAAATGTGTGGGGACAGGGGCCTGCTGGCTGCACTTAGGGGGACAGGGACACCAAGAACCCTTCCTGGAGGAGTTCCCCTTGATGTGGTTTGGGGGGGGCCCCCTCTGCTCCACGGACCTGGGGCAGGACTTCCTCACTGGGCCCAGGACTTGGGTGGGTCGAGGCTAGTCTTACGGGTACACCGGGGGCCACCTGGCCTTCGGTCCCCGGCTGGTGACCCCCATAACCTGACATGCTCTCCTTGGAGCCAGGTAGCTAGGACAGCCAGGCCAGAGACCTGTGGACCCTAGAGCCAGGGAGGGCTGCCCTCCCGTCGTAGGGGCCTGCTGAGACGGGCACGGGCCCATGGGCTGTACTACACAGGGAACCTGCCCAGCCTAGGCCCCGGAATCTCCGTGGTGCCCAGAGCTGGGCAGGCCGACCTTCCCCGGAGCTGGGTCATTCTACAGGGACACAGACAAGGGACCGTATCCCTCCATGGGTTTTAAATGTGGTTTTATTATCACTCGGGGCCGCGGAGGCCTGCGACCAGGAGACAGCCGCCGTCGGGAAGCTAGCTCATCCCTCACAGCCCCGGGGGGGGAGCAGGCCGTGCCCAGGCTGGGGGCCCCTGGGGGAAGCACCAGGAGGCAGAGCGGGAGGGGACGAGGGCAGGAGCCTTTCCTGTGGTTTCCACGGGAAGGAACGGACAAGGCAGGGGAACAGGCCGAGGACTGGCTTGCATGAATACCGTCCGCGGGCTCTGGGCTCCCTGGTTGTGGGGCACCTGCCCTGGGGGGTGGGGCGGGTGAGGGAGGCCCCGAGGCCTCGAGCCCCACAGAGGGGTGAGCGGCCAGGGCCCCAGGTCGGCTGGTGGGCACATGGGAGTTTGTTGTTTCTAGGAATTAGCCCTGGGAGGGGCCAACCTTCCAGTGCCCACTTGGCCCAAGGTCAAAACAGAAAATAAAAAGGCGTCATTGGTACGCCCTGTCCCCAGAGAGCTCGCAGCCTCACCTGAGCCGGGACACCTCCTGGCAGCATCCCAGGCTGGGAAGTCCACTGCCCCTTGGGTCAGCCCTCACCATTTCCAGTGTCCAGGGAAGGGACCCCACGTGCCCACGTGTGGCCTGTGGCCAGTTCTGCAAAGTGGGAGAAGCCCCTGGTCCCTGAGCAGCGCCCCCCGCCCACCTTGGTCCCACCCTGTCGGCGGGCTCCCTAACCCTCTGAGCAGAGTGGCTGTGCCCCCCCAGGGCACTCCGGTCATGCTGGACTCGGGCAGCAGCTCATGCCACAGCCCCCCTGCCGCTCCCTGGGTGGGGCTGGAGTCCGGCCCAGCCTCCCCAGCCGCTCAGGGCCACCCTCACCTCCCCACCCTGCCCATCCACTTGCAGAGCTCCGCTGGGCCCCACACAGGTCATTCCTGCCCCGGTACCCCACTGACAGCACTCACAGTGAGAGGGTCCCAGAGCCCAGCAGGGGCGTCGGCTGCCCAGGCCACGCCTCACGCACCCTTCCTCCTGCCAGTGAGCGCGGGACCTCGGGCTGAGCAATGTTCACGCACACAAGTCTGAGTCCGGTGAGCGCACGCCTGCCGCAGAGGCCCCCAGCGCAGCCCCCTCCGTGTCTCTGGGGAGACAGCTCTGCCAGGCTACCGGCCACCTGTGCCCTGGGCCAAGGCCCAGCAGGACACTGCAGAGCAACGCTCACCCCAGAGTTCTGTCCTTCGGAGCACGCGCAGTGCCCTCCTCCTGGGCCGAGCCCTGGTTCGCTGGGGAAGAGACGCGCCCCAGTCATCATCCCATAGCCGCCAAGCTCTCGCTGCAGGTGCCAAGGATGCCACCTTAGCCCGTGAGTGCAGGCCACCCTATCGTCTCTGGTGTCCGGCTGAAGGCCCCCCACACCACCTCCCCTCTCCTCACCCCTTCCCTCTAGCCAGGGCCCTGTAGTGGCTGGGGGCAACTCTCACGGTCCCAGAAAAGGAGAGGCTCCCACACAGGCAAGACTGGAACGCGGGCCTCTTCCTGCCTTGCCAGCACCGTGTGGGCGTGGCCCCCAGACTCACTCCAGATCCCGCCTGGCAGACACCTGTGCTCTCCAGGGAAGGGAGCCTAAGGGTTGGGACGCAGAAACGACCTGAGCCGGCAGAGGGACAGAAAAGTAACTGAAGAGAAGGAGCGTGCACCAAGGAGGACAGAGGCCACCCTGAGGCCAGCTGGGCACTTTCGGGACCGAAAAGCCGTAGGAGGGAGGTGGGCAGCGAGCCTGGCCCGGAAGCACCTGCCTGGAGGCCCCACACTCAGGCTCTTGCACAGAGCTCAGCGGGCAAACAGCCCAGCCTACCAGCACCCAGCCTGCCAGCACCCAACCTGCCAGCAAGAGGGACTGCGGATCATCTCCCCCACCAGCCGGACCCAGGACCACCACTGTCAAAGAACATGGGAACCTGGGAACCCTACAAGTCACCAGGCCCTCTCATCCTGGAAACTGAGGGGCAGCCCAGTGCCCAGCTCTCAGTGCTGGCGGATGGTCCCAGCAGGGTCAGGCCAGTCCAGACCCCCAGAGGAGGGGAGGGGCTGGACTGGCCTACCCCCTCACTCCCAGGTAGCTCCAGACTGAGGGGCTGCGGCCTGCTCCAGGCAGTCCCTGCAGCGGCCCCCATCCAGCCTGGCTTGTCCTATGGCCGGACGTGGTCACTGGTGTCAGTGGAACTGGCCGGGGGTAGGGGACAGCTGGGGGTCTGCTTCGCCAGCAGGCAAGCCATCAGCAACCCCCAGCCGCAGGGTGCCCAGCCCCACAGCCACCCTTTGAGGACGGAGGAGGGCCCGGGCGAGGGCAGCAGCGCCCTGGCCCCATCCAGGGCCCCGGCCGTGGGGGCACGTGGCTGGGGGCACTGCACTGGGGAGGAGAGGGAGGCGGCCTCAGGACACCCCACTGGGGGTGGTCGTGGGCACTGGGAGTCCCCCTCCCACGCCCCGCCGCCCTCTTGGCTAAATGGGGACGACGAGGGGCGGTTGGGACCCCTCCGCTGGCAGCGGGCCGGTGGCTGCAGGCTCGCCGGGGTCCGCCAGTCCCGAGACTAGCCCCCGAGCACCCCTCCGGGGTTTGGGGTCCAGGTCTCAGCCTGGTCGGCAGCAGGACCACCGGGGCCTGCCTCCCAGGGGACTGCACCTACCAAGTTGAGGAATGGCCGGGGCGCCGGCGCGCGGGAGTCTCGACACCCCCGACCCAGGTGGAGTCACGTGGGCGCCCTCCGCACCCCATTCCACTACGGACTGCCCCTTTCGTGGGCGATTGACACAAAGCGTCTCCGTGGACGTCGTGGGAACACCTTCCCTTTTGCAGACTGGGAGCGGCGCTCAGAGAATTTAAGAGTGCTTTGCAAGGCTGCCGGGCTGCCACGCAGGGCCGGGGACTCGAACTCACCGCTCCTCAGTCGCCTCCTTCCTCCTAAAGCCGGCGGCGCCGGGGGGGGGGGGGGGGGGGGGGGGGTGGGGGGTGGGTTCTCGCGCGCGGCCCCCTGGGAAGTGTAGTCCACGGGCGCTCGCGCATGGCCCCTGGGAAATGTAGTCCGCGGGCGCTCGCGCGCGGACCTCTGGGAAGTGTAGTCCGGATGCGCAGACAGAGCGCGCCTACGGAGCCGACGGGCAGCGCGTGGAACTGCGCTTCCCAGCATGCCGCGCGCCGCCCGCCCCCGGCCCCTGCCCGTCCGGCCGCACCCGCCCCCGGTCCCGGCCCCGGTCCGCCCCGTCCGGTGGGGCGACTGGCCGCATGGAGGCCGGCTGAGGAGCGCCGCCCCGCCTCGGTACGCTGCGCGGCGCGGGACCCGGCTGGCGGGCAGGGGTCGGGGTCGGGTCGCGGCCGGGGTCGCGGGCCACCTCGCTCTGGGCCAGGCCCAGTCAGCCCCCAGCGCGGGGTCTGCGGCTGGAAGAGTCCGCCCAGGCCTGTCCCGAGGGCGCGCGGGGCAGGGCCGGCGGCCGGCGCTGCAGGGGACAGGGCGCGGGGAGATGGCTGGCGGGCTCCGCTGGGGCGGGCCGGGGGCCGCGGCCTCTCCCCCCGGAGACCCCGGGCGCTTCCCGAGCGCCGGCGGCCTCTGCCCTTCAGGCCGGGCGAGCGGGGCTGCGTCCGGCGGAGTGCGGCGGGCTGTCCCGCGGCGCGCGCGGCCGAACTTCGGGGCCTGCGACAGCCGCACTTTGTTTCCACGCAGCCGCGCGCGGAGGTGGAACTTCTGTGCCGCCAAGTGCCGCGCGGGCGCGTCCGCGGAAACTCTCCGGGGCGAGGCTGCCGGGGCGTGGGCGTCTCGGGAGCCGCCAGGGGCTCCGCTCGGAGCTGCTGGCGCCTCACGAGCGGGTTGGGTGGTTTCCAGGCGGAATCCCGCCGGCTTGGGGTGCCCTGGAGAGGGAGATGTGCGGCCGCCAGGCGCCCCGCCCTCCGGGGCAGGCTCCGCGCTCTCTGGGTCTTCGGCCCCTTTTGCCCCTGCTCACCCCCTCGCAGTGCGGCTGGAGGGGATCCTTGACCGGGGACCACGGGTCAGTCTCGCAGAATGGCCCTCGTGCCGTGGTGTCTGAGGCTGCCAGGAGAGGGCCTGGCAGGGTGAGTGGGCAGACCCCTACTCAGCGCCCTGCGATGGTGGTCAGTGCGGGGGCCCAGCCCTGGGCAGTGGCCAGGCTCCAGGAGAGTCAGCCGGGTGTGCTGGGAAAGGAGCCGTTCCGGCCTCCGGCGCAGATACAAGCCGGCATATGTCCCCTATCCCAATCCCAAACTTTGCCTCCATAAAGCGGGTGCTGCTGGACCCAGGGGGCTCTCCGGTGGCCAGGGGTGCCCCGACTTAAGAAGTGGGGGCAGAGGGGAGGTCGGGGCTTTGGCCACATCCTGCTGTCTCCCAGCGGCACATCTATTTCTGCAGCCCACCGGTCTCTCCGGTTTGGGACCTTTGACTTTCTGAGCAAGCCTAGTGGGTTGATGGGGAAATACAGGCTTTTCCGGGGGCCCCATTTGGTGCTGGTCAGGTCTTGGACACACCGAGAAGGAGTCTGGGATCTGGGAGGCAGTGTGTGGCCTTCCAGTTTTTAGAGGGGCAAGGGGGGCAGAGAAGGGTGTCTCAGTTTGCCATAACAAACCCCAAAGGTGGGGCTTAAATAGCGGACTCTTTGACAGCTCTGGAGGCTGGGAGTCTGGGGTCAAGGTGCTGGGCTTGGTTGCTGGTGAGGACGTTTTCTTCCTGGCTTGCGGATGGCTGTCTTCTCGCTCGCTGTGTTCTCACACAGCCAGATCTCATAAGGGCCCTAATATCATCATGGGGCCCCATCTCTAAACGCCATCACCTGGGGATTAGGGCTTCAGTATATGAATGTTGGGGGGCGCAGTTCAGTGCATAGCAGTGGGACCCAGGAGAGGGTCAGCGAGCTGCCTGGGGCTGGCAGGAGCCTGCCGTCTGCCGCTCCACCGAACCATCTGATACACTGAAATGGACGCCCGGCAAAACTTGCAGATGCTAATAATGTCATCCCATGCAGAACAACTTAACATGCTACTCTGATTGGTGTCACAGGGCTGTACCCCCCGGTGGGTCCCTAGTGGGGGGGGGGCCTCTTCCTGTAGGTCCCTTTCCTGGAGTACTGGACAAGATGGGGCCTCCTGGGGCTTTTGGGAACTCCCACCACTTTGGAGTTTGTTTTCCTGGAAGCTTGTGGGTGATTCTGCTGCTGTCATCTGTGCGCAGGGTTACGATTCCCAGAGCCAGATCACGGTGTGTCCCTCTACAGATGAGGAGACAGCCTAGGAGGACTCGTGTTCCATCGTCCCCTGAAACCAGACTGCTGGTTCTTTTAGTGCCCCGTGAGGTTTGCTCCTCCCCACCCAGGAGGAAGCCTGCAGAGGTCTACGGTCAGGAGCTGAAGTGAAATCTGCGTCGTGGCACGGGTCTTTAGCTGGGAGCAGACAGATGAGGCAGCTGGGTGACGGCTCTGACCGCCTCCATCCTAGAGGCAGGAGCTCAGAGTCCTAGCAGGCTGGAGGGCCCTCACTGGGGCCAGGCCGCACCCAGTGGCTGGCCTGAGATCTGGCTAAACGCAGGCCGTCCCCTGCAGCACAGTTGGGGCATCCGGCCACCGGACATCTCCGTGGGCAGCCCTGCTTGGCAGTGGCAGCTGGTCGGGGGGAGTGAGTAGCAGCCGGATCTGGCAGAAGGCGCTTCCTGCTTTGTGCCAGGTTCTTTGGTGGCTGGGCCATGGCCCAGGAGCAGGGCTACCCGCTGGGGTAGGGATTTAGAAGGGGGCACAGGTGTCTCCCCTCAAGGGTGTCACCGGGGCATGCAGTGGTGGGACTGGCGGGACCTGTGGATCCAGAGAGTGTGGCAGGAGACCAGGAGGGTTGTGGACGCTCCCTGCAGCCCCTGGCGGGTGCTGGGCAATGGGGGCTGGACTCAGGGCTGGGGGTGGGAGTCTTCTTTCCCTCCTGGCAGCTGGGGAGGGCTCAGGCCCCTGCCATAAGTCTTTAAATTGTGTATTTGGGAGTGGAGGGGACGTTAACAACCCCCTGAAATGACACCCTGTGAGGGTGTTGCTGGGGACCCTGCCTCTGAAGTCGAAAGAAACCAGAGAATTGGAAAGTGTGTGGATGCGGCCATCGGGCACAGAGGCTTCTCAGATCGGACTCTTGGTGCTGAGGGGGCCCCGGTGGCCTTCCTGCCTGAGCAGTTCCGGCTCCCAGTGCTGGGTCGCAGCTGCCGCAAGGGGAACAGCTCGAAGGGACCCGCGTGTTGGCACTGTGGTGCACGGGTCAGCCGTCCCGGGCTCGAGGCTGGGCTCTAGGCCCGACGGGCTTGTCCGCCACCCGCACCCCTGGCCCTCAGGATGCGGGACCGACTCCGGGAAAGGCCTGTCCGCTGCGGGCCAAGGGCCTCCTCCTGAGCTTCAGAGGGCGGGACCGCCCGAGGCGGGTGAGGCGGTGCCCCAGACCTTCCCCCACCGCACCCGCCAGAGGGACAGCGACGTGGTGGCCTCCCATTTGCTGGCCGTTCCGGGAGCCTCCCTGCAGCGCGCGGGATGTTTTCTTAAGTTTCCTTGGCACTTTGGCAGCCTTGTGCTGCTTGGAAGTAGGAACTGTTTGCTTTATTGCGTAAACCGGACTGAGGACCTCTCGGGGCTGGCTGGGGAGCCTGAGGAGGGGCAGGCCCAGCCCCGCTCAGCCCCGCCCTCCGCCTCGGGCCCTGCGGCCTGTTTGCACTCCCGCGGGCGCCTTGCCTGGGCGGAGAGCTCTGATCTGTAAAGTGGGAAGAGGGGCCTTTGGGGGTCCTGGACAGGAGGTGCTCAGGGAAGAGTGCGCGGAGGGCGGCCTTCCCTCCCCCCCAGCTGCCCTTCTCTGCTGACCTGCCTCCCGCCGAGGCCTGGCTGCTTCCTCTGGCCCTAAGCCAGGTCCTCTTTCTGACCCTTGCTGTGACTGTATTTCTTTCAGGAGCCTGGCCATCCTTAGGTCGGGTCCAGGGCCTGTCCCGGTGTCCCTGGACACCAGATCAGGGGTTTGGTCAAATCGGAGGGAGCCCCGCCCTGTCACTGAGCTGCATGCGCAGGTGGCAGGTCCCTCCCGCTGCGGAGGAGGAAAGGGCCTGACGGGGAGCTGCGGTGGCAGCTGCGGGACAGAGCCCTGTCTGTGCTCCCCACAGCCGTGTGATGACAGCGTGGGGCGGGGGAGGACCTGACGCAGGTCCTTACTTTGCCACGTGCCTTCCTTCCTCTCATGAAATGGCGAGAGGCAGGGCAGGACAGTGGGAGCACCGCACAGCCCCCCAGGTCTGCGGCGCTCTTCGGGTGCGCGTCCCAGGGCCCCGGTCCTTCCGTCCACTAGTGCACATGTGGCGGAGGCTGACTCTGGAGCCAAACACAACAGCACGCCAGGCTTTCGGCAAGTTGGAGCGGCTTCTTGACCGGACAGGCGGCAGTCACACGCGCCACCCTTCCCCAGGGGGGCCTCCCCGAGCTGTGCCCGCCACCTCTGCACTCAGACCCGGCCTTGAGCTTGCCCGCAGCATCTCGGGGAAGCGGGGCTGAAGTCTGCGTTGCCAGTGTGGCCGTCTCCCGGGGTGGCCAGAACCCCACGGCCTGACACAGGCCTCAGGCCCCTGATCCCCTTGGCCCTGGAGGTCTGGGTGGGCCATCGTCTGTGGCAGTTGTGTGTCCTTGGTGACACGGAAGACCCCCAGGTCACTGGCCAGGGCGGTCCCGGCGTCTCTGGCCCTGTGCTCAGCCAGCAGGACCCCGGACCTGCACAGCTGGAGGGACACAGGTGTCAAAATGTCTGGGAGGGCAGAGGCTGCGATCCCACCTATGGTTCTTTCAAAACACACTGAGCCCTGTTTGCAGCCCTGGGGTTCCAGGTGCGAACGTGCTTCCTCTGTCTCCTCAGGCTTCGCTCGTCGGTGCAGGAGCCACTCCCCAGCCATGGAGGGGGAGGAGAAGCAGCCGTCCCAGGAGGTCAGAGGCCTGGACCAGACGCGGTGGCAGGGGTGGGCGGGGTTCCTGTACAACCTCGGGCTCAGGGTCCAGCCAGTGGCTCGACGGAGTGTGGGTGCCCCCTCAGCGTGGCATCCTGGGATCACTGGCTGCTTCTGTGCGTGTGGTTTCCCGGGGTGTTTCTGGGTCAGCCAAGGGGGAGCTCGGGCCAGGGAGCCTGGGGCGGGCTGCGTACAAGGCGGTTGTCACAGAGAGGTGTGAATGCTGGGGCGTGCGCAGCTCACGGAGCAACGGCACAAGTCCTTGGTGGGCCCCTGGGGACACGTGGTGCCCTGAGCCCAGGCAGGCCCCCAGGAGGGTGGGCACCCTGACTCAAACGTTCCCCTTCCCTCTGCAGGCTGACACGGAACCTGTTGTGACAGTGGGGGCTTCAGAGGTGGTGCCCAGGGTGCTTTCTGGAGAATCCCAGAACCTGTGTGCGTGCTCCCTGAGGTCATTCCGGGCTAGGGGGCGGGGCAGCTCTCTGGCCAGAAGGGGCTCGGACTGGGTGACCTGAGTCTGGCGGATAGTGGCCTGGGCCAGCCCCGGGCTGGGGTCTCTGAGGGGCTCTGGAGCACAGGCAGGGGCTTTGGAGCCCCATCAGGAGCCCCTTCACTGGGGTGGGGGGCTCAGTGCTTCGAGATGCCGTGGACGCTCGGACGGCTGGGGCTCCCCCTCAGGGACGCGTGCCCCTGTGCGTATCTGGGCTCCGCGCGTGGCTCAGCCCTGAGAACGGGGTGCCCTGGCTGCCAGTGTGCCGCACCCCACCTGACGCGCCGTCCTTGCAGCCGACGCGGACGCGCTGACCCTCCTCCTGGAGATGAAGCTGAGGCGGCGGCGAGAGCGGCCCAGCCTGCCGCGCACGGTGACCGAGCTGGTGGCCGAGGACGGGAGCAGGGTGTACGTGGTGGGCACGGCCCACTTCAGTGACGACAGCAAGAAGGACGTGGTGAAGGTGAGGCCCGGCACACTGGGTGGCCTCGGCCGAGCAGCCCTGTCCTGTGAGCCGTCACCACCTCCTGCGTGACACCCGCGCCCCCAGAAAGGGGATTTCGGATACCGCAGAGCCCTCGTGGCCTCGTGCGCTTTTCTGTTCAGCGACGAGCAGACCTGTCGTGTCGCTTTCCTCGGTCATTTAAAGAAATGTGTCGTCAGCGCGGCAGCCGAGGTGGCCTACGCCTGCGGGGACAGGGTCGGGGTCCGTGCTGGGCCTGGGGCACCAGGCTGAGCTGGCTCGTCCCTTGCAGACCATCCGGGAAGTGCAGCCTGACGTGGTGGTCGTGGAGCTCTGCCAGTACCGCGTGTCCATGCTGAAGATGGACGAGAGCACGCTGCTCCAGGAGGCCAAGGAGATCAGCCTGGAGAAGCTTCAGCAGGCCGTGAGGCAGGTGCGGCGTCGGGGGGCCCGGGCTGGGCGCCCCTCCCCAGGCAGCTGCTCCTCCCGCCTGCGAGCACAGGGCCGACCAGTCCGTGCAGAGGCGCCCAGGGGACTTGGCCTGGGGCGGGAGAGGGGCGCGCCTGTGTTGGGTTTCAGACTAGGGAGGTGGGGCGGGGGAGCTTCAACCCCCTGGGGAAGAGCCGGACGGGAAACCCCGGGAGCTCGGCAAAGGGGAGGGTTTGGTCTCAGGGTGCTGGCTGGCCTTCCCCCACCCCCGTACATCTCCCACAGGGACATGTGCCCCTCGGGGGGACACGGACAGAGGAGTTGGGGTCTGGGCTGGAGGGGCAGGAGGGAAGGGGCATCCGCTGTGGATGCGGCACCTGTCCACAGCCCTTGCTCAGCCCCAGAGCGTAGGTGGGGCCTCCCCTCGCTGCTGGGGAAACCTGTGCTCTGTGCCCATGTGGCCACTGACCACCGGCCCTCCCCTGCAGAACGGGGTCATGTCCGGACTCATGCAGATGCTGCTGCTGAAAGTGTCAGCCCACATCACTGAGCAGCTGGGCATGGCTCCTGGTGGCGAGTTCAGGGAGGCCTTCAAGGAGGTGGGCCTGGGTTCAGCTGGGAGGAGGGGCGCCCAGGAGCTGCCCGGGGCTCAGGTGTCCGCAGCCAACACCCGGCTCTGCCCAGGCCAGCAAGGTACCCTTCTGCAAGTTCCACCTGGGCGACCGGCCCATCCCCGTCACCTTCAAGAGGGCCATCGCGGCGTTGTCCTTCTGGCAGAAGGTGAAGCTGGCCTGGGGCCTGTGCTTCCTGTCAGACCCCATCAGGTAGGGCCCCTCGGCCTCCCGCGGGCAGCCCCACCCAGGAAGAGTGGCCCGGCCCCCTCGGTCAGGAGCTAAAGCCTCCGCAAACAGGGCCTTCCCACCCTTCCTTCTGCTGTGAGCCCGAACACAAAGGGCGCGGAGGTCCCTGCCCTGGGTCAACAGCGCCGGCCAGCCTCCTGCCGGCTGCCGCGTCCGCACGAGGCTGGCAGCGCGCCCTCTGCCCCCAGCAAGGACGACGTGGAGCGCTGTAAGCAGAAGGACCTGCTGGAGCAGATGATGGCGGAGATGATCGGCGAGTTCCCCGACCTGCACCGCACCATCGTCTCGGAGCGCGACGTCTACCTGACCTACATGCTGCGGCAGGCGGCCCGGCGCCTCGAGCTGCCGCGCTCCTCCGACGGTGACCGCTGCGGCGGGCCGGGCGGGGGCGCTGTGGGCCCGGTAGCCGCCGGGCCGGGGCTGACGCGTCCCTTCCCCCACAGCTGAGCCCAGGAAGTGCGTCCCGTCCGTGGTGGTGGGCGTCGTGGGCATGGGCCACGTCCCGGGCATCGAGAAGAACTGGACCACGGACCTCAACATCCAGGAGATCATGACGTGAGTGCTGCCCGCGAGCGCAGAGCGGGGCCCGGCTGGGGGCGGCGGCCAGGCCGGGGGAGCATGTGCACGCCCCCCACCCCCGAGCCAGGCCCAGCCCGCCCTCCCTTCCCCAGCGTCCCCCCGCCGTCCATCTCCGGCAGAGTGTCCCGGCTGGCCGTGAAGGCCGCCTTCGTGGGCCTGCTGGGCTACGGCCTCTACTGGATGGGACGCCGCGCCACCAGCCTGGTCCTGTCGCTGCCTGTCACTCAGTACTGTCTGCAGAGGGTGTCCTCGGCCCGACCGCACAAATAGGAAGGACCAGCACGGCGGGGGACCACCCCCCCATGCCCACCCCCAGGAGCTCTGGGTGCCACCCCCCGTGGGGGTCCAGGCCCAGCCACCCCTGCCCTCCCCCAACCCGCCCAAATAAAGAATTATTTAACTGCTCTGAGCTCAGGCTTCCCAGCAGCCCCCCCCACCCCATCCCTGGCCCCTGCAGGGCCCCTCACGGCGTTCAGGGGTGTCAGGACCAGCTGGCGGGGGAGGGGCCGAGTTGGGCACAGCCAGTCCTCCCCTACCTCACTGTGCCTTCTTGTGGGCTGGCAGCAGGAGCCCCGGCCCAGGCACACCCAGCGGAGGGGTCTGGGCCGCGGGCTCCCGGCCGGCGTGTCTGGGAAGGGCCGGAGCCGCTCCATGGTGGTTCCTGGGAGCGTCCCTCCCGGCAGGGCAGCCGGGCTGAGCTTGGTCCCACGGACATGCACCGTGGCCTGTGGAGATTGTGGTTTTGGCTCTTAAAAATGTCTGAAGTTTTTTTACTCAGGTAATTTTAACTTAAAATGAACCGAAGCAAATGTCAGGAAATAACATGCCTTAAATCTGACTGGGACGAAGAGGATGTCTTGGTGGGGGGGTGGGGGGCTCAGTCCTAAGCAGATGAGCCTGGGGGAAGGGTCGGCTTCAGCTGCGGAGCTGGGCCGGCCTCCGGACGCTGACCCCCACCCCCCGCCGCCCCCTCGGTCAACCCCTAGCTGGGGGGCATCCAGGGCTGCGGCCCCCGGGCCTGAGTGTCCCCCTCCCCGGGCACGGAGGACCACACCTGCTTCTCGCGCTGCACCCTCAGTGGGCAGAGGGTGCGTGTCCCCCAGAGCCCAGCCGCTGGCACTCGTGCTGGCAGATGCCCGCCACCATTCTGCGGTCCCGCACGGGGCACGCAGCCCGGGCATCTCCTGTGTGTGTCGTCGCCGCTCCTGGTCACGCGTCTGTGACGCATCTGTGTGGCCCGCCCGGGGCCCGGGGTCCTGCTCCATTGTGTTTGCATTGACTCAGTGTCTCACAAAATCAGGTGAAACCCGCGGCTGTGAGCCGGGCTGGACCGTGCTCTTCCTGTCACGTACGTGCGTGTACACGTTACCTAGAAACTGAAATAAAGTCTAATTTTGGAAGCTCCTGTTTGGTGGAATGTGTGGAAACGGGACTCGAGGGGCAGGGGAGGAGGTGGCCCGGGCCGCTGGCACTGCCTTGGGGCCTGGAGGACTTCCGGCCACTGCCTGCCTCTCAGCAGAAGATCCTGCTCCCAGGCCCAGTGAGGACACCCGCCAAGGGGAAGTGTGCTCAGAGGGGCAGCCCAGCCCTCACCTCCCTGTCCACACCCTCGGGCTCCCCACCCCTGGGAGGAGAGGAGGCGGGGCAGCCCCGCGCCCGCACAAAAGGTGCTGGGGACCCGGGGCTCAGATCTGCCCAGAAAGAACAGTGAGCACCACGGGGGGCGTGCAGGGAGGCTGGTAGGGCCGTGGGCTGGGCTCCCCACCCACCATGTCTGCACCCCCAGGAAGCATGGCCGCCTGCCCCATGCTGGGTCTCGCTGCTCTCCTCTGCCTCTCTGCGCCCCAGGCCAACTCCGTGGTGCAGTATCGACAGCCGGTAAGGGTGGCCGTCGGGCCAGTGGCTCTCGTGAGCCTGAGATGGGCTGGGCCTCCCGGAACTACTGAGCCTGCCTCTCACCAGGGTCCTCTCTCCACAGGTGCACGTGGTGCTTCTGGAACCCCAAGGTCTGGCTGCGTGGGGTGGCGGAGGGAGGGGCTGGCCGGGTGGGTCGGAGACAGGCAGCCTCTCACCTGTCACCCGCAGGGCCCCAGCCAGCAGGTCTCACTCCCCTTGAGGACCCAGCTGGGTCCCTGCCCAGAACAGCCTGAGGGGAGGGCAGGCAAGGACCAGGCCCCACTGTTATTCCCTCCTAATGCGGGCTGGGCTTGGGGTAGCGCTGGACGCTGCCAGGCCAGGAGGAGGAAGCGGGGGAAGCCAAGACTGACCTTGCGAGGGCAACAGGTGAGGGCGTGTCCGGGGCGGCGGGAAGAATGGAGGGTCTGGCCAAGGGCTGGGGGCCGGCCAGTTTCCAAAGAGGCCTGAGACGGGTATGGCCCAAGGTGAGGGGACTGTGGCTGCCAAGACCAAGGTTGTAAATCGTCTGGCAGACTGTCACAGGGTGTCTGCAGGAGGACAGTTCTGGTTCCAGGCACTGAAGAGCGTGGCCCCTTCGCAGGCCCTGAGCCTTCCCGGCCCTATCTCCTGCAGGGAGGGACTGCTCTCACATCTGGGCGGAGAGACCCCGCGCCCCGAGCGGTGTGTACACCGTCCAGCCAGAAGGAGCCAGCACCCCCTTCAAGGTGAGCACCCCACAGCGAGGGCCCAGGGGGTGTTGTGTGTGTCACCCGGACAAAAACAAGAGATGGCACTGTCCACCTAGCCGGGGAAGGGCCAGCCAGGCCAGGCGCCGCTGGTGGAGTCTGTCCTCAGACACCCGGACACAGAGATGTTCATGGACGTTGCGTGACAGTCAGGAAAGGCTGGGAGAAACCTAGGCTTCCACCTTGAGGGGTCTGAACAAAGAAAGGGCCCAGGAGACAACGCTGAGTGAAAAAACAAAGACACAGAGCAGGGCGCAAAGTGATGTCGAACTGGGCGGGCTTCCTGGGGCCCAGGCCCTTACTGCCAAGCTTCACCCTCTTTCTGAGAAAGTGAATTTAATGTGATACAAGTTTACCTGATACTGACAAGTAGAAAACCAACGTTTCAGTTTTCAAATACAGTGTTTAAGGGAGGATGGACAGGAGAGGGGCAGTGCCTGCCACGGGCCGGCCCTTTTCCCAGGTTCTCTGTGACATGCGCCCGGACGGTGGCTGGACAGTGATTCAGAGCCGAGACCAGGGCCGGGGGACGCCTCTGGACTTCGAGAGGTGCTGGCAGGAGTACAAACAGGGCTTCGGAGACCTGAGAGGTAGGACTGTGCTGCCCAGGGACCCAGGGATGTAGCCCTCCAGGCCTTGATCCCCACTGGGGACACAGGGCAGAGATGGTAGGAGGAGGCTGGGGTGGCTCATCACACAGCAGCCTCTGCCTCTGCAGGTGACCACTGGCTGGGGCTGGAACACATCTCTAGCCTGACCTCCCAGCCGGGCCTGCGCTCCGAGCTGAGCGTGGATCTCCTGGACGCGGACAACCATACGCTGCAGGCCCACTACGATGACTTCCGCGTGGGCAGGGAGGAACGGTTTTACCCGCTGACCCTCGGCCAGTACTCAGGGAATGCAGGTGAGTGCTTGGGAGGTAAGGGACCCTTGTGCCTGCTTTGCCCCCTGGGCTTTCTAGCCTGTGGGGAGGGGGACTCTTGCAGCAGGCCAGAGTAAGTAGGGAAGGTTGGGCCCCTGGAGCCCCTCATTTTCCAGCTAACATCTGCCAGCCTCTGTGCTCTGGGAAAGACGGCCGCTTCCCAAGCACCTGCCCTGGGGTCCCAGATGGCCAGACAGCAAGTGGGGGGGCCTTGGGGGCAGTTGGCCCGCCACCCACACTGCCACAACGCTGCAGGGGATGCGTTCCGGGGCTTGGGCCACACGGACAGCCAGGAGGGCTGTGGCTTCAGCACGCTGGACCGTGACCATGACCGCTGCTCGCCTTGCGTGGACGGCGCCCAGACCTTCACCAGCTGCAGCCACGATCGCTCGGGCGCTGGATGGTGGTACAGCGACTGCGGCCGTGCTGACCTCAACGGGCTGTGGCCGGAGCAGGCAGGGGCCGCCTCGGGCATGCGCTGGGCTGCTGGTGACCACCAGCCCACCCTGCGCGCCAGCGTGCTGCGCGTGCACACCACTGCTTCCGGCAAGGTCTAGGCCTCCCGCCAGTCGGTGGCCGAGCCTCATTAAATGTTCAAGCCTGGCTGTCCTTGGGGTCTTCCTTGGGGTCGGGAGTGGGGAGGGGCCGAGCTCTGCTCTGGCCCAGCCTGGCTGCTCAGACCCTGCTCACCCGGGATGTCTGTCCATCCAGGACAGGCCTAGGGAAATCCAGGAGGCCGTGCAGCCCAACATTTAGGCCAGAAGCCAGGTCACCACATCTGAGAAGGCACTACCTCTTGGTGCTGGTTCCTCCTGGAACCCTTGGCACCCACCAGAGCCACCACTGGCTATGACCTCTGTGAGGGCAGCCAGCAGGACACAGAACCTGGTACTCTTGAGCCTTCAAGAACCCAATCCCACCAGATTCCAAGGTGTGGTTAAGACAGTGGGGTGAGAGGGCACGGAGATGTGTCAGCAGGGCCTGGGACCTGGGGAAGTTGGGGGTGGGCAGTGACAGTAGGCTCAGGCCAGGTCCCCTAGGCAGTTAGGAAGAAGGCTGCGAACAGGGTTCTCTGCCAACAGACCAAGTGAAGGCCCCGGTGAGGCTCAATGGGGAGGCAAAATCAGACTGCAGGAGACCCTGGGGCTCGGAGCACCTGCTGGGACCTAACCTACCACAGAGAAGGTAGTGTCCTTGACCATCTCAGGGATGATGACTCTGAGCTGGAGAGGGGCTGAGGGGTTCCCCAATGTCACAGCTGGCAGGGCCAAAGATGGTTCACGTGAGCTCTGGGAGGCCCACATTTTGGCCCCAGGAGAAAGTTCCACTGGCAGCTCCTGGAACTTGAGGGTAGAATCGAGCCAGGAGGGAGCTCGTGCATTTGTCCAGGGTCCCCTGCTAGCTTCTGGTCATGGGTTTTAGTATGGGGCCAGGTGGGGGGGTGGGGGGGAAGCCTTTCCAAGGCCCTCCATCCCGCGTTCTTTTCCAGCCTGAGCATCTGAGGTCTTTATTCTGCAACAGGCCTCCTGGCTTCTCTGGGGCAGACGCTTGGAGGCCAGACTTGGCTCTCTCCAGTCTCTTGGACAGTATGTGGGGAACTTCTCCCGGCCAGGCGCTGTTCTGGAAGAACTGGCCCCAGATCACGCAGACTGGGTGCCCTCCTGGAGCCCGGGGAGGAGACAGGCACGGAAGAAACCAGAAAACGAGGGCGTGAGCTCGTGTCCGGGGTGCTCCGAGGGAAAAGCAAGGTTCCCGCGGGCACTTCGGGAGGCACGCGGGGGCACGGAAGCCAGGACACAATAGCAGTCCGGCTCCGGGCAGAGGCAGAGCAGGGGCAAAGGGGCTCACACACCGGGGAGGAGGCCGGCCTGGCCCGAGCGCTGCCCAGTCTCAGGCTTGGCTTCGCCCTGGGGCTCTTCGCGGCCTGTCCCCAGGGACACGGGCCCTCCACCCGAGCTGAGACCCCTCCTTCCCTTCTGCCTCGCTGCCCGGCACAGCCGAGGACAATCCGGAGACAGGCCCTGACACAGCACGGGCCAGAGCTGACCCTGCCCGCCCCCCCGGGGTCGAGAGGCACCCCTGGTGGTCGACCGGGCACGTCCCTCAACACGGTCACCTCGCTCGGAGCTCGGAGCCCCGACTGTCCGGCCTTTTCTGGGCCGGACCTCCAGGGACCTGCTGGCTCGTCACACAGGCCCGGTCCCCCCGCTCCCCGATCGGCTCCAACACTGGGCCGCAGGCCCGCAGAGGCGGACGGGTCGCAGGCGGCCAAGTCCTCCTCCCCCCCCCGCCCAGGCCGCTGCGAGCTGACAGACGCACGCCGCAACCAGTCAGAGTCAGGCTTTCGCGGGCGCGGCCCGCGCAGGCGCACCAGTGGACACCACCGCCGGCGATTGGGTGACCAGGCACGCCGCCGGGCTTCCGGTCGGGGCAAAAGGGCTTCCGCCGCAGCCGCGCCGCGGATGGCAGCGCTCGGGGCCGCGCTGAGGGCCTCGCTCGCGGCCGCCCGTACCCGGTCGGCGCCGCTGGGCCACCGCCCGCCGCACGCGCCCTGCTCCGCGTCTGCCGCTGCCCGCGGCGCTGCCATGGAGCCAGCGCCCCGCTGGCTGGCGGGGCTGCGCTTCGACAACCGCGCCCTGCGCGCGCTGCCCGTGGAGACGCCGCCGGCCGGGCCCGAGGGCGCCCCGTCCTCGCCGCGGCCGGTGCCCGGGGCCTGCTTCAGCCGCGTGCGGCCCGCGCCGCTGCGCCAGCCGCGCCTCGTGGCGTTGTCGGAGCCCGCGCTGGCGCTGCTGGGCCTGGGCGCGCCGCCCGCCGACGCCGCCGCCCGCGAGGCGCGGGAGGCCGAGGCCGCGCTCTTCTTCAGCGGCAACGCGCTGCTGCCGGGCGCCGAGCCCGCCGCGCACTGCTACTGCGGCCACCAGTTCGGCCAGTTCGCGGGGCAGCTGGGCGACGGCGCCGCCATGTACCTGGGCGAGGTGTGCACGGCCGCGGGCGAGCGCTGGGAGCTGCAGCTCAAGGGCGCGGGCCCCACGCCCTTCTCCAGGTGGGCGCGCGCGGGGGGGCGCGGGCGGGCGGGACGCGGGGCGCGCTCATGCCCACGCTTGTCCTCCCTGCTTGGGGGTGAGATGGAACTGGAAGTTTGGTCTGGGGACGGACACTGCGGGGGGCGGGGGTGTCCCAGGATCCCGGCGGAGGGAAGGGCTTGTGCAAAGACCCGGAGGTCACAGGGAGAGGACAGAAGGGGGGACTGTGGCTGCCGAGCCTGCGTCCCCGCTGCAGGACTGGTGCCAGGTGCCCTTGGCCCCTCTGGCCGCCCCGGGAGGGGACCTACTGGCCCTGGTCCCACTGCACCAGCCCCTGCTGTGTCCTGTTCCCATAAACACACAAGGACTTTGGAGTCTGCCTGTGACGCTGGGTTCGCCGCTTGCCCCGCACAGCCCGCCTTGCCTGGGGAGGCAGGGCCGTGTCTCAGCCTCGCGGACAGCCCAGGCTTGCTCTCCAGCATCGCTGCTGTGCGTCCACCCACAGAGGCGGTGTGTGGCCGGTGCGCGGAGAGGGACCAGAACGCCTCAGATCCATGCCCCCGGTGGACGCTCTCCCAGACACAGGCTTCTGAGCACTTGTAGGCCAGGGACCTGGGTCGAGGTCCCCACGGCCTGGCCTGGCAGGGGGCTCTGAGACCGGTCCTGCCTCTCACGCACCAGACGGCGCTGACCCCCTGTTCTGCTCTGTTGCACTAAACGCTTGGTGCCTTTAGTCCTTCTGTGCTAAATACTTGTTGAATGGCTAAAAAGCCACACCTAAGTTGTCATTTTCTGTGCAGAGAAGTCCTGAGGGCGTGTGCTCTGGCCAGTCCCTGTGCCCTCCCCGCCCCCCCAGGATCTGAACGCATCCCGCGCCCCCTGCCTGCCCCCCAGCAGCTCCATCTCCGACCCCCCAGAGTAACTCATTCTTCCTCCTCACCTTCCTGTCCCTGAAGTCTCCGGAGGTCAGTCTAGCGCCACTGCCACCACCCAGACAGCCTGCGCGGAGCAGTCCGCACCGGCGAGGGAGGCGACCGTTGCTGCCCCTCGAAACGCCGCCTCAGGGCCTGCTCACTCTTCCAGCATCGTCAGACTTTGTGTGTTCAGTTTGGTCATTTATTTTTGCCGGTTACTAAGACCTTCTTGGGAGAGGAACCTTCTGGACATCTCTTATATTTGAAGACTTAAGTGTTTTAAGTCCATGTTTCTAGACTTGAGGTCTGCTAGAATATTTCTCTTAAAAGAAAGGGGTCATTTCACCTTTCCTCAGCGTGTGCTGGGGTCCCCGGCCTCAGCATGCCTGGAGGCAACGTCCCGAGTGGCTGTGTGTGGCTTCAGGCCAGCCCTGTTGGGTACCTAGATGTGGGCTTTGGGGGATGGGCGGGTGACCTCCTGCCTGCTGTGGGGTTGGGATTTCGGGAGATGCCTCTCCCAGCGGGTACAGAAGAGCTTGTCCTCAGCTGGGTCCACCCCACAGCTCGGCTGGGAACAGACAACAGGTGTGCAGGAGAAGGGGCTGCTGTCGCGTGTCGTGCTGGCCCTGTGGGTGCAGAGAGGCCCTTTATCCTTGCTGTGTAATTGTCCAATTCTGGCTTTTGCTTTGGGAACCCTGCCTTGGGCAAGAGGACAGGCCGCTCGTTTTCAGGACCGTTTTTACCAATTCAAGATTAAACTGACCGGTGCTGGCTTCCTGCCGAGCATGAGGTCTCGCTGGGGGAGAGTCGTTCCCAGGGCCGGGGGGGGGTGCTGACATTTGAGGACAGGTCTCCTTGTCCCAGTTCCTCACGCGGACTAGGAGGAGGTGAGTGGAGCGCACTTGTCGCTCTGGCCAGAGGCTGACGCAGTGAGCCCTGTGGTGACTGCCAGGTCTGGTCTCCAGAGGTGTCACTCACCCTGCGACGAGACATAACAGCAGGTATTTGTGCCTAAGACCTTTATGAGGAGAACTGCAGCTGCTTTTAAGCTTGCAGAGGAAGACAGTGAACGGACGGCCGTACCCCACGCCCACGAATGAGAAGACCCCGTCTTGCCAGGAGGTCAGCTCTTCCCAGTTTGACTTACAGATTCAGTATGATCCCAGTCAGGGCGCCCAGGGGCCTCAGCCGGGGAGCCTCTGCCTTCGGCTCAGGTCATGATCCCGGGGTCCTGGGATCGAGCCCCGTGTTGGGCTCCCTGCTTGGCGGGGGAGTCTGCTTCTCCCTCTCTCCTCCCCTGCTTGTGTTCTCTCGCTCTTCTCTCAAATGAATAAAATCTTTTTAAAAAGTACAATCCCGATCAAAATTTCAGCAGTTATTTTGCAGATACTGATGATGTGATTCTAAAGTTGACATGGAGAGGTGCGTGCTGAAGGACAGCAGAGTCGGGGCATGGACACTGCCTAACCCTAACCCTAACCCAGGCTTGACTGTAAAGCTGTAGTAACCAAGAAAACGCAGAGCTGGTGGGAGGTCGGGTCATGGAACAACAGACAGACCCCCCATAAATGCTGTCACTTACGACACAGGAGCAAAGGCGGTACCTGGAGCAAAGACCATCATTCGAATGGTCGGTGCTGAAGCAGCTGGACGTGTACGCACCAAAAGTGTACCGGACACGGACCTCAGACCCTGAAAAATTGAAAAATTAATTCAAAAGGGATCATAGACCTAAATGTAAAATGCAGAACCATAAAACCAGAAGATAAACTAGAAAACCCAGAGAACGTTGAGTCTGGACATGATTTTTTATTCTTTTTTTAAGATTTTATTTATTTGAGAGAGAGAGTGAGAAACAGCATGGTGTGGGGGAGAGGCAGGGAGAGAGGCAGACTCCCCACTGAGCCGGGAGCCCGATGCAGGGCTGGATCCCAGGACCCCGGGATCATGACCTGAGCCGAAGGCAGACGCTTCACCAAGTGGGCCACCCAGGTGTCCTGGGACGTGATTTTTGACACAACATCGAAGGCGAGATCCACAAAAAACAATCACAGATAAGCTGGACTCCAGTGAAGTTAGAACTTTTGCAACTGACAGTATTAAGAGAACGAAGAGAAAATATTTGTAAAAGACATGCCTGTTAAAGGACTAGTAATCAAAGTAGACAAAGAACTCTTAAAACTCGGGACGCCTGGGGGGCTCAGTTGGTTAAGCAACTACCTTCGGCCCAGGTCATGATCCTGGGGTCCTGGGATCAGGTCTGGCATCGGGCTCCCAGCTCCATGGGGCGTCTGCTTCTCCCTCTGACCTTCTCCCCTCTCATGCTCTCTCTCAAATAAAATCTTAAAAAAAAAAAAAAACCTCTTAAAACTCAAACCATAAGAAAAACAAAAAGAGGGGCGCCTGGGTGGCTCAGTGGGTTAAGCCACTGCCTTCGGCTCAGGTCATGATCTCAGGGTCCTGGGATCGAGCCCCGCATCGGGCTCTCTGCTTGGCAGGGGGCCTGCTTCCTCCTCTCTCTCTGCCTGCCTCTCTGCCTGCTTGTGATCTCTCTCTGTCAAATAAATAAATAAAATCTTTAAAAAAAAAAAAAAAAGAAAAACAAAAAGACTTTAAAATGGGCTAAAGCTGGGGCACCTGGGTGCTTAGTGCAATGATCCTGGGGCCCTGGGATCGAGCCCCGCATGGGGCTCCCTGCTCAGTGGGAGGCTCCTTCTCCCCCGCCCGGCTGCTCCGTCTGCCTGGATTCTCTTCCTCTGTCAAATATGTACTTGACACACACCACAAGCAGAGAGAGGGCAAGCAGGCTCCCCGTGGAGCAGAGAGCCTGACGCGGGGCCCGATCCCTGGACCCTGGGATCATGACCTGAGCTGGAGGCAGAGGCTTTAACCCACTGAGCCACCCGGGGGCCTCTAAATAAAAAATCTAGAGAAACGAGCTTCCGAGTCCTGAAACGGTTGCCCGAGCTCCTTCACCCTAACTGTAAGCGCATCTGTGAAGCAAACTCATGAAAGCAGACTTGCACGCGTACCAGTGAGCGTGCAACACGCCCGGCTGGCTGGGTCCTCCTGGGCAAGAGGCCTCACGCAGCCCTCGCCGCCCTTGGCATTAATCTGGCTCCGCGGCGGGCTAGGCCCTGGCTGCCGGATTGGGGGCGGTGGTCGGGGCCTCTCGGTATCGGGAGTCATCGGACCTGCAGGCCTTGGTCCATGACGGCGGAGCGGCCAGTGAGCCCGCGCAGTGCCGCGGAGCCCGTCCTGCTTGTGCTGGAGTCGGGCGTGGGAGGGACGGCCGCCTGACCGCAGCGGCTCTGTGATTTCAGACAGGCCGACGGCCGCAAGGTCCTGCGGTCGAGCATCCGCGAGTTCCTGTGCAGCGAAGCTATGTTCCACCTGGGCATCCCCACCACCCGGGCCGGGGCCTGCGTCACGTCCCAGTCCACGGTGGCCCGAGACGTGTTCTACGATGGCAATCCCAAGTACGAGAAGTGCACAGTCGTGCTGCGCATAGCTTCCACCTTCCTGAGGTAACACTGCTGCCTCCCGCGGGCGGGCACACAGTCCCGTGCAGGAAGTGACCTGCGAGGGACACACGTGCGGGGAGCCCATGCCCCGGCTGGGCTCCGGCTGTGGGCGAGGCAGGGTGCAAAAGGCACGGGGCGTTTCCTGGGTCGGGAGCCCTGTCCTGCGTGTGGGTGGCTGCTCGGGCCCCCGTTGCCCCCAGGAGGGAGGAGGTGGCAGAGAGGCGGCCCGTGTCCCTGGAGCGTGGCTGGCCTGAGCGGGGCGCCCTGAAGCACCAGGGAAGGGGTGGTCTCAGGCTGGCAGAAGAGAGGCTGCCCAGATGCGGGCTCTGGGACCCAGAAGGACACGAACGTCACCCAGAAAGTGGCCTTGTTCTGTGTCAGGTGCCACACCTGCTGTGCCCCCGTCCGCCGGGCCGTTGTTGCTCACACCCCCGCCATCAGCCGCAGTCCTTTCTGCCTCCTCCCTGATGTCACCGTGCCACGTGGCATCACACGGTTCTGACCACCGGAACCCATGGCTGTTGAGGAACGGCTCTGACGTCTTCTGGTCCCCTCCGGTGGAGCCGGACGGACCCCGTGTGCTGGGGCCATTGCTGCGGTGCCTGAGCCTGAGCGCCTGGCTTTGTCTTTTGTCCTCCGGGGCCTGGAGGAGCCTGGGTGGTCGTCTGCCTCCCCCCAGGAGACCAGGGCCACTTCCCCGGGGCACTCCTGGCAGTCTGACCAGTGAGTGAGCGGAGGTGGGGAGCGCTGCGGGGCCACCCCGTGCCCGCGAACGGTAATGCTGGTCGTTAAAGCCAGACGTGTCTCCAGACACTGCCTCCCGTCCCCTGGGTGACATGAGCACTCGGTTGTAGAGCTGACCCCACTTGGGACCAGTAGGACGCCAGTCACTGACGCCGTCCTTGGCGTAGGGGGACGAGTGCAGAGCCCTGCTGGTCCCAAGCGGGTCGTGCCTCCCTGGGCCTCCCACAGAGGCACACGTCGTGGTGGCCAAAAGCGGAACGGGTCTGCGTGTGTCACTCCAAGACTAGTTATGCTTTCCTTGCTTTTGTTTTAATCTGGGTGTTGTCCCCGGCCTTGGCCGCGAGGCCTAGCAGCAGGCTTCTGCCTGTCACTGGAGGCTAGAGCCGTGTTTAACCCGGTACAAACGCGGGTCTTCCCTCCAGGTTTGGATCCTTTGAGATCTTTAAGTCCGCAGATGAGCACACCGGGCGCGAGGGCCCCAGCGTGGGGAGGAACGATATCCGAGCGCAAATGCTCGACTACGTGATCAGCTCGTTTTATCCCGAGATCCAGGCGGCACACGCCGAGGACCGCACGCAGAGGAACGCCGCCTTCTTCCGGGAGGTAGGGGGGGCCGTGCACCGGCGCTGCCGGCGTCCCGCCTGCTGGTGCGACTCGGTCTGCTTGGCTGATGGACAGAGGTTCTCTCTTGATGTCCCTGCCCTTCTGAGTCCCTCCCCTGTCCCAAAGCCTGTCACCTCTCGTGGGCGTTGAGCAGGACCGACTTCTTGGAAATGCTGCAAGGAGGGTCGGGGTTCTCGGACACACCCAAGGATCACTGTGTCTCAGTGGCATTGGAGGTGCTGTGTGCCCCCGCCAGGCCCAGCGGGGAAACAGGGTGGGGGAGGACTCCGCTGCAGGGGAGCCTGGGTGCTGGTGGGACACACAGTCACAGTGGGGCCCCGGGTGTAGCGGCCTGGACCCAGCGCAGGTTTTGCTGGCTCGTGTGGTGACCTCCCTGTTTGCACCCGGTTATCCTCCTGGGCTGGAGTCGCGGGGATGGTCAAGGCTTCCTGGTGTTTCTGGTTTCATGGATAAAAGCCCAAATTAGTATACGAGAGAGACAGATGGGGTAAGTGGAAATTGGAGTCCACATGTGTGCGCTCATCCAAAGTGCTCTTCCTTCTCTCCCGTGCCCCACGGCTGAGTGTGCACCTGGAGGGCAGAGCTGAGGGAGGAGTCACTGGCAGCAGGGCTGTCCTCAGGGAGGGAGGGGCGGGGCAGGGGGCATCGTGCATCCGTCCTGCTTCAGGTGACCCGCCGCACGGCCCGGATGGTGGCGGCGTGGCAGTGTGTGGGCTTCTGCCACGGCGTGCTCAACACGGACAACATGAGCATCGTGGGGCTCACCATCGACTACGGGCCCTTCGGCTTCCTGGACAGGTGAGCCGTGCGGGGCCGCTGGGGGTGGCCTGCAGGTGTGGGGCTGCCGTTCTCCCTGTCCTGTTTGGAAACGCCTGGTCAGCCCTTCCCAGCGGCAGAAATCCCCCGGAAGGTTCCGGGATTGGAAATGGACCCGGGGGCCCGAGCAGGAGCAGGCAGAGGGCTGCGGGCCAGAGCCAGCCAGGGGAGGCCGTGCCACTCTGCTGCTGACTGAGCGGGCAGGCGTCTGTGGCTGCGGCACCTGGACCTGAACCGCTCAGACCAGCACCCCAGCGGGGCAGGGGGCGGTGGCCCCGCAGATGAGGCCTGCCTCACCCCCCCCGGGGGTCCCCTTGCCCTGTGTGGCAGGTACGACCCCGACCACGTGTGCAACGCCTCGGACAGCGCCGGGCGCTACGCATACAGCAAGCAGCCCGAGGTCTGCAAGTGGAACCTGCAGAAGCTGGCGGAGGCACTGGAGCCCGAGCTGCCCCGCGAGCAGGGGGAGGCCATCCTGGCCGAGGAGTTCGACACCGAGTTCCGCGGCCACTACCTGCAGAAGATGCGCAGGAAGTTGGGCCTGGTGCGCACGGAGCTGCCCGATGACGGGGCGCTGGTGGCCAGGCTCCTGGAGACCATGCACCTGACGGGTGAGTGAGGGCCGGTGCCTCGGCGTTTGTCCGTGAACTAGACTCAGCACAGAGTCGACTGTTTCAACCGTGCGGTGTGGGGTGTGGGGTTTGGAGGCAGCAGGCCCATTCACCCCGCTGGGCACCCATTGCCCCCGCCCGTCTCCCCACACAGACACCCTGTCCTCATTTCCTCCGCTTCCCGCGCCCCTGGCAGCCCCATTCCAGCATCTGTCTCTGAATCTGACTCAACGCGGGGCTCTCGGTGATACGGGCCCATGCAGGGTCTGTCCCATGACCGCGCCGAGGACAGCGTCCCCAAGGCCCCCGATGGTGTGGTGGGTGTCGGCCTTCTGGGCCTCTCAGGGCTGAGTGAAAGCCCGCGGTGTGGACGGACCACACGTCCCTCCTCCGTCATCGCTGGTGCATGTGCCGTGGGATGTCTTCCCCTTGGCCTGTGTGGGTAACGGCACCACGGAGACAGACGTATGGACATCCGTTTGAGTCCCTGCCCTCGGTTCTCCCAGCACCGCGCGAGCACAAGCGTCCATGTGCGCGTCCCTCCAGCTCTCGGGAGTGCTCTGCCTCCTTCCCCAAACTGGCTTTTACGAAACTGAGGACGTGTCCTTCCGTCCCTGTTTGTTTTTACCATTGTGCATGGCTGAGAGGAGCCCGTGGCCGTCCTCCTCCCCTTGTGTCCTGTCTTAGGTCAAACCGTCGCAGGGGAGCGCGGCAGCTTGCCCAGCAGGCGCTGATGTCTCGCGGTTCTGGAGGCTGGAGGGCGGAGGTCAGGCTGCCGTGTGGTCGGGTTGCTGCTGAAGGCCTCCTTCCCCGCGGGGGACCGAGAGGGAGCGAGGGCACAGACCCTGTCGGAGGCCACCGCCGTCCTTGCCCGGGTGCTGCTCTGCGGTGTCTCTGCTCTGGTATCCGGGCGACGCTGCTCTCATGAGTTTGGAAATGTTCCCTCCTGTTCCAGAAGCTTGGGAAGAACTGGTGATCACCCCCTCATTCAGCAGAGCTCAGCGGTGAGGCCTCTGGTGCTACCGTTGTCTTTGCCGGGAGGTTCTGATTGCCCAGTGTCCTCACTTGCCTCAAGACTTCCCGGATTTTGTGTCTTCTGAGTCCGTTTTGGCAGACGGCGTTTCCAGGGCCTCGGCCGCTTCATCTGCGCGTCGGGCGCATCAGCAAGGAGTCGCCCGGTCTCTTACAGCCGTTTCTGCGTGATGGGCGGTCACAGCCCCACTCCCGTTCCCGATCTTAGTTACTTACCTATAACCAAAAACGTCCATCTTCTTGATCTTTTCAAAGAATCAACAACTCTAGGTTTCAGTGACTTTTGCTTCTTTTTTGTTGTTTCGTTTAACTCTGCTGTACCCTCTGTCCCCTTGCTGTCGGCTAGCCTTCGTCTTCGTGTTCTCTTTCTGGCGCCTTAGGTGTAAGGGTAAGTTATTGGCCGAGGCTTTTTTCCCTTTGAGAGGAACCGACCTGGAACAGTGTCAGGGGTACGCGATTCACTCTGTCGGGGTCACGAAACCATTGACGTCCATCACCCCACAGCTGCAAGTTCCCTTTTCTCCTTGTGCTCTTCCGCCGTCGGTGATCAGCACCGTTAAGTTCCCGTCCGACCGCTGCTTTCGTGGCGACCTATCGAATTCAGTACTTGTGTTTCCACATTCTCCTGCCCCTAAGTATTTTCTGACTTCCCTTGTGATTTCTTTTTGGACCCCCTGGTTAATCTTCACACTCTCTGGGAAATCTCTGGTTCTCCTCCTCTTTGTGCGTTCTGTCTTCGTCCCGTCGTGGTTGGAGAAGACGCCGGTCTCTTTAAGCAGGTTGACTTGCTTTATGGCTGAACATGTGGTCTGTCCGACAGAGTGGCCTGACCGCGTCCAAGGTCCTCGTCGGTCTGCCGTGCGGACGATCCATCCATCAGGGCGGGGCACTGAAGCCTCTAGCTCCCAGGGAACCGTTCCATTCTCCTTCCGTTCCACAAGTGCTCGGTTTGTATGTTTTTAACCGGGACACCTTCTGGGTGGACGGGCTGGCCGACAGTGGCGGGCCGGCCCCGCTCTGCAGCTTCCGGTCTCCCTGCACTACTTTTCCTGTCCCTTCCCTTTAGACCGGACAAGCTGAAATTACGTTTTTTCTTAGTTCGAGCTGCCAATCTCGTTTAGCAACGAATCCACTTAAAGTCCTTGCTGATGAGGACTTCGGTCGTTATCTGTGTCCTCACCGATTTCACCCCTCGTTTTCTCTGCTACGGCTTTGTGTCTGCACCGCCTGGTCCCTTCTCGTTTCCTTTTGTGTCTGTCTCCAGGATGTTCTCCCGGGTTGACAATGATTATGTTTAACAAGTCAGGCCGAGGACCTCCAGCGTCTGCTGTATGTTGAGCCTGTGTGTTTGGACGCGTGTCAGGGGCTTGTCCTCGATGCTCTGCCACACCAAGCAGGCAGTGAGGATGGTGACCACAGCGGGGGTGGCCAGAGGCTGACCTCGGTGCCTTTGCCATATTTACCTGATTCATGGATAAAGGAACAAACTTACAGTGACTTGCCAGGGTCAGAGTGGTGGCCAGGCTGGGTGGTGGGTTGGGGGCGGGCATTGCCAAGGCGGAGGCTGGAGGGAAGGGTCAGGAGCCCATGGGCCTGGCGAGGCGTCCACACTTGGTGTGACAGCACCCTGAGCAGCGGCGTGTTCCAGGGGCCGACTTCACAAATACCTTCTACTTGCTGAGCTCCTTCCCAGTGGGGCCGGAGCCCCTGGGCCTGCCTGCATTCCTGGCCGCGCTCACAGCACAGTGCGCCTCCTTAGAGGAGCTGAAGCTCGCCTTCCGACCCCAGATGGATCCCCGGTGGGTACCCGGGTCTCACTTCCTTGGAATTTTACTCCAGAAGGAGACGACCGTTAAGAGCAGAGCATGCTGGGGCACCCGGGAGGGGGTGGTCAAGCCCCCGTGTCAGCAGCGCTGAGGCCCACTGGTCAGAGGGAAGGACAGCAGTGCTGTCACCACTGGGGGAGGCCAGTGGCACAGGCCAGGGAGCAGCTTCCCAGAATGGCTCTCTAGTCTGCCCAGGAAGAGCCCCAGGGCCCTCAGGTCGCAGCCAGACCAGGCTTTTCTGCGCCGTCTCCCACCGGGAAGAGCAAATGGTACCTGAGCCTGCACTCAGTAGGACGTGGGAAGCGCAGTCTCTGGGTTTTGATAAACAAGACAGCAGCCCGTGGTGTGAGAGAATTTAGTGCAGCAGTGCGGTGAGGACAGGCTAGCAGGACCGGGGAAGGGGGATTGGCCTTGCCCGCCCCCCCCCCGCCGGCCTTCTGCGAGTGGGGAAGGACCCAGCCTTGGGGCCACTGTGGAGAAGTGCACAGCAGTGACCACCCCCCTCCAGCGATAAGCAGGTGCCCCATGCACCCTGGGGGCCTGCAAGTTAGCCTGCGGCACTTCCTCTCGGGGCACCCATGTCCCGAGACCTGCAAGGGCCACTGGAGAGTGGGTGGACAGCTGCCTCGCCCATGGGGCCGGGGTCACCCCCCGCCCCAGGGCAGTCAGCAGCGGCCCGCGGAGCTGCTAAAGCCACCACCACCTCCCCTGGGCCCCGATGGCCGTCTTCCAGGTGCCCAGTGGCCTCAGGACACAGCCTGCGGCCAGGGGCGGGGCCAGGCCTCATGCTGCCCCTCTGCGCAGGCAGCTCTCCATGATGCTGATGCTGGCACAGTCCAACCCTCAGCTGTTCGCGCTCATGGGCACGCGGGCAAGCGTCACGGAGGAGCTGGAGCGCATGGAGCAGCAGTCGCGGCTGCAGCAGCTGAGTCCTGCGGAGCTGCTGAGCAAGAACAGGGCCCACTGGACCGACTGGCTCCAGGAGTACGGGTGAGGCCGTGGGGGCCGGGCGCCAGCGACCCCCGCGCGAGGAACTGAACGAAGGAGTGGCGGGGGGGGTCCACTGGAAAAATGAACCTGGATGATTCCAGAGCCCGGCTGGAGAAGGACAAGGAGGGCGTGAGCGACCAGGACGCCTGGCAGGCCGAGCGCACACGCGTCATGCACGCCAACAACCCCAAGTACGTCCTGCGGAACTACATCGCCCAGAATGCCATCGAGGCCGCCGAGAACGGAGACTTCTCAGAGGCAAGCGCACACCTGTCCCTCCTCCATGCTTGGGTCCCGCAGCAGGCGGCGGCCCTGGGAGCGAGGGGCAGTCCCTAAAACTCCTCTGCTTGCTCTTCTCCAGGTGCGGCGGGTGCTGAAGCTTCTGGAAACCCCGTACCACAGGGATGGGGAGCCCACCGAGGTCCCGGGGGCCACCGGGGCAGACAGCGGGGGGAACTCCTACAGCAGCAAACCCCCGCTGTGGGCGGCCGAACTGTGCGTGACGTGATCCTCGTAACGGCCTCAGAGGCCTCCACACGCGGAGTCCCGAGGCCCCGAGTCCCACCGAGTCCTTGAGGCGGCGCACACCCCGTGGGCACCCCAGCCCGTCTCTCCATGATGGCCGAGACGTCCAGTCAGGACCTGACCCGTCTCTGTCTGACGCAGACTCAGCAGCCCAGCCCGTGCTCAGCGCGCTCCCTATCAAAGCCGCTTTGTGCAAGGACAGGAGCTCAGCAGAGGGAAGCGGCCAGCGGGGAAGGGGCGGAGCAGCCCCAGCCCACCTTGCTGGCCTTAGGCCACTCAACCGCAGGCCCCAGCGTGGCTCCTGCCTACTGGGGAAACACAGCCCCCAAATAAACCAGCAGCTTCCCTGGCGCATCTCTTGGTGGCTCTGCCCCTGGCCCGGCTGCCTGGGGAAAAGGTGCTGGTGGTGGAGGGGGGCTGGGGAGTATGGGGGGGGGGGGGGCGCCGGAACACACCTGTGTTGCACAGCCTCAGGCGTCCTGATAGTAGTTGTTGAAGTTGATGCGCAGCAGGAAGTCCTCCAGGTGGGGCTGGTAGCCTCGGTTCACCAGCTTGGTCACCACTGGAGGGACGGGGAGCAGCTCAGCCAGGCCCGCCTCCGGGCTCCTGCCCCGCTGTCCCCAAGCCCTCCTGGCCCTGGGGGACAGTCACCTTTAAAGAGGAAGTGGGAGTAGTACTTAAAGGTGCTGTAGGACTGCTGCATGAGGGCGAAGTTGGGGTGCTCCGCGCCCCGGGGGCCGCCGGCGGGGACCCAGGGCTGGGAGATGAGCTGGCTGCGGAACTTGAGCACGAGGCTGAAGACGCTGTGGATGACGTTCATGACCGGCGCGGCCTTCTCGGTCAGCAGGCCCCTGGGGAAGCGCGCGGCCGCCGGTGAGGGGCGCCCGGGCCCCGGACGCGCACGCGCAGAGGTGCCCCGGGCGCCCGGCTCACCGGAACACGGCCTTGTGCAGGTACTCGGCGTGCGCGCGCTGGATGTCCTCGAGGTCGCCCACCTGCGCCAGCCGGGCCCGGAACTCGCACCAGGTGACGTGCAGGATCTGGTTGGCGATGTAGCCCTGCGTGACCTTGACAAAGTGCTGCATCTCGTGCTTGAAGAGCTGCAGCTGGCGGAACTGCACGGAGCCGGCCGCGCGGCTCACCAGAGCTGCGGGGGCGGGGGGGGGGGTGTCAGGCGTGCACGCGCGGGGCTCACCAGAGCTGGGGGGTTGGGGGTTGGGGGCGGGGTCAGGCGTGCACGCGCGGGGCTCACCAGAGCTGGGGGGTTGGGGGCGGGGTCTGGCGTGCACGCGCGGGGCTCACCAGAGCTGGGGGGTTGGGGCGGGGTCTGGCGTGCACGCGCGGGGCTCACCAGAGCTGGGGGGGTTGGGGGCGGGGTCAGGCGTGCGCGCGCAGCCCAGGACGAGCCAGGCTCGGGCCGCCCTCACCTGCGCGCTTCAGGTGGAAGCAGACGTCCTTGAGCGTCCACATCATGAGCTTGAGCTGCAGCAGGAAGGAGAAGATGCCGCTGTACCTGCTCAGGCAGCCCTCAGTGAGCACCACGTTCAGGGGCCAGTCGACCTGCGGGCGAAGCCAGCTCAGCACACCTCTGCGGGGACTTCCCCCCCCCCCCCCCCCCCCCCCCCCCCCCCGCCACTCAGCCAGGCCCTGCTGACCTTGTACCTGAGCTCCAGGCAGCTCAGCACATCGGGCGCATTGGGGGCGAAGGCCTCGGGCAGGAACTTGAGGGCAAAGGAGAGGTTGGCGGCGTGCGGCGTGTCGCCGTGCAGGCTGTACCGCAGGGCCTTGCTGAGCACGGAGTTGAGCACCAGTGGGTTGAGCAGCTCCCCAGGCGTCTGGCCCGCCCCCAGCTGTGGCAGGAGAGGGCATAGGCGTCCCAAGGGAGTCCCGGCACCGGGGCCGGCAGCCACGCCCGCGCCGCACCCCACGGTTACCTTCTCAAAGAGCAGGTCGCTGAGCGACTGTGCGAACTCGCCGTCCTCCATGAGCAGGAAATGCCGCAGCGCCTCGAAGTGCGCCTCCAGCCGCAGCTCCACGAAGAAGTAGTCCACGGCAGCCTTGTTCACCAACGAGACGCTGGCCGGAGGGGGTCAGGGTCAGGGGCAGTGGGGCGCAGGGCGGGCAGGGCGGGCAGGGCAGGGGTGGGCACTCACTGCGCAGCCAGCGGGGCGCTGATGGAGTGCTTCATGAGCACAGGCAGCGGCAGGAGCTCGCTCAGCTGCACCGCGGTCTCATCTGCGTCCGATGGGACGCGGGGGTCCTCCGGGAGGGCGAAGGCCCGGGGAAGCCCATGGTGTAGCAGGTGGGCAACAGGAGGCTCTGCTATGGGATGGAAGATGACCGTTCAGCACAGGGGACACGCTGGGCTTCCGCCTGCCCGCCTGCCCGCCACAGCGACCGGCCACTCACACATGGCCTCATAGCTGTCCGGGTACTGCTCCAGCCCGTACTGCTCTGCCAGACCCGCTAGGTAGGCCTGCTCCTGGCCCCAGCGCTGGGCCGCGGCCACCTCCTCACCAAGGCCGGGGCTGCTCTGGGCCGCCACGTCATCCTAGGAAGGAAAGGGACAGTGGGATGCCCTACGTGCAGCCCCATCCTGGCAGGCCAGATCCCTAACCCCATCTGTCCTCACCTGTGAGCTTGGAGGGTGACTTGGAGAGAGGTCCTCCGTGTCCCTACTCGGTCCCGGTCCTAAGCAACACAAGTGGGGCAGGAGTAGTATGAGGGCCAAGTGCCCCTCCACAGTGGGACCTCCCAGGTCCCCAGGACTGCAGACTCCCTGCCCAGACCCCTCCTGGGCCCACAGATGCCACCAGTGATAGGAGAGCTGTAGGGGTCCCACTGACCTGGCTCTTCAGGGATACCATCACCCAGGTCCACAGATGCAGCCACTGCGGACGGCAAAGCCTGGAGGCCATGTGGCTCCCCACCACTGGAACCAGCCGTCTCTGCAGGCAGTCGTGGCTCGTGCTCACAGACGGGACTCTGTGCTCCCAGACTGAGACCCGACTGAGACACCTGGTCAGTGAGGCTCTGGCAAGGCCTGGGCATATTGGGCTGGCCTTGCCCAGAGAGTGCACTCAGCGCCATGTGGGACTGAGACATGTGTCCGTGGACATTCCACCGCGGTCGGGAGGGGGCCACATCCCACACGTTCTCCCCCACCTTGATGCTGGCGTCAGACACGTGTCCGTGGACATTCCACCGCGGTCGGGAGGGGGCCACATCCCACACGTTCTCCCCCACCTTGATGCTGGCGTCAGACACGTGTCCGTGGACATTCCACCGCGGTCGGGAGGGGGCCACATCCCACACATTCTCCCCAACCTTGATGCTGGCATCAGACACGTGTCCATGGACGTTCCACCGTGGTCGAGAGGGGGCCATCCCAGAAGTACAGCCGCCTATGGGAACGCTGCCCTCTGACACATGCTCAAGGAGCTGCCCCATGGCCTGACTGCTCCCTTCCTGGGGGACGGTGTGCCCAGCGGGGTGGGGGTGAGGCAGAGCCACGTGCCTATCTGGGACACCTGTGTCCTCTGGCTGTGTGACACTGTCCCGCCACAGCTGCTGCCCCTCATTGCTGGAGCCACCTCCTACAGTCTGCAGGGACCCTGGGGAAGCCAAAGGGGCCACAGCGGGCCTCAGGATGGTTCTGAAATCATACTCCTGTGACCCAGCAGGCCCTGTGGCCACCACATCGGATGGAGCCGAGGGAGGCAGGTCGGAGCCGATGGTTTGTAATGCCTCCTCCAGGACAGGGGCCGCACCAGCATGCGCAGGCGTCTCGGCCTCCCGGGCTCTGGGCAGGAAGTCTTGGATGCTGAGGCCCTCGGAGAACGGCCCCAGCCCGGCCCCGGGCCCTGGCTGCGGCTCAGCTCCTGGCCCCGAGCCGCAGGCCCCTGCAGCTGGTGGCCTGACTTGCTCCGGCGTCCCCACGTTCAGGCAGTCCCAGGCAGCCACATGCCGCGGCTCTGCACACCCGGAGTCGGAGCTGCTGCCACCGGCGGGGTGCTCACAGCCCAAAGACAAAGTCTGAAACACAAGTGGGTGTCAGTCTCCGAAGCTCGGTTCTGCAACCAGCACCAAAGCTCATGGAGCCGGGAACTGTTGGAACAGGCCGGTGCAGACGTGAGGCATCCAGTTCCCAACCCCATGCTCTGCGCCCGAACCCTGCCCCCGGCTCCTCACCTGGGACCCAGCAACAGGGAGGACAGCCAGTGGCTCCAGGGCCTTCCCCTCAGACACGTCCTTCAGCATCCCCTGAAACGCAGCGAACAGTGGTGAGCACCTAGCCCTGCACCATCCAACCCAAAGCCTCTGCACCCAACACACAGAAGCCACGGCTCCCAACTGCCCAAACGGGCCACAGCACGGAGACGAGAAGAGCCTGGGCCTACAGAGAGCACCCTGCGCTGCCTGCCGTCCGGCGCCGGCACGGCCTCCTCCCAGTCCCGACGTCCCTGGGCAGAGATGCCAACCCTTTCCCAGAACCCAGGTCCGCATGCACTCAGGGGTTCCGAGACCGCCGAAGCCCAGGGAAGAGCTCCCATGCAAAAGGAGCAATACCTGAATGTGCTCCTGATCCTCCACGAGGAAACGAAGCCGCGCGCTTGCCAGCCGGCGCCTCTGGATCTTCCACAGCGCCTTCTGCTCTCGGCGAGCAGCTTCTGCCGACAACTTGCTATAATGGTCAACCAGCGCCTGCCTAAAGCCACACCCAGAGAGACCCAGCTGCCACGGTCGCCCGACACTGTCCAGCTGGTACCCCACGGGCTAGGGTGGCTCTCCACGGCGGAGGCCCTCGGCACCTTCCCGGGCCAGCAGCTGGTCCCCGGTGGGGCCCCCTACTGCACCTGCAGGGGCCTCGCTGGGCAGGTGTTTCTGCCCACCAGACCAGGACCCCGGAGGACAGGTGCCTAGCCCAGGCTCAGCTGACATCTGCTGAGCAAACACCAGAATGAGCCGCTACACGGTCGGAAGCAAGAGGACAGGCAGGAGGCCCAGGGCTGCCAGGCCCCCCGTACGAGAGGCACCTTCCTATTCTACTGAACTAAAGACAAGTGCCCAAGGGTACAGAGAGCATAAGGCAAACGCCGCATCCGCTTCCCTGGCAGCTCTCCCCGCACGTTACTCCCGGCGATGCTAGTCCTTTCACCAGCAGGGAACAGGGTCAGACCTGGACGGGCTCATTCCCACTCGGATGCCCCAGACCAGGGACACGGCCCTACACTTTGCTGTCTCCCATCGGCGACAGAACACCCACCCCACACGCACAGAGGCGCACACGTGCCCAGGTGCACACACACGACACGTGCTCCGTGAACAGTATCTAAGGTCAGGACGACTGTGGTCCTGAGAGAAGAGGCAGGAAGAGACAGCCCCCCACAAAGGTGCCCCTGGGAGAGGCCGGCTCTGCTGCCAGGTTACAGGAGACGCAAGGGAGGGCGGGGCAAGGTAAAGGCACCATGCGACAGCCTCCTGGACAAATGCCCCGTCCATCTAGCGTCAGGCTCACCACAGGCTTAAAAATAAGGAAAGGGACAGGAGTTGTTGAACTTGAAAAAAAACAAGAGACAGGCAAGTAGGAGACAGACCCACCGTGCGTGCCCTGTCTGGGCTCCAGTCCACACTAACCCACCGCGAAGAGACGCGCGGAGGACAGGGGAGCACACGGAGCGTGGCGGAGCTGCCCGAAGCCCTCAGCCCAGGCGCACGCGGGAGCTCGGACCCACTCTTCACACACACGTGAGAATCTTCAAGATGCAAAGACGACCCTCACGAGATCATGCCAGGACAGCCCAGAGTGGCCACCTCACCCGCGACCGCCTACCTCGCCCTCCTCTCCAGCTGCTCCTCCAGGGCCCTCAGCCGCCTCTCCCTGTCGCGGAGCTCTCGCACTCGGCCGGCGTCGTCATCCGGGGCCTCCTGCCGGGCTGCCCGGCGCCGCTGCACGAGGCACCACACGCGGCCCCGCGCGTCAGAGCTGGACCCCATGGGCCCCTGCTCCCTGGCGCCCCTGCACGAGGCACCACACGCGGCCCCGCGGGCCCCAACCCCCGGCAGCCACACCGCCTACCTCCTGGTCCTGCACAAGCTGCTCCTTCAGCCTCTGAAACTGCTCTCGCTTCCGGGCGTCCAAGGCCATGCGTTCCGAGGTCTGCCGATCTGTGGAGATGAGGGGTGCGGCGTGGTGAGGTGCCTGCGCAGGCAACCCCAGAGCCACAGAGGGCGGCCCGAGCCGCACGCACCACTGAGCGCTCGCAGGACTCTGGACGCTGCTTCCCGAGCCTGGACAATCAATTCTTGCTTTGCAATTTCCACTCGTAATTCCTGAAAGAGACCATCTATCGACACATCCAAATTCTCCGTCCCCCGCTCTAGGGCGGCCTCAGAGCAGGGGCTGCTCAGACCCCACACAGGCCCCTCCAGGGTCAGCACCCTGGCTCCACAAGCCTTGGCAGTCAACACACACCCCCCGCCCCGAGCAATCTGGGCCGGGACCCCAGGCCTGCGCGCACCCACCCGGAGGAGAGCAGGAGCTCGCGGCGGGCTTCTCCACAGGGATGGAGGACCAGGCCCTCCCTGCCTCCCCCCGTCCTTGTTCTCCTTGTTCTCTCAGGTCTCCCCTGGGGGGCCGGGCCAGAAACGGCCTCCCATCAAACCCCTCCCTGGGCACGCAAAACACTCGAAGCTCAGGTCCTGGTACACCAGCCTGCCCCTTCCGAGCAGGAGAGGAGCTCAGAGGCCTCCGAGTGTGGGAACCTCTGGTCCTCCTGCCCAGGACTGGGCCTACCACCCAGCCAGCCCCAGAGAGGAAAGGACAGCCCCTGCCTGGGCGTCCCCCACCCAGATAACCCTACCCAGACACAGAACACCAGAGGCGGCCTCCCCATCAGCCCGAGACCCTCAGAGGGGAGGGAGGTCCCACAGCGCCCAGCACCTTCTCCTCCTTGCTGATGCAGCTGTGGCGTGCCACCCTCTCCATCCGCCCCACGTAGATGGCACAGTCCCTCTCGACCTCCTTCAACTCCTCAGGGGAGAAAATCACCGAGATCCGAGGGACGGGGACATCAGACCAGCAAAGGTAATGCTACAAAGAGGGAAAAGCTGAGGTGAGCCAGTGACATGCAGACCCATGCCCAGCTCTGCCTCTGTTCCTGGTGACCTGTGGGGATAGCTCCCTTTCTCAGAAATGTTCATTCACCCAAGGGGCATGGCTCCAGGACACTCCAGATGGGTTGTGTGTGGTCTCTGCCCAGGCCATGGCTGCCTCCCACCAATGACCCTCCAGAAGCCATGAAGACCTCTTCTTGGCTTCCCTCACTGGAGGAGTGTGGGCTACAGGCCTGGGCACAGGCCTTGAGCTCAGCCCAGACAGAACAGACCCCATCCCACAGCTAGCCACCCCCAAGACCCGCTCCCTCCCCAGGGAGCCCCGGCCTGTGCACTCCCCAGCATCTGCCCCTCCCCATGTCCTGGCAGCTTCGGTCTATTCTCAGCCCAGCACAGGGAGACCCCATGAGCCAGAGGCCTCCTCCCAGCCCCATCCTGGGCAACCCGCCTGCACCCCACTCCACAGCTCTTCACCCCATGGACACGTGGGCCGCTGCCAGGCTTCCTCTTTGGAGCCTGGCAAACCCTTCTCCCCCAACCCACTAAGCCACGAAGACATGACTCCCTAAACCAGGTCCACCCTCCTGGGGATGCGGCCCATAACTGTCCCACTGGGGCAGTTTCCTGCATGGAGAAAGGAGGGAAGGATGGAAGGAGCCCACCACCCCTTGGCCTCCGAAATGCCTTTGCTTCTCGTCCTGTCTCTGCACAAGCTCCCAGAGACTCGACGAAGCTGCTTGTGACACTCAGGGGAAAATGAGAGCTGACCACAAACTACAGACACAAAGGGACAGGAGGGCGGGCCCCCCTCACCCGGGGGCAGCAGACTTTCAGCAAGTTGATGGTCTTCCCGCAGACGTACACATCATGGGCAATGTGCTTCAAGAACACAGGGACGCAGTCCTCCACCTCTTTGGAAATGAGCACATAGCCATGGGTCCAGTAAAATTTATCTGAATTGGGGACAGGAAACACGGCCGGCTGGGGTTGAGCACTAGCCCTGAGCCACATGATGGCAGAGGCCCAGCCCAGCCACCAGCAACCGCCTACCTCTGAAGCCCAAGTACTCGTGGTTCACCTGGATCATGAACTCGCCGCAGACATCTCTGAAGACGCCACTGTACACCCAGTCGTGGATGAACCTGCCACAGCGGATGGGCCCACAGTGAAGGGTCATGGCGGCCACATGTGTATTCTGACCGAGGCCACAGCCCAACCCCCTCCTGCCCTGCCTCCCCACGCAGTTCTCCCCCCTCCTCCCACACAATCTCCACCATTAGCAGGTGTGGGACAACAGACTGCTATTGTACATCTGCGGTGGGTACACGGTCTGCGTGGGGTACATGGTCTGTGCAGGGTTCGCGGCCTGCATGGGGTACGCAGGGTGCACAGGGTACACGGTCTGCGGTGGGTGCGCGGTGTGCTCGATACGCGGTATGCGCAGGGTTCACTGGGTGCATGGGGTACACGGTCTGCGGTGGGTGCACGGTGTGCTCAGGGTACGCGGTTTACGCAGGGTTCACGGTCTGCATGAGGTAGGCGGTCTGCGTAGGGTATGTGGGGTATGTGGGGTGCACAGGGTACACAGTCTGCGCGGGGTTCGCAGTCGGCTCAGGGTTCATGGTCTGCGCGGGGTACACGGTCTGCTTGGGGTACATGGGGTGCGCAGGGTACACTGTGTGGGGTTCACGGGGTGCATGGGGTACATGGTCTGCATGGGGTTCACGGCTACGCGGGGTTTGTGGGGTGCATGGGGTACATGGTTTGCACAGGGTTCATGGTCTGCTCAGGGTTCGTGGTCTGCACAGGGTACGCAGTCTGCTCGGGGTACGCGGGGTGCACAGGGTGCACGGTCCGCACAGGGTTCGCGGTCTGCGCGGGGTACATTTTCTGCACGGGTTCACGCGGTGCATGGAGTACACGGTCTGCATGGCGGGGGCTGCATTGTTCGCAGTCTATGCGGGCCCCACCTCGTGTAGGGCTCACAGCTGGTCTTCAGCAGGGACAGCAGCACGGGATAGTGCTCGTTGCTGCAATTATCCAGAGCTTCCTGGTACAGGTAGGAGAGCAGCTTCACCCCCTGGAGACAGCAAGGGGAGGTTTAGGGCACTCACCCCATGCCCCTGACACCCAGCAGCAGCCCCACCACCCGGCCGCCCCTTGGGAAGAACAAGAACTCACGGTGGGGAAGGCGGCCTTGGGTTCCCCGCTGCCGCTACCTGGGAGCGCAGTGCCCACGCCACAAAGCTCGGCCAGGTACCTAGATGCAGAGGATGCATGAAACCAGGTGGGCAGATGCACTGCACCTCCAGGTCCAGGGACACCGGAGCAGAATGTCCCTCAGGCCCATTTCTGCCTGCCTTTACAGAGTACAGGGACTCCAGACCAGAGCCTCCTGCCTGGCCCCTCCCTGCACACCCCGTACACCCCCACCCCCTTCTCAGGCTCAGACAAGACCCAGAGCCACCTGAGTCTGTGACCCTTCCCCTGCACCTGTCGCACCCCACCGCGTCCCGCCCAGTGACATCTCCTCTCACTCGCGGACTGGGCAGACCCTGCCCAGACCCCTCGGCCTCCGCCCTGCTGCAGTCCATGTCCACAAGACAGCACTGTGCGCCTACCCCGCCACCCCCCTGCACCCCACCGCTAGCCCCTCTACCCGTGAGGTGTCCCCTCCCACTGAACCACCCTCCCCAGCACCCCCAGGCCCCATGCTCCCTTCTCCCAAGGGCACCCACCACACCACTCCACCCGCTGTTTACCCACTGGCCCGTGAGCGCCAGGAGCCAGGACTGTGGGGACCCTGGGTGCCTTTCAGACAGGAGCCCCCAACCCCAGACAGGGCCTGCCACAGAGGGCCACCAACAGATACTCAGCACACAGCACCCGGGGAGCCCTTCGGGGGGAAAGGGCCCCTGTTCCCACCAGCCCTTCGCAGCCCAGCAATTCGTACAACGGCCCCCCGCCAGGGCTCACCTGAGCTGCCGCCCCAGTTTCTTGAAGAGAAAGCCAATGGTGAGGAGGCTCAGGGTGGGTGGGGTGGAGAGGACGCAGGCCCGATAGTACTGCAGGTACCTCCTCAGGCCGCTGGTGAAGGCCTGCAGGGAGAAGGGGCTGGAGGCAGGGCGGCCGCGCACGGGGATGCCGCTGCGGCATGCGGAATTCGGAGGACACCACTGGAGTGGGTCCTGGGGCTCCATCATCTGCGGAACGGCCATCTCCGGGTCGTGCCCAGGGACCCCCGCCCAGCTGGAAGCAAGGACCCTTCACGAAATCCCAGAGCCCAGACCAGCTACACCAGGAAACTTGGAACTGTGGGTCCCAGGGGGAGTTCTGAACCACCGGGGTCTCGACCACACGTGCGTCCGGGGCTGCATCCACAGCCACGGGGCCCTAGCTCAGCCTCCATCTCCACAGGAGGTCTGCATGGAAGGCTCCGGAACAAAAGTCAGTTCACCCACCAGCCATGTCCCCCAACCCACACAGCGGTCCCTCCCATCTTCGTCAGTTCCCTCCTTGCCTCCACCAGCCACCCTGTGCCACCTCACACCTGAACCTCATCAGGTCAGCCAAAGGCAATGCCACTGGGCCCCAAAGTGAAGGGACCCAAAGTGCCCCTACTAGGCCCCAGCACCTTGTCTCCTCTGCTCAGCCTCCCTGCTGCTGCTTTCTCTGTTCTCCCAAAGCTCCTGCCCCGTCTGGAGGCCTGTCCCTCCCAGCAGCCCACACCTGCTGTCCCGGGGTTGGGGGTGCTCTACCCGGCGTATGGGCCGACTGCAAGGTTCTCCAGAAGAGATGGCTCAGCCCCAGGGCCTAGAACCCCAGTGTCCCAAATAAGGGAGGACACGGTGCGACTCCCTGAGGGCCGAGCAGGGAGCAGGCAGTGCACGCCCACCCCGTACTGCCCCAGCCCCGAATGCCGGCTGCACTTCTGTCCCACGGCCTAAACACGGGCTCCCCAGGTCTGCAGGTAAGTGACACGGGGCTAAAACATCATCCCGGGGGACCCCGTTCCCAAAGAGTGACTGTCAGCTTTTAGACGTTGCTAAGGAAACAAAAGGTGGTCCTGGGGTAGAATTCTGAGGTTCCCGGGAAGGTCTGGGACAGCCACAAGGCGGAGGGCCACACCTGGAACACGAGCCCCTTGCCGCACGAGGAGTCCAGCACAGGCTGCAGAGAGAACTGGCTCAGACGTGCGTAGTGCGTCCCACACTCGGCCACCTCGGAGAGGAGGCTGCTGACGCTCTCGGGAGAGGCTCCGGACACATGGACACCTCGCTTCACCATGAAGGTCTGGGCCGGCTGGACAGGGCAGAACAGAGGCTACTGAGTCAGGCACCCAGAGCCCAACATGGTATCGCTGCCCCCTCCACCCCCTCAGCACGGCGCAGTGTCCCCAAAACCACGACACACAGACGGGAAGCACCGAGAGCGGAGAGCAGACGGCCACCAGGCAGAGCCCGACCGTCCCCCACTCAGCACAGAAGCTACGCCTGCAGAAACAAGGCAGATTTCTCATGGACCACACTGCAGAGTGCACGTCAGAACGTGACGCCCACTGCGGGTGAGGGCGCAGGGGGACACACCGCCTCCCATGCGGCACAGCCGTGCACGCAGAACACCTGCGGCGCAGGCACCGGGTCTGGTCGCTCGGCTCGCAGGGGCACCACAGGGCACCCCAAGGCAGTAACACACGGCTGCGGCTGAGCCGGGCAGGCCAATAGACAAGCCCCAGACGTCCCAGCCAACGCAGCTCTAGCCACAGGCTCCAACAGACACAACACCTCCCAACATGTTAAGATGATAAATGTTCTGGGGCGCCTGGGTGGCTCAGTGGGTTAAAGCCTCTGCCTTCGGCTCGGGTCATGGTCCTGGGGTCCTGGGATCGAGCCCCTCATCCGGCTCTCTGCCCAGCAGGGAGCCTGCTTCCTCCTCTCTCTCTGCCTGCCTCTCTGCCTACTTGTGATCTCTGTTAAATAAATAAATAAAATCTTAAAAAAAAAAAAGGATGATAAATGTTTTGTGTGTTTTATTGCAATTTAAAGAAAAATTTAAGTAAACAAAAACCTCTCCCAACAAAGAAGAGCTCGGGACCAGACGGGCGTTATCAGTGAATTCTACCAAACAATTGAAGAACTAACACCAATTGTTCTCAAACTCTTCCAAAACCCAAAAGGGGGGAATACTTCCCAGCTCTAAGAGGCCAGTATTGCCCTGATTCCAAAGCAAGATAGACACTATAAGAACGGAAAACTACAGGCCAACATCCCTTATGAACATAAATGTAAAAGTCTCTGACAAAATACTAACAAACTGGGGCGCCTGGGTGGCTCAGCTGGTGAAGCATCTGACTCTTGGTTTGGCTCAGGTCATGGTCTCAGGGTCGTGCGATGGACCCCCATGGGCACCATCCTGGACGTGGAGTCTGCTTGAGATTCTCCAGCTCTCCCTGGCCACCCACCCAAAAATGAAATAAATAAATGTGAAAAAGAAAATACTAACAAATCAAACCCTGCGGCACATTAAGAAAGGGAGGCTCGGCACCCAGGAATCGATCAGTCCGGCCTTCACCGAGGGTCACGTTGGTCTGCGAGCTGCTTCAGCACCACAGCAGAAGACATCAAGACCGAAACCGAGAACTTCCAGGACTTCATGACCACTAAAGGGGAGACACCTCCGTGCGTGACGTACCAGCACCGTATCCTGGGTGTCAGCCTGGGACGACCACCAGGCAGGAGGCATGTTTCCTGGGAAGGTGGGACCTGGCTGCACCCCCTCCCCTCTGTCCTCCATCCATCTCCCACCTGTGTGCCTGCTGACCCCCACCCTGGGATCCTGAATCACAGCTCAGCTAACAATAAATACTCACTGGAGAAGTAGAAAAAAGCAAAACAATAACGCTATAAACCACAATAGAATGAAGAAAAAATAGTGTTACCTTAATTGGTGCAAAGAAAGCATTTGACAGATTCCAGCACACTTCAAGATAAAACCCACGTATGACAAGCCCACGGTTAGCACCATGCTCCACAGTAAAAGACCACAAGATTTTCCCTAGGACACGGGAGGCAGGAATGTCGGCTTTCACCACTTCTGTTTAAAACAGCAGTAGTGGGGCGCCGGGTGGCTCAGTGGGTTAAGCCTCTGCCTTTGGCTCGGGTCATGGTCCCAGGGTCCTGGGATCGAGCCCCACATCAGGCTCTCTGCTCAGTGGGGAGCCTGCTTCCCCGGCCCCTCTGCCTACTTCTCTATCTACTTGTGATCTCGCTCTCTGTCAAATAAAGAAAGAAAACCTTTAAAAAAAAAAAAAAAGAAAGAAAAGAAGGAGCAGGGGACACCTGCCATGACCTGGGGAGGCCCTGAGGACGCAGTGCTGAGTGAAACCAGCCAGACACAGAAGGACAGTCCTGTCTGGCCCCACTTCCCAGAGGCACCCGCAGTGGTCAGACTCAGAGCAGACGGTGGGGCCGGGGAGGGGGCTGCAGGGGGAGAGTATGTGATGGGGACAGAGTTTGGGAAGTTCAGGTTGGGAAGATGATGATCACACAACACTGGGAATGTAGCCAATGCCACTGAACAGCATACTTAAAAGTGGTTTAAAAAAAAAACGTGGGGGGCACCTGGGTGGTGCTGGCAGTCAGGTGTCTGACTCCCAGTATCAGCTCAGGTCCTAATCTCAGGATCGTGAGCTCGGGCCCGCGATGGGCTCGGCGCTTGGTGAGGAATCATTCCCTCGACCTGCCCCTCGCCCCCTGCTCACAAGCACACACACACGTGCATTCTCTCTCAAAATGAATAAATCTTACCCCAAAAAAGTGATTAAGATGGTAAATTTTCTCTTATGTGTATTTTACTGAAAATGAAAAAAAAAGGAGGGGGGTTGCTTCCACAGTAAGGTCATTCGTACAAGGCCTCGAAACGGCATTCTAGAAAGTCTCCAGAGGGTGGCCCTCACCCCAGCACCCCCGTCAGTCACCTGAGGGGTCAGCGGGACCTCTTGTCTCCGGGGCAACCCCCAGGACGCGCACTGAGCACATACTCAAGTTCAAGAACAGCCACTTTGTAACGACGCTTAAAGTCCGGAGAGGTGGCTGCTGACCCGAGAGAAGGCCGCAGAGTGCGCAGGAAAGGCTTCGTGCTCATGAATACATTCGTTCACTTCATGAGAGCCCGCCAAGGAGCAAACGGTAGAAAAACGGCCGCTGCTGCTCAGAATGAGCCCAGTCCCGCCCACTGGCCAGGAGAGAAGCCCACAGCACTGAGTAAAGCCAGCGACCGTGTCCAAACCGCGGGCCCCCTTCCTGCACGGCAGGTGCTCCCCGGGGCCGAATGTGCGTCCCGCCAAGCACAGGGAAGGCTCAGAGGGCCACTTGGGGCCTCTTGAGGACGGCCAGGGAAACAGGGAGCACATTTCCATGGTTCCACCAATAGCAAAAAACATCTCACTTTTGTTCAGTTCTGGAAGGATGTTCAAAAATGAGTACTTTTTAGAACTGAAACGAGAAGACCGTGGTCATGTCCTCTAGGCAGGCCGTGGAGCCAGCTTCCCCGGCGACCTGCAGCGTCCTCCCCCGGCCCACCGCTGAGGCTGGCATCCAGCCACCCACTTACTGCACTGGGCTCCCGTCTGCCCTGCACAGTGCCCGGCCGATGGCGGGCTGTCAGAGACGGGGCTGTCCCCGCACGCCAGCGCTTGCTCACCTGGCAGAGGGAAAACGTGGCCGACGCGACCCCGATCAGGACGTTCAGCGCATCCTTCACCAGCTCGCACTCCTTCACCAGGACAAGCGGTGGGGCCTGTAGCAGGCCCCCGCCAAGCACCTGCAGCTCCCCGTGGCGGAGCCTGCAGAACCTGTCGAAGGTGTCCCTTCCGGCCTCGGTGAGGTACGGCTCCTCTCTGTGGCCGGGGGGGCTGTGGGAGACAGAGGAGGGGGCACTGAGCGGACGGAGCAACACAGACACCTCAGCCACATACAGAGAAGCCCGGGGAGAGAGACACGAAGACCAGAAGCAGCAGGAAGCGCCCCCGCCTGCCCAGTGCCCAGGGCCACATGCCGGTCCTCAGCATGACGACCACACGGTGTCCACAGCAGCACGATTCACAACAGCCCAAAGGCAGACGCAGCCCAGGTGTCCACGGACAGACGAGTGGGTGAACAACACATGGCCTGTCCATAAAGTGGACGATGACTCAGGCCCAGAATGGACACTAACACCTGCTGAACTTCGAAGACATTATACTAAGTTAGAGAAGCCACAGGGAAAACCGTAGGCGCTAAACAAGCGTGAGGGCAAATCTCAGGCTAAGTGCACTGGCCGCTCCTGCGTTCCGGGACGGCGCCAGGCGGCCAGCAGGGGGAGCTCCCGGTCGGGGCAGCCCCAGCAGGACCAGGCCCAGGAGCAGGTGACTCCCAGCCCCAGCAGCAGCTCCCTCCTGGAGGAACGGGCTGTGAGAGCCCCTGCCGGCCCTCCGGGGATCCTGATGAGCTCTCCTTTATTCAGTTTCAAGAAACAAAAAGTCGCACAAATTTTGGGATGTAACATGCCTGCTGGGTTTGCAGAAGGTGTCTCCCAGCACACGGCAGCCTCGGGGGCTCTGCCTCACATGGTGCTGTGCTAGGAATTCACAGCCACATCATTCAAAAGCAGCCCAAAAAACCAGTATCACTTTTTCAACATTCCTTTGAAAACCATCAACCCGTACTGAAAAACATAAAAGAGCTGTTTTTTAAAATCCACTGAAAAACTAATTTCTTAATAAGGGGAGCTTAGGGAACACAAGCCCTTTTAAAACTTTTCTTCTGGGGCGCCTGGGTGGCTCAGTGGGTTAAGCCTCTGCCTTCGGCTCAGGTCACGATCCCAGGGTCCTGGGATTGAGCCCCGCATAGGGCTCTCTGCTCAGCGGGGAGCCTATTCCCTCTCTCTCTGCCTGCCTCTCTGCCTACTTGTGATCTCTGTCAAATAAATAAATAAAATCTTTAAAAAAATGAAAAATAAAAAATAAAATAAATAAATAAAACTTTTCTTCTCATTTTTAATACCTAACCAGCTCCTTTCCCTTCCTCTACACAAAACAAAAAACTAAAAACAAAAATCTTATTTTTAGGGCACCTGGGTGGCTCAGTGGGTTAAGCCGCTGCCTTCGGCTCAGGTCATGATCTCAGGGTCCTGGGATCGAGTCTCACATCGGGTTCTCTGCTCGGCAGAGATCCTGCTTCCCTCTCTCTCTCTCTCTGCCTGCCTCTCCATCTACTTGTGATCTCTGTCAAATAAATAAATAAATAATCTTTAAAAAAAAAAAAAAAAAACACCTTATTTTTAGGTCTAGCATGTCCAAAGAGTATCATTTATTCTTCAAAGACAAAAGTCACTTCCTGAAGGGGTAACAGCTCCAAGCTTGAGGACAGTCTAACATCAAGACACACATCTGACCACCAGCACGTCTGTATCCCCATCAGGCATGACACACAAGATACAAGAACAATACATCTCAGAACCTATTAAACCAAAAATCCTTCTGAGGCACCTAGGGGATTCATGCGGTGAAGCGTCTGCCTTCAGTTCAGGTCATGATCTCGGGGTCCTGGGATCAAACCCCACATTGATCAAGTCCTGCATCAGGCTCCCTGCTCAGCAGGGAGTCTGCTTCTCTGTCTGCCCCTCCCCCTGCTCCTGCTCTCTCTCGCAAACAAAACCTTTTTTTTAAGATTTTATTTATTTGAGAGACAGAGAGAGAGAGAGAAAAGAAACAGGGGGAGAGGGGATTGGGGGGGCAGAGAAGCAGGCTCCCCGCTGAGCAGGGAACCCGATGTGGGGCTTGATCCCCGGCCCCTGCAATCACAACCTGAGCTGAAGGCAGTCTCTTAACTGACTGAGCCCCCCAGCTGTCCCTCTCTCGCAAATAAATAAAAATCTTAAAAAAAAAAAAAATCAAAACTCCTTTTTAATTGACAATGCACGTCAATCCTCCTTCCCCTCATTCAGCAAGTATGTGAGTGCAGGGGAGCAGCAAGGAGGACATGCCCAGCCTCACGGAGGAGGTGCCAGGGACCAGACTAACAGGAGGAAGCACCGACTGGGATCCCAGGGCGGGGCGGGGCTCCAAGAGGCCCTGCCCTGGGAGCAGCAAGAGGAGGAAAGAGTCAGTGTGAGTGGAGCTGGGGGGACGTGGGGAGGACTTCACGGGAGGACTAGCCCTTGCCCCAGACCCAAGGCAGCCACAAGTGTTGCAGGCAGAGCGACGACGTGCTCGACGTGCTCGGCTCTCTGGCTCTGGAGGGCAGCACCGACTGTGTGGAGGATGAAGGAGGGACTGGGGGGACAGACAGGCCAGTTCCAGGGCGTCCAGGTTGGCAAGTGGGCTGCGGCCAGACCACGGACGTCTGCCCTCACTCCCTCGGGAGAGAAAAGCATGAGGAATGGCCTCTCAGGATCCAAAGTCCTTCTGAGATTCCTCGAGGGAGTCGCTGAAGGCAGGTGTACGCCTCAGGTGCCATCCCATCTCTCAGCCCCCAGCTGCTCCTGCGCCCACTCTTCCAGGGTCAACACCAGCACCACTATGGCCACGTGTGCACCCTCTGGGAACAGAGCAAAGGCAGAAAATCCCATGCAGGAAAACACCAAATTCCCCTTGTCCCCCCGGAGAACTCAGCCATGAACATAATGAAACCAAACCCCCCCCCGCCCCCGCAGAATGAGCACAGCCACAGAGAAACGGCACGGAAGGCCAGCAACAGGGAGGGCAGCCTTCAGACCTACGTGGGTGCTCAGGCTGAAGCAGCAAGAGGGGTCCTCCAGGCTCTCGGAGGACAGTTTGCGGTCCTGGGGCTGAGGGCGGACAGGCAGCTCAGGCTGTGGAGGGCAGCAGTCTCCCCAGCTGCTCACTAGCCAGAGACCATGGTAGGAAACCAGCAGATGGCTGGCTATAAACTGAAACAAGTTCAAAGACTTGCCAAATGATCTAGAACAGAAAGCCTCATGGCTCAGGGCCCTGTGGGATCAGGGTTGCACCAGAACAGGCAGAGGATGATGCTTGGGAGAGGGGAGGGGAGGCAAGGACAGAGGTCTGGTGAGCAATCCTACCTCCTAAACAGTTACCTGAAGGGCAGGAACTAATGAATGAAATACCACCAAGCAAATATATACAAAAGAAAGTGGTGGGACGTCTGGGTGGCTCAGTTGGTTAAGCGGCTGCCTTCGGCTCAGGTCATGATCCCAGGGTCCTGGGATCGAGTCCCACATCAGGCTCCTTGCTCGGCAGGAAGCCTGCTTCTCCCTCTGCCTACCACTCTGTCTACCTGTGCTTGCTTTCTCCCTCTCTCTCTCTCTGACAAAAAAACAAAACAAAACAAAACAAAAACAAAAACAAAAGAAAGTGGCAACTTGTTGGCCCACTTTGAGATGCGTGAGGGATTAGCGGCAAGTGGATGGCTAGACTTGCTTTGTGCACACGAGACAGAAAGGTTGCAGGACAGGAAAGACAAGGCAACCTCCACCAGCGGTGCGAAGGGAAGCGGGGAGCTGGCCATCCACTGCGGAGGAACCCACTGCAGGGGGGCGGTGTAGATGACCTCGCCAGCAGGAGCGGTGCCCGAACACGACTGGCACTTGTCTACACCCTAGCACGTGTCCATCCTCAGGAGACCCTGCTGGCCCCCAGACGCTGCTCCAAAGGGTACCCCTGCTAACCCTGCCTCTTCCATCCCGTGCTCCCCAAAGTGGTCTTCCATAGAACTGCCAGCACATGAGATAGGACAAGAGGGTCCCAGGAGCAGATAGTAGGAAATGTTGTGTCCTCCAGCCCCAATCTGGGAGCTTCTGAGGGACACCAGCGCTTTACAGACTCTGGGAGTCCTCCGTGCAGAGGCCTCTGGACCCAGATGGGCCCAGGGGAGCACTGCAATGACTGGAACTTGTCCGCCAAAGAGCACCAGTGTCAGTCCTCGATGTGAAGACTGTGCCTGGCCCTGACTGCTCAGCCTGCGGGGCTGCCCTCCACAGCCCCGACTGGGGCCCGACTGGGGCCCGACTGGGGCCTCTCGGTATCACACCACTCCTTGCCAACAGACTCTCTGATTTGCGGAAGTTACCGGCACCTGCAAGTCCTTCCCTCAGCATCTCTCTCACCTCCCGGGACCCAGGTCAGGCCACACACGAGCCTGACGAAAACTTCCCGGCTCTTCATCCCACCATAGCTGCTCTACAAACAATGCCTAAGCTCTCCTGAGTAAAGGCCATGTTCACACCTTGAGGGGGGGCGCGAAGGGCTGCGTTTAGGGGCAAAGGCCTACGTACCATCCAACTTGCTCCCAGCACCTCCGCTTGCTGGCCTCGTAGGTGAGCACGGCGTCCCACAGGTCAATGTCTGGAGTCATGCCTGGTTCAGACTGGGAGTCAGGAGTCAAATTAGATGCCGACTGGAACCCTTCATCGTCAGACTGATCCACACTCTGAGGAACCTGGAGACCACAGGAGAGAAGGAAACATCACATATGCTTTTGGGTGTAAATTTCACCCAAGTGTGGTCAGAATTCCTGGACTCCCTCCAAGAAACACCCAGCAGAACGTTTCCTCTACTTTTCCCAAGCACGTAGCTACTACACGTTTTCCTGGGATCGAGCCCCACGTCGGGCTCCCTGCTCAGCACGCAGCCTGCTTCTCCGGTTGCCCTCACGCTCGTGCTCTCAAATAAGTAAATAAATTCTTTAAAAATTAAAAAAATAAAAAATGAAAAAATCATAGTAAATAGAAAACTTAGTTTGTTATAGTGAGAATTTCTCATAGTAAGGGCATAAGTGAGTAATGATAGCACTGAAATGTTTCAGCAACATTTATAAAGCCGCAAAACACAAAGACCCACAGTGATTGAACTAAGGTAGGAAATATCCCACGTTACAGGTGGAAGAAAGGACACAAAACCGTGCACGCAGTACGAGGGTTCCGCTGTGTGGCTGCTGAGTACCTGACAGGTGGCTGAACTTGCTACTCCCTTGTAATCAAATGTGAACAGCAACCCTAGGGAGCAGAGTAAGTGACCTGTCCACACGCCCCGTCAGAAGATGAAAGGCAGCATGCTGCTCGGGCCTGCAGGTGGGCAGTGGGGTCCTTGCCCACCCAGGTGAAGCCCACTCCAGCAGCCCTGCCTCGCCACAGCTCAGCCACCAAGTGACAGGGACTCGAGTGTTACCCTACCTTTACCATGACCAAGGGAAGGTCAAAGGAGGCATTTCCAGCTGCTGGGGAGCTGGACACAGGAAAGCACACACTCTACCTTAATGGCCAATCCAGAGAGGTCTGCACTGTCCGGCACCGGGGGCAGGTCCAGCCGTATGTCCATGTCATATGTGCGGCTGTGCACAAGGGCGCCGAAAAGCGAGACCCGGGTGTCTCTCTCAAACCTGTCACTGCAAGGATCCCCATATGAGAAGAGCCCCGTGGTGGGCAGGCCAGTGCCTGGGGCCGCCTCCATCACCTGAAGCGCCTTCTGGATCATGTCCTGACATAAGTACTCCTCCCTGGAGATCAAAGACTGGACGTCCAACTCAAACACACTCAGGTCGTAGCAGTCGTAGCCGCCGTAGGGCACGTTTCGCCCCACGTGCCTGTTGTTCCAGAAGTAGTCCCTCTTGCGCCGCAGCACCTGAGGGGGACCGCTCCCTGCCAGCTGCACCAGGAGGTCCAAAACAGACCCCACCTCCACCAGCGGACCGCAAGGGGCCGCGAGGAGCTCCTCCACCAGCTCCTCCAGACGGTCAGCCTCGGTGCCCAGACCGCCCACTCTCAAGTCGAAGGACAGCATGAGGACCTTGTTCTTCACGGGGAGCTTCGCGAGATCAGGCTGCAGTCTCCGAGTCTCGTCTTGAAAAAGGCCCGTGAAGAGGGCATTGTAGGCCACCCTCTTGAGGCTCTGCTTTGCCCTCTGCCGGCTCACGCCGCGCTGGCCCAGGGGAGCCTTCGCGGCTGGCAGGAGGGCCTCGCACAGGTCGTCCAACAGCTGCGGGACGCTGGCCATGCCCACCCCTTCTCAGCTCCCGGCCCCCAGCAGGCGAAAGAGCACCGCGGCCGGGCTGCACCCCGGCCTCGCGGACGCAGACGCGGGAGCGGACCGCACCGGGCTGAGAGCCGGGAGACCCGAGACCGGCACCCGGAGGCTCAGCACTGGCGCCCCCCGCCGCCCGCAGCAGCCCGCAGAGCGCCAGCTCGCCGCCTGTCCCGGCCACCAGCCTTCCCCGTTCAGGGGTCACGGAGCGGGACAACCCCGAGGAGCCCGTGGCCCGCTCTGCACGGTCTATCTGCGTCCCGAGAGGGACCGCCGGGGCTTCGCGCCGCCGGGGGAGGGAGTGTGGGGGTGGCGGCGGGCAAGGTCCCCGGGCGAGGCCTCACCCCGCAACGAGAACGCAGCAGCCGCTCCCGCCACCACCATCCCCGCCCGCCGCGTCACTGCCCCAGCGACCGCTCAGAATATCTATAGCGGTCGCGCGGGAATTGCGTCATCGGAAGGGCGGAGCGGCGGGCAGGGCACTTCCGGTTTGGCGTGCCGGGGCCGAGTAGGGGAGCGTAGGCCCACTGCGGGCTGGAGTGGGGGGGTGGAGTCACAGTGTCGCTAGTTTTCGGTGCTTGGGAGGGTGACAGCTGACGGAGGGGGCGCTCGCTAGGCTGGACTGCGCACGCCAGGAGTGGGGGCTGGAGCGGGGCCCCCAGCTGGACCCCGGCCATCGCCGCGTCCGTCACAGACCCAGCCCGAGCGCGTGCCGCGGGCCTGTGCGCTGCGTCTCCTCCGGGAAGCCCACCCGCCTGCAGCTGCGGCAGGGAGAAACCCCGGCGCCGTGGACTCCTGCTTCTCTGCCACGACCAGACCTCCCAGCTCCCTGCTCTGGCGCTGCCGCGGCTCGCTGGGCCCGGGCTGCACGTGTGCGGGTCCCGTGGCTGGCCGGGCCTGCGGTGGAACCCGGCGCGGACCCCCACGGGCTGCGAGCGGCCGCGAGGACAGGTGCGGGCGCCTCGGACCCGGGGCTGGAGGGTGAGTTCTCCCCGGATTTCCAGCTCCGCGCGCGGTGTGCGGGCGCCCCAGGCCTTGTCCTGGCTGAGGTCTCCTTCTCAGAGCTGGACTGCCCGGTCGGACCTGCGCTGCGCTAGAGAACAACCTCGGAGAAACGGGCCCAGAAACCACAATGCTCTCGGGGGACCCCCTTCCTGAGACCCAGCCGGTTGTGTTTTTAACCCCGCGGAGCCTTCTCGTGTGCGTCGCTCACAGAGTGGACTGACTGACCCCGAAGCAGCCAACCAGGGGAAATACATGACCCCTCGGCATGTTTCCTGTGCTTGTCTCTGACGGCGCCATGGCACCGTCCGGGCACACTGCTCGTTTGTTCCCGCTGGATCAGCTGCCCTGCTCTTTATCGGCAAGTCCCTGGCTGATTTTGGCAGAATGGACAATGAGTCTCCCATCAGGACGCAAACAGACCCTCAAGACCTCTCCCCAGAATTAAAGAATACTCTAGAAACCACGAAGCTCTTCAGGGCATCCGGCTTACAAAGCTCAGAGCCTCGCTATTCCCTGCACTCGTCCCTGTAACGCCCGTTTTACCTGCGGGACGGGGGTGGGGGGGTGGTTTGTCCAGGTCCTTGGAGCAGCTCCCTGCTGTTCCGGGCCCCAGGTGCTACGGACATGCACTCCCGCCCACAGCGAACTCCTCATAAGGACCTGTGGGGTGCGTCTTCCAGGATTTCAGTAGGTGAGCTAGGCCAGTATGGTTTGCCTTCACCTGGACAGAAATGCCCCAGGGTTCCAGAGTCCTTCTCACTGTTCACAACCTCAGAAGCTGAATCAGAAGATACAAAGCTTTCTGTAGGCTACACCTGGTTACAATACGCAGGTGATACGCTCTTCTGCCTTTCTCCACCCCTGCACAGGAGGCGGCATCCACCTGTTAAAACTTTTAGCTTTAATAGGACGTAAAATCTCCAGAGGAAAACTGCAGTTTACTCAAACTCAGTAACAATACTGAGGGAGCCTAATTTCAGAACAACGATTACATTTGGATCCAGTTACAGGGCTTCCTGGGACTGGCTGGCTGCCGTCACAGTTGGGTCCCAAACGTCTCTCTTATGGCTCAGCCCCTGTGTGCTTTGCTGAAAATGCAAACCTAACCCTATTATTTGGAAAGATCAGGAAGACATAGTTTTGGGGACTTTGAAGAAAAGCCTGATAAAGCCCCCTGCCCCCACACATCCTAATGGTGGATTTCCTCTTTTCCTTTTTGTACATGAGGGCGAAGGGGATGACTTGGCTAGGCCCCTGCAGAAATGGTCACGGGGTCCCCTCTAACCATCCTTATATTTTGGCCAAGGGCAAAACCACAGACATTTATACCGATCGTCAGGATGCCTTTGGGTAGCTCATGACTTTGCAGAATGTATTCGATGCCATCCATCAGCTGGATATCGTTGAAGCTCCCGGGCGTTGTGGGCTCAGCTCCCTGGAGGCCAGAGTAATAATCCTGATATTTCTGCCAAAATGCTGCTTGGTCAGTGGAGCATGGGACTCTTGGTCTTGGGTTGTGAGTGCGAGCCCCACGCTGGGTGTGGAGATGACTTAAAAAGAAAATTGAAGAAAAGAAAACCAATAGCCAAGCCTCTGTCATGGTCCCAAGCAACATTCTCCCAAATGATAATTTTGGAATACCAACCAGAGGTGCCCAAAAAAGGAAAATCTGGTAGTAGCTGGTTTGATAAAAAAAAAGTCTGGGGGCGCCTGGGTGGCTCAGTGGGTTAAAGCCTCTGCCTTCGGCTCAGCTCATGGTCTCAGGGTCCTGGGATCGAGCCCCGCGTTGGGCTCTCCGCTCGGTGGGGAGCCTGCTTCCCTTCCTCTCTCTCTGCCTGCTTCTCTGCCTACTTGTGATCTCTGTCTAATAGATAAATAAAAATCTTAAAAAAAAAAAAAAAGAAGTCTGGTTGGGCCAGTTAACAAACCAGCCCTCCCAGAAACCCTAGAATACCTGCTACTCACCACAGCCTGTGCATTAAACCATTAAGCCACTAGCCTACTGACAAAATGAGTGTTCACGAACCAGTATCGTTGAGGAGATAATTAGGCCACAGAAAGGGCCCCCTCATTTGCTCCACCTGTCCACACAAGTGGATCTCCTACAGCTTCCATGTCTCCTGGCCCCTATGTTTTCTCACTGGACCGAAACTTTTTCTTCTGGACAGGCCAGTGCTGCTTCTGTGGCTAAAATTCTGTTAGGAAAGATTGTCCCTACCCAGGGAACCCCTCTTGAACTTCCTCAAGGTCGGAGAACTCCTCTTGCTGGGTGCTTCAGCAGGCCTGCCCTTTGCTGCCCCCCCCACCCCCATCAGTCCCCGAGTTAGTCACATGCACCACCAGCACTGGTGAGCCTCAACTGGCAAAATCCATACACTTTCCAAATACCAGAGCATTGCGGCTGGTCCTTCTAACCCTCGGATCCACCCCCTGGGGAATTGCCAGACTCCCACCCTTGGAGATTTCCAGGACCATCCAATGCACTTGGCCCCTGCCTCCTCTGACCCACGTTAATAAAAGGAGATGTACTTCCATACTGTTCTTTGGGTCTAATTTCTTCTATTGAAAGTAGCCATGCGGGACGCCTGGGTGGCTCAGTTGGTTGAGCATCTGCCTTCCGCCCAGGTCGTGATCCCAGGGTCCTGGGATCAAGTTCTGCGTTGGGCTGTCTGCTCCACAGAGAGCCTGCTTCTCCCTCTGCCTGCCGCTCTCCCTTCTCGTACGTTCTCTCTTCTTGCAAATAAATAAGTGAAACCTTAAAAAAGTAACCATGCTTTGGTGGTGCCTCGGTGACTCAATGGGTTGAGCGTCCAACTTGGTGTTGGCTCAGGTGGTGATCTCCTTGGTGGTGAGGTCGAGCCCTGCAGCGGGGTGGGAGTGCTCAGGGGGAAGTTAGCTTGGAGATTCTCTCCCTCTGCCCCTCCTCCTGCCACTCTCTCGAATGAATAAATCTTAAAAAAAAAAAAAAAACGTGTTTTAAAAAGTAGCCACGCTTCAAGAGAACAGTGTACACAAGGAGTTTCTGGGAGATGGACAGGATGGCCTTAAGCACCACATCTTGCGGCCTGGACATATCGTTTATTGGAAAAGACACCTCCAGAAAGACTCTTCAACCTTGCCAGGAAGGCCCCTCTCAGGATCTGTTAACCAGCCCTTGTGCCTCCCAACTCCAGGTAAGATACTCTGATCCACCGGACACGCGGAGAGAAGGCCCCAAGCCTGACGAGACCCGCACACCAGCCGGCGACCTGCAAGTGAAGACCTCCCGTGCTGAAACGGACATCTGGGGAGACAGCTTTCCTGAGATGTGCAGAGCAGGCCCGTGCATCTTCTCCACCTTTCCCTGCCTTCTAGGGGAAGACAGTGCCCTGTGGGGATCTCCTAAACCCCGGGGACAGGGGAACCTCTTTTGTTTATGGCCTTGCAGGGGCAGCCGCACCATGACACCAGGACAAATGAATTTTCCGCTCACTTGTTTTGAAGGGTTAGAAGGTTTGTGTTCTCAAAAGTCCCTCTTTCACCTGACCTGATCTCTTACTCTGGATTCTTACCCAAATTCAGTCTGTGAATTTGCACCATGCAGGGCTGTATTATGGACGACGGTTGTTTCCAGCTCTTTTGAGAGAACGGTACAATCTCAGCGTGTCTTTGAGGTTTTGCTGTTTTTGTTAAGCTGTTGCTTCGTTTTTCCCAAACACACTTAGCTACCTGCTGTCCTGTGTTCTCTCAGTGCCCGCCTCACGCCCCCCACCCCCGCCCCAGGAAGAACTTTTCTCCCCTAAATTGAAGTAAGTGCCAGTACCTACCTTCAGTTGGCAACTACAGATCTACGGTGTAGTTTAGGACCATCGCACAGTTTGGGACTGTTACATTACCTCTTCTGTTTCGAGTAGCTATTTTAAGTTTCGTGTTTTGTTAACTGTCAAAAAAAACTTTTGTAAAACCCATGTGCTCACTAAGGAAATGATATTTTTAACCTTGAGAAGAAGTAGACTTTAGACAGGAGGTATCTGGCCGTTCTCCCTCCTAACCGCCCATCTGACTCAGATGTGCCCTCAGGTGGTTTCCAACTGGCACACACTTTCCCTCCGATGTAGGACTGGACAGGCAGAAAAGTCCTTCCTGGCACCAACAGACAAAAACCCTAAACACGGAAAACCTGACTCCTGATCAGTGATGCTTTCGAAGAAAGAAAGGTCTTGATCAAAAGGGGGGAATGTGGAAATTAATAAAGGGAAACTTTCTGAAGTGTGCCTGGGTGCTAGAAGGGGAGGCTGGAAGGGGGAGCTGTGCCTCTCCACGCCGATTACAGGAAGGGGCCCAACAGAAGAACCACCAGCAGAGAACCATCAGAAAATCGTCACCATCCTGACCTCTGGCTCTTCTCAAGTGGACGCTCATTCAGAACAAACCCTCCCAGCTTCCTTCTTCTCCATAAACTAACGTTCCTTTTTGCTTATTGAACTTGCCTATGGTTTTGCCATAGTCTCCTTGTCCCAAATTGCAATTCTCTGCTGTTCCTGAATAAGCCCATTCTTGCTGGTAAAACAACTTTTATTTTTAAGGTTCAGAGAAGTGTAGGAAGTGGGGATGGGGCCACCTGTGAAGAGGTGCGCCACTGGAGGGGGCTCCAGGTCCCTGCCGTGGACAGAGTGCCCCTGAGCCAGTGCCCTCCACAGCTCCGTGGCCCGGCCCTGTGTACAAAGGCCTCCAGCCGTGGTGTACTGGCAAATGTTTGCATCTCCCGGATGCGAAGACTTCCACCCTGGTGGACTTCAAGCTACCAGCTCATGGCACTCCAGAAGGAGCTGGGAAGAAATGTACAATCACACTGTCACTGCGATGAGCAGGTTCAGGACGGCACCTCAGTCCCCAGGGTGAGAGCTCCTCTCTCCAGAGAGCTCTATGGCAGGACTGTCCCCCTGCACTCCCTGCGTCCAGCCTCAGCCCTGCCCCCCAGCCTTACCAGCCACCTGCAGCATCTCCCACTGTGCTTCCAGCTGCCCTCTCAGGTGCACCAGGGCCTGCAGGTCATCTGGGGAGGCCATGGAGAAGGGACCCAGGCTGGGGGGTGGCTCTCCATGCAACACCCGGGCCAGGACCCCCACAAGCTGGCATGTGGACTCCTGGGCCAGGAACAGAGGTGGAAGCAGCAAGTCACAGGTTTCTCCCCACATCCCACCCCCCACCCACAGCACGTCCACCCTGCCCAACTCACCTGCTCCACTAGGACCAAGACTCGGCCCCCTGCTGGCCCCCGTAGAAGTGCAGCCAGGAGTGCAGCTTGGGGGTCCTGGAGGCCATGGGCTGGTCCAAGCGCCACCAGCACCAGGTCAGGCTGGAAGCCATAGGCCAGGGGCAGCACAAGGGCCAGGATGCAGCTCAAGAACCCACCCGTCGTCTGCGGGAAGGACAGCAGCACAGCCCAGCCCCTCAGCCAGGGATCACCCCACCTCCCACAGTCCCAACAGGAAGCCACGCAGGACAGGTGAAGGCCAGAAACTGGACCCCTGAGGACGCCGATGAGCGGCAGCTGCCCTGCCCAAGACCCCACCGCTCACCCCTGACAGCGGCACAGACACGTGGAACGTGGACAGGGCAGCCGCTTCTTTGCCTCTGATGTTCAGCCACAGGGTCCTCCTTCCAGGGAAGGGTGAGCACACGTGCACGGGTGTGAGATGCGGCTTACCCTCCAGAGCCCAGACAGTAGAAGCGGAGGCCCTGCCTACCCTCCACCGTGGGATCCCAGGATGACGTGCCCACCCACACACACACGGGACCAGATGCACATACGACCTGAGCATCCTACCCATCATTGGCAAGGTCTGGGGGCCGATCCAGCTGTCCCAAAGCCACACAGAACACCCTAGAAGAGAAGGTGGCCCCAGAACAGGCTGTAGTCACCCAGCCAGAAATCCATTTCCAGAGCCCTCCTCACAGGGTGGGAAACAGGAAAGGTGTGGCCCCGCGAAGGCATGGGGTGCCCACGGGCCGTGCCCTGAAGGCTTACCTCTGGGCTCCGTGGGACAAGCCCTGTCGAAGGACCACCTCCAGAGTGGGGGCTGCCACTGGGGTTGTTACGATGCCGCTGCTCACCTGTCGCGGGCAGCCCCCAACCAGGCACAGAGTCACATCCGCCCTGTTCTCAGTCCCTGTCTACAGAGCTGCCGTCTGTGTGACCTGAGCTCAGACCGCTGCACTTCTAGAAATAAGGTGCTCAAAACTGTACTTCAAATCACCGCCTTCCCCTAACTGTCGGAGAGCCTGTAGTTGAGGACACTGAGTGACCCTGAACTTATGACCTCATTCCTAAGGGCTGTTCTAGAAAGGGTCCATGTGGTTCTGCACCATCCAGCCCTCCCCGAATAGGGGCCCTGCCCCCAGCTCCATGGCCGCTCTCAGCCCATCCCAGGAGCCCCCACCTGTCCATCCAGGATCCCATTCAACAGATGCAGGACCTTCCCAAGTGCAGTGAAAGCCGTGTCCTGGGTCAGGGCCTCATGCAGCCTGTGGCAGGAAACCAGAGGGACATGTGGACAGGAAGTGACACAGATATCATGGCGCCCGTATACACACAGCCCCGCCCCTCTCCTCAGGCCTGCCTGCTCTGCCCACCTGGCCCAGGCCTGTGTCTCCTCCGGTGGGGCTGACCCCTCCTGATGGAGGACCTCAGGGGGCAGGACCAGGGCAGCAGCCGGCGCAGTCAGGGCGATAACCGTGCGGACAGGGGGTGTGGTGTAGAGGTGCAGCTGGTCCAGGAGTGAACTCAGGACAGCCGAGGTCTGGGCCTCCGCTGCCTTGCCTTTGGGTCCCCCAGGCGACACAGCGGAGGGTCTCCTCTCTGGCGAGCACGTGCTGAGACTCAGTGTGGGGGTCGACCCTAGGGAGTGGTTCAGAGTCAAAGCCACTGTGTGGGAGCAACCCCACTCCCAGCTTGGGCCACACTGACCTTGCTGCCAAAGGCTGGTCCAGTGAGGGGCCTGGGCTGCCCAGACGCTCTGGATGGACTCCAGGGCACTGTGGGGAGAAGCAGGAGCAGTCAGGCCTGGCCATGAACCCCCAGCCCTGCCCAGCCGCCTGCCCCATACCTGTGCTGAGGCACCATGGGCCCCAACAGGGGCGGGGCAGGGTCACCCAGCAGCGCCTTCACCACCATGCACACGCACTGGGACAGCGACTCCAGGTGGTAGCCTCCCTGGGAGCAGGGAGAGAACAGAGACACGACTAGACAGGGCTGTGAGCGGGGCAGGGTACCACCAGCCCAGGCAGGACGCCCCGCCAGGTACAGCAGCCCCCGCCATGTACAGCAGCCACCCCGCCGGGTACGGCAGCCCCTCTGACTGCACCCTGACACCCAGCCAGTGAGCCCCCCTTGCTGCCAGTCACCTCCAGCACAGCACAGACCCGGCCGCCGGCCAGCACCTGCAGCAGCTGCGTGAGGTGGGCGAAGCACTCAGGAGTGGCCTGCATCTGCCCCTGGAACCAGAGCCCCATGTGAGGGGGCCCGGCCCCGCGACCCCAGACGCCCTCCCCAGCCAGGCCCAGACCTCACCTCGGGATCCCCAATCGCCGAGTCAAAGCCTGCTGAGATGAGCACCAGCTCAGGGTCAAACTGTGGACAGGGCCAGGTGGGGACAGGCAAGACAGAGCCTGGAGCGGGGGTGAAGGAGGCCCCTCCAGAGAGTGCTCCCCACCCACAGGGCTCTGTTCTGCTCCAGCGGAGTGGGGGGGGGGCGACTCTGAGCACAGAATCCCCCTCCCCCGCTCCTCCCACCAACACCAAGCCCCCATGCAGTTACCTCAAAGGCCACAGGGAGCAGCACATGAAGGAAGGCGGCCATGTAGTCGGCATTGCCCATCCCGACCTGTGGCCATCGAGCATCAGAGCTGGGCCCTGGGATGGGGGGTGGGAGGCTCTGGGGTCTTCACTCCTGGGGCCCAGGATCAGGGGGTGACCCTGGAAGGATGCCCTGGACTACGTTCGGGAGGCCTGGGGCTGTGGGGCAGGGAGGAGGCCTGGGGGCAGGACTGGGGGGAGGGTTGGGCACCTGGTTCCAGGGCAGGTTGACTGTGAAGCCTCGGCCGGGCCCTAGCCCAACAGCGTCTGCATCTGACTCCCGAAGATAAGGCCAAAAGCGACCATGCTCGTAGCGGTGCCAAGAGAAATAAAGAACACTGTGGACAGCCGGCCCAGATCAGAAGTTGGAGCTCAAAGGTCAGGACCTCAGCCCCATGGCTCCCAGCCAGGGGTGGTAGGGAAGGCCGGTGACCCCAGCTCACCTGGGGTCATCCTCAAAGATATACTGGATGCCCTGACCGTGGTGGACGTCCCAGTCGACAATGAGGATCCTGGGATAGGGAGTGCACAGGCCACTGAGGGGCTGGGCCTCCCACCTGGGGGCGAGGAGCCCACCCCTGCACAGGAGAGCACCACACGGGGTCTCTGAGCAGCCTACCCCACCACTTTCCGTCCGGCGCAGCCCCCACCCCACAGCCGCCCCGACACACCTGCACACGCCGTGCTGCTTCTGGGCATATCTGGCTGCTATGGCCACGTTGTTGAACACACAGAATCCGTTGGCAGCAGCCCTCTGGCTGTGGTGCCCCGGAGGTCTGCGGGTGAAGATTGACCCATCAGGGTCATCCTGTGCCCTCCCAGGGCCACCCACAGGTAGGAGCAGACCAGGAAAGGGACAGCCCTCACCTCACCAGGGCGAACCCATTGTGTGCAGTTCCAGTCAACACAGCATCCACCAGCTGCAGCGCAGCTCCCGCGGCCAGCCTGGCGCAGTGGAAGGTACTCTGCGGGGTGAAGGTGGGGGTGCCCATGAGTCCCTGCCGTCTACACCACAGGCTCTGCCCTGGCTGTTGCCCAGTGCGGGTCCAGCAGCTGCTGCTAGTAGGGTGCGCAGGCCATCCGCACATTCCTGAACGTTGGGGGGGCCCCGGAGATAAAACAGGCACAGAAAGGCAGACGTGCATTGGGCGGGGGGGGGTGTCCCCAGGGCCGCACCGGGTGGAAGTAGACAGCATCATACTGTCCAGACAGCGCCTGTAGTTCCTCGGTGCTCAAGGCCTGGGTTCCTCGCAGCAGGGACACATACTCTGGGCTGCAGAGGAGCAGGCAGTCAAGACAAGGTCACCGCAACCCAGCAGGGAGGGGAGGAGAGGGAGGAGTTGGACCCTGATGGGACCGCCCACCTCACTGTTCCCTCCCCCATCCACCCAGTAGTGAAACTGAGGCAGGTGGGGAGTTCTGTTTTCAAGACCGGGGCAGGCTGGGTGCTTGCACGTCCCAGGCGGTGGCCTCTGTGGTGCGTGGCTCCGGGGGGGTCTGACCTGTGCACCAAGCCCAGCTCCGCCTCTGAGGCCTCTCGAGCTGCCAACTGTAGACACCTCTGCTCCAGGCCACCCTGCTGCAGACGCTCCACGGCTGCGGTCAGGCGCTCAGGACGCTCGATCTCACACTCGGGGCTGCGTGGACACTAAGCTCAGCGACCAGAGCCCCCTCCCCATGCTCCCTTAAGTGTAAGATCACACTTACTCGTCCCAGAGCAGCCGCGCGGCTGTCATTTCCTCGTGGTACACGAGCGCCGTCCTCATGGCCCAGCCGCCCCGGGGAAGCAGGTGAGCGCACCGCCTGTTCCTGCGGGCAGCCTCGGGGAGCCGCTCACCCCCCGGGACACAACTGGGGCGGCGCTCGCGGAGCCGGGGCACAAACGCGCAGAACCCAGGCACGGGACGAGCCGCCGGCCGCAGTCGGAGTCCGCGGGGTGGCTCCCGGGCACGGGTTTCCGGCCTCCTGAGACTCGGACCCGGCACGGTCCAGCCCCCGCTGCCCAAAACCCCGCCCGAAGCGCGGCCTGACCGGAGCGGGGCGGGCCTGACGCCCGGGGCCGCGGCTCCACCTCCCCCGGCAGCCCCGAGCCGGACGCGGCTACGCGAATGGGCGGGAGGGAAGGGCGCCCCGCGGGCCGTCACGGCGGCACCACGGAGTGTTCCGGTCCGCCCCAAAGGTCCCCCCGACCCTCGCGGACCGCGCGGTCCAAGGCGTCAGACACGTCCGCAGCCCGTCCCGTCCTGCGCCGCGCAGGGGCCCCTCCTCGCCAGGGCTGGAGGAGCAGCGGCGAGCCAGGGGCGAAGCAGGCGGGAGGCCGAGCGGAGGGAGGTGCGGGCGGGGGAGGAAGGAGGCGACGAGTGCACGAGGCCGGCACCGGGGGCGGCGCGGACCGAGCCCCACAGCCCGCCCGCCCGCCAGAGCGCGCACGCGGGAGCCGCCGGCGGGAAACCCCGGGGCTCTACAGGCCTCGCGGGGGGGGCGGGGCCTCGCGGGGGCGGGGCCGAGGGCCCGAGGGCCCGGCGCGCGCTCGCGGGAGACGGGGCCCCGGGTCTGGAGGCAGGTTCCGGGGGCGGGGCCTCGGGAGGCCGCGCGCGGGGGAGGGCGGGCTTCTAGAAGGCGGGGCCGGGCGCGCACGTCCTGAGGACCGGGGGTCTTGGAAGCGGGGGCCCTGGGGCGGGGTCGCCAGCAATCCCGTTCCTCGGCTCCCCAGAGTGCCGGAACGACCTCGACGGCTGCCCCGAGAGGGCCCTGCCCACCGCGGCGCGCGACCCCGCGGGGGCCCCCACGCTCCCGACCCAGGCACCCGCCAGCGCGGGCTGCGGGAGTCCCATCGGGGCTCTGGGAAGACCCCGACGGGCTCTTTGGGTCCGGTGCCCGCCCCTGCGCCAATCACGGCGGCTGCGCAGTGGCGCACACTGAGCGGCCATCCTGGGTCACGTGGCTCTAGGGCGGGGCCCGGGGCGCCCTGCCCCTCCGGGAATCTCCCCGCGCGGAGGATCCCGGCCTGCGTTCGTCCGGGGGGCGTCGCAGAGCCCGGAGCAGAGGAGGTCCGTGTCCACTTTGGCAACTTGTCCGACCATACTTGACTGGGCCAGCCGTTCGCGTGTGCGGCCGAGCTCCAGGCGGGAAGAAAGGGGAAGGCCTGGCCCAGCTTTCGGCTCCCCTGCCGTCGGACAGGTGGGAGGAGCCAGGGCAGACGCAGGAGCCCCGGAGTGGCCCCTGACCCCGCTGTCAGCTCTCCGCGACGTCCAGTGGCTGGCAGAGGGCTCGCCGAGGGCGCTGGGGTGCCACAGGTGTCTCAAAGCGCCAAGCGGGACCCCTCCTCGCTAGGAGCCTGGCTTTGAGAGCGCAGGGAGCCCAGACAGTTGGGACTGAGCCCCAGGTCGGAGCCTAACCCGGTCCTCATCAGGCCGTGCCAGGCGTCTGGCTCCAGAATCTGAGCCGTTAGAGGAAGGCGGGGCCCATCCCCAGTGCAGGGGCTTCAGGCTCTGGGCTCACTGTGGACCTGGAAGGAAGGAGGTCCCCAGACCCAGCTGCTGAGTAGGGCCTGGGGCCCCATGGCCAGCTTCTCTGTGCCAGGCTGCAGCTCAGACGCCCAGAAGTGGAGATCCAGCCTGAGAATTAGGAAAGCCAGAGTGTGCTCTCTACAAAAGGGTTTATTCCTTCCAGCTGTGTGGGCATGGCCCATTCTGGGCTGGGGGTGCAGGGAAGTCCACAGCCACACCCCCCAGGACAGACATCCCTGAGTAGGCACTGTGCGCCCGCCCTGTCCTTTCTCAGCTGTTTCAGCTGGGCTTCGGCAGGGGCTGGAGCAGGCAAGGTCAGAGGCCAGGCCTTGACCCCAAGCCTCACCTCCCAGCCCCACACAGGCTCTGAGGCTTGTTGTTGCATCTGGGGGAGGGGACCACCGCTCAGGGAGTCAGAGGCCAGTCCCCGGTCAGGCTGACATCCTGTCCAGAAGGTCCAGATGTTCCCCCAAGTTTAGACTGAAGTGGGAGCCTTGAGAGCAGGGTAACAGCCTTGGGTGGGTGGGAGGATCCGTGGAGCCAGAGGTCTCCTGGGACATAAGCCTCAGCCAAGTCACAGTGATCGTTAGGATCGCCCTTCCAGGTAGGAGCCCCAGCCAGGATCCCCAAGGCGTCCTCACCACCTCTCACGGCCCAGGGGTCTTCACAGAGCCGTCTCCTTGGAGACCTTGGTCCCCAGCTGCCGGGGAGGCTTGAAGCTGAGCACTTCTTTGTATGTGACACCTGGGTGGGGGTGACAGAGACAGACTGTCATGGGAGAAGGGACTTCATCACCCTTCAGAATCACCTCCTGGGATGAACACCCAGGGTGGAAGCCAGTGACCCAGGAAGAGCACTGGGCCCAGGGCACTGGTACTTGCCTCTCAGGGTGGGGGAGGGGAGAGCTCCCGGGCCTATAGCACAGGCTGTTAGCCACTGACCTAGAGGCCTAGGCGGTCCCCAAAAACATCGGGGTCAGAAGTCACTGCTGGAGTGCAGGTGCCGGATAGGCTGCCCTTGTCCCACACATGCGACTTCATCGCAGGCTGTGGCCACACTCAGCCCACCTGTGTCCATCCACAGGAGCTATCCGCCTTGATGGGGCTCCGGCAGCCCTGGAGTGGCCAGGTGGGCCCCAGCCCCACACCCTGACGTAATGAGCAGACCCTGTCCTCCGAGTATAAATCCATGTGTCTACTCAAGTGGTCCCACCAGAACACAGCCCAGTTCCTGGGTCCCGGGCATCCACAACACTCCAGTGACAAGAATTCCCACAGACACCCACAGCTTCTACCCTCCTCGCCAGATGTTCCTGGTCCCTGAAACGTGAGCCCAGAGCCGGCCATCCCAGAGGAAGGGAGAAGACCCGCTGTGCTTTCCCTCTGAGCAGCCTGCAAAGGGACGGCTCTGCATAGCCTCCCCCAGCATTCCCCTGCTCATCTGGCCAGTGGAGCACCCGTCCGGGGCACACCAGTCCTCCACAGGCCCAGCGCAGGAAACATTGTGTTTAGAGCAGGTGCTCTGCGTGGCTCGCCCTGCTTGTGGCACCTGTGTGCTTCTGCCCCGTCGGGGCCCCCCCAGGCCCCTCACCTAACCCTAACCTAGGGGTCAGCCCCCACAGGGGAGGTTTGTGTGAAGCTGGCTATTCCCAGAGAAATGGGAGGTGAAGAGTGTCAGCATTCCTAACCGGGGGCTCGGCCGCAAACAGGTCACGTGTTCACCATGGTCTGCAGCAAAAGTGAAAGTTCTAACCACTGTGTGTGGGTGGGGACCACAGAAAGGGTTCTGTGGCTCGTGGTTTTCATCTTTTTTAGCAACAGAAGACTTTCATCAAACCAAACCCAACGTACAAGCACAGATAAGAGTGGGGCCCTGCTGGAGGCACCAAGCTGCCCAGTAACCAAGGAACAGGGTCTGAGAACCACCAGTCCCATCCCACCCCACCCCCATGTGCAGCACCAAGGCCCAGGTCTGAGGCAGAGCCAGGACCAGACCTGAATGCTGTCTGCAGATATTTCCAGCACCCTCCAGGCTGGTCCTACAGCCACCAAGAGAAAGACACAGAGCCCAGCCCTCATTGCCTGCTGTCCTGCAAAGCCAGTCCCAGCATGCAGCCTGAGCACCTGGCAGGTGTCCCCGAGCCCAGCCTGAGGCCTAGCATGTGCTGGTTGGGCCCTGAAAGATGAGGGCAGGGGACATCGCTCTAAGGCGACTGCCAATGCCCAGCCTGGTGGTGCCAAGCACAGGTTTCGGTGGGTCTGCACGGCTCATCGGGACTCCAAGGAATGGGCAAGGATGTGGAGGAGGCTTCCGGGGTGGGCCCTATCCTGCCACCTGGTGTGCAGCAGTCCAGGTGCGAGAGGTCCTGAAAGGGGCAAAGAGGGGCGCCTGCGTGGCTCAGCCAGTGGAGTGTTCGACTCTTGGTTCTGGCTCAGGTCAGGATCTCCGCGTCGTGATATCAAGCCCTGTGTTAGGCTGCACACTCAGGAGAGTCTGCTTGAGGTCCTCTCCCTCCCTCTGCCCTGCCCCGCTTCCCACGTGCACATGCCCACTCCTCCCTCCCTCCCTCTAAAATAACTAAGTAAATCTTTTTTTAAAAAGAGAGTGCAAAGACAAGGACAACCTCAGGAGGGAACAGCGGAGGTCTGGGGGACAAGAGGGTGCAGAGGGGCTCCAGAAAAGCCCAGGTCTCTGGCCAGGACAGGGGAAGACGGGCAGCGCTGGGGCCGGGCCGCCAGGGCAGGGAGAGAGTTAGGGCTCACAACTTCCCTGAGCTGGGAGCTGTCTCCCACAGTCTTCAGAATTCACCTCCTGTTCTTGTCAGTGCTGAGCCCCCTGCCAGGGACATTGTCTCATCCTTCAGCTTCAGCCAGAGGTCACCTTGGCCAAGAAGCCCCACTGCCCTCTGACCGTCTGTGTATCCCTCACATGACCGGCATCCCCAGGTAGGGGGACCCAACCCTGAGCCCTGGAGCCCGGCACTGGGTTCTCCAGGTCCCTCCACAGGACCTGCCCAGAGCCCCCACTCACGTTTCCACTCGTCCAGCGTGTGATCCATATCATCAAAGGACTCGTCATACTTCTGGGCCGTGGGCTCGTCCTCCGTGTCCTGCAGTGACTCGAAGTAGGGGTGGGTCAGCGCCTCAGCCGCAGTCACCCGCCGCTCTGCATCCAGCACCAGCATTTTCTCCAGAAGGTTCACGGCTATGGGGAGGGCTGCTCAGGGAGGGTCCCAGGCCGCAGTGCCCTAGTCCCTGACCCAACGCTCCCCCCGCAGTCCAGTCCTACCCAGAGGGCTTGCATTAGTCAGGATGGAGGCAAAATCCTTCTTCTCCAACTCAGGGAGGCCCTTCATGTAGTTCTTCGCCTTTTCGGGAAGCAAAGGTAAGGGTCCGACCCCCAGATCCAGGCCCAGCCCCCGCAGCCCCCGTCCAGCTCCCAACTGACATCGGCACTCTGCAGCCTCTGAACAAACTCGGCAGGAGGTGTCCCGGTCACCTTCATGATCTCCTTCAGCTGGTCCAGGTCTGCGCCAAGGTCAGGAGCACAGAACAGGGCGGAGAGCAGCGCGGGCCCCCGGGCCTGGGCAGCATACCCAGCCCCCACCCAGGCCCTGCCTACCCCCCGACAAGGGTAGGATACGGTCACTGCCCTTGAACAGCGTCTTCCCTGTGATCATCTCCGCCATGATGCAGCCCGCCGACCAGATGTCCACTGAGACAGAAGTCCCTGCATCAGGGCTCTGGAGGCCAGGGAGGGTAGGGGCACACACACGTCGAGGTGGGGGGCGGGGGAGAGACACGGACAAGGTGGCCGTGTCTAGCCTGTCATGCCCTCACCAGGGTCCCATCCCAGCTCAGCAGCCTTCCCGGGGAGGAGCCGGCCCCGGACTTCCCATGAAGAATTGGAAGCGGGGGGGTGTGGCCCGGGAGGCTGGCGCCAGGGCGGCTCTGCGTCTCTGGGCAGCCTCTCACCTGTCTGCGTGTAGCGTGTCCAATTCAAGATGACCTCGGGTGCCCGGTACCACCGGGTCACCACATACCCGGTCATCTCGCTGTCGGCCTGCCTTGCCAGTCCGAAGTCCAGGATCTATGGTCAGAATCGAGAAGGTGGGGCAGAGAGGCCCCAGGGAGTAGCCGGGTCAGCCTGTGATCCGGGAGAACTGGGCACACTGGGGCCTCCCGCCAGCCCTCCAGGACCCAAGGTCATGGCCACAGACTCCCCCAGCCTCCCCATGAGTTCCTCCCCATGGCCAGTGCTTCCGGCCCCACTGACCTTGTCCTCCACCACCTTCAGGAGCAGGTGCCCCAGGAGGTGTCCTTTCCCTGCTCCTCTACTCCCTGCCCACCCCAGGACCTGGCCAGTCCATTTGGAGAGGACCCTTGACCCTATCCTGGCTCAGGCATCAGAGACTGGGGCCACTTCCCTTCCTTCACTTCAATGAGGTACAAAGTGTGCCCCATGCCCTCCAGTATCCAGTGCCACCCTGGCCTAGATGGCTGGGGTCTGAGCCCTCTGCCTGGGCCTGAGGGCCAAGGACAACAGGCAGATGGATGGGCGAGGAGATCCTCCCCCACAACACACACCTTCAGCTCACAGTCCTCGTTCACTGCCAGATTGCTGGGCTTCAGGTCCTGGGGGCAGGAGAGAGGTGGCCGCGCAGCCCCTCCCATGGGGGCATACGCAGAGAAGAGCCCCTGTTCCCCGCCTCCGGTCAGCCCCACCCAGCAGCCCTTCCAAGAAGGGCACTGGTCCCTCGCCCCCAACAGCTGTGCCCCCGCGATGGGGGCTCCAGGCGGCCAGGCCCCTCCCTCATCTATAGGCCAGGGGGACCTCCCACCGCCACGAGGACCTACCCTGTGGATGATGCCAGCAGCATGGATATACTACAGGGACAGAGACAGTGCGGCAGTCAGCTCCCTGAGACCCCAGAGCCACGGGCCGGCAGTCCCACCCGGGCCCACTGCACCCCACACACCCCCACCTTTAGCCCCTTCAGCATCTGGTAGACGAGGAACTGGATTCGGTCCTCACTCAGCTTCTCGTGCTTCATGAGCTTGCCCAGGTCAGTCCCCATGAACGGCATCACCAGGTAACTGAGGGACGGGGTGGGTGCAGATGCCAGGTGTCACACCCACTCGGCCCCTGAGGATCCCAAAGATGGTCCCTCGGCACATGGGCTCCCCTTTTCACACGCTGGCAGCGCCAGGCTCCACCCGCCTCTCCCAAGCCCAGCCACAGCTCCTCTGCCCACCCTGCCCCAGAACGGTTTCCTGCAGGGCCGCATGGAGGCTAGGATCCGGGCAGCATCAGGGATCACAGGCAAAAGAGGGGGCCAGAGAAAGGAGGGCAGGGCCTGTGGGCAGGGGTGGGGACAGCAGGACACATGGGTCAGAGGAGCACACTGGACAGGTGGCAGGAGAGAGCCATAGAGGACAGACATTTAGCACCTCGCCAGGACAGGGGCCTGTGCTGGTCCTTGACCTCTGCAAGGTCAGATGGTGAGGAGCTGTCCTCAGCCCTTCCCCAGCTCAGCCTCTGGCTCTTGGCCCACCGCAGTATGAATCCAGGGACGGCAGCCACAGGCAGGCCACCTGCTGCCCCTCCCCTGCCTGCCAGCAAAGGTCAGCAGCTCTCCATACAGGCCACACACACTGCCAGGGTCCGAGAGCACGGGACCTGCCGACTAACAGATGGGTCCCGCGCTCGGACCTCCAGCTCTGGAGGGGGCCAGTGCCCAGTGTGGTGGGCCCCCAGTGTGGTGGGAGGAGGCCCAGGATCCACCCAGCCATGCCACTGCCATGGGTCCTGGGTTCGGGACCCCAACCCGGGCTGCAGGGAGGCCCGCATGCCAACACAGAACCTGAGTCAGCACCCAGCAGCAACCCAACACTCCGTTACCCTGCACAGCCTGCCCAAGACCACACTCACAAGTCTGTGAAATCATCCAGGGTTTCATCAGGAGTGAACACATCCAGCAGCCCGATGACCTGGGGAGGAACCCGGAGTACTGTGTGGAATGGGGGCTCAGCAGAGGGCACGGCGGCTCAGGTACACCCCCAAAGCGGGCACTGTTCTCAGGGCAGGAAAGCCCCCCACAGCCGTCCCCATCTCCTCCCAATGTCCGCGGGGTCTGGCTCTGTCTCCTGACAGGGTGGCCCAGCCCTGGCACACATGCCCCTAGACACAGGCTATTTTTGAACAGTGACCATAGGAATCCCCTGGGGGAGGGGCAGTTCCCATGGCCCTTCCTCCTCCTCTTCTTATCTCCCCGGAAGACCAGAGACCAGGGGGGACAGCCTCCTGGGGAAGGGCCAACAACCAGCAGGTCCATCAGGGGGCTTCGCCCCTGCTGGAGAGCCCCAGGCAGGCCGGCAGCGGAGCCCGCCCTGCCAACCCCTGGGAGGCCTATACAGCAGAGTGGCCAGATGGAAGTGCCAGCGGGGGGACACCTGGCAGAGGCCGTGCGAACGACGGCCGAGGTGGAAGGGAGAACACTTCAAGTGTTTGAGGAACACAGGGAGAAAGGCCAGGTGGCCAAGGCCCAAGCCAGGGAGTAGCCAAGGAGAGGCCAGAGGAAGCCCGAGCAGGCCCGTGCATGCCAGGTGAAGGTCTGGCTTGGACCCTATGAGCTTCTGAGCAAGGGTTTAAACAAGTGTGTCCACTGCTTGCTGTGTGGGGACAGACAGGAGGGAGGCAAGAGTGGACACAGGTGGAGGGCAGAGGTGAGCTCTGCGGCCAGCAGGGCTGGAGTCATGGGCACAGGGGAGAAGAGAACTGAGAGGGATGTTCACTGAGGGGCGTGGAAGCTGGGGAGGCCTGGGGAACTGGGACAGTGTCTTGGCAAGAAGAGGTTAAAAGACAGGGTTCCCAAGGGTGAGGAGGATCTGTTAGGTTGCTAGAGACTTCTGTGCCTCTGCAGTGCGGCTTCTGGCCTTAAGTAGGGGAAGGGCAGAAGGGCAGCCCCTGCCGTGGCACTCAGCCTCTTACAGCCTCAGTGTTCTCCTAAGAAAGCAAGGTGATGACTGGCAGAGCCTCCCAGCTGTGTGCAGGGCCCACGGAGGCAGTGGCTCCTGTGGCTGGCGGATCAGGACCTCAACTGTGTTGGGACAGAGGAGGGGACTGGGCCATGGGTGAGCAGCGTCTGAAGAGAAAGCCCTGAGACCTTAGGGGATGGGCAGGGTGGGGAGTGGGAGTGGGGGGTGTTTGGGGAGGAGGAGGAAACCTTGAGGGGCAGACTCTGTCTCCATGGGAACCAAGCCTGGGCATGACTGGGTGTAACCACGATGCCGTGAGGTCGGGGCTGGGCTGGTGTCCACCATGAGTGGGCTTCACTGGGGAAAGGCTAAGGACAGAGATGGAAAGTATGAGGGAATGAAGGACCCACTCAAGGGGTTAAGAGGGTTAGCGTCAGCCAAGAACTGAGGGAACAAGTTTCCTGGCAGACATGGGACTCATGTTCCCCGATGGAGGCTGGCGGCTTTGATGGTCCAGGAGGGCCGAGACCATCTGTCTAGAGCATGATCAGCCCAGGGTCTGGGTACCCAAACCACCAGCCCTGAGAGGGGGCCCAAACGAGGGGTGTGGCAGGAATGGTCTATGTGGGAGACGCAGAGCCCGGGGCTGTAGGAGGAACATGGAGAACAACAGCTGTCCCAGGAGGGAGGAGGGAGGAGGAAGGAGGGCTCTCAGAAGCCAGCAGTGGCCACAAGAGAGTCCCAGGGCAGCCGCATGTGGTGTCCTATGGGCAGGTCCCGAAACAAGGGAGACCCTTCCCCGTTAGGGCCCCAGATCCGCCATCCCTCCCTGCATGGAAGAAGTCATGGGGGGGGGCACTCCTCTTAGTGCCCTCCACACAGCAGCTCCCTCAACCCCTCCACGCGGGAGACTGCAAGGCTCTGACGCGCCCCTGCCAGGACGCCAGCTCCTGCTCCGTGTCCAGCTCTGGAGCAGAATGCTCAGGGGAGGGGCTGGAGAAGGGGGCCTGGGCTGTGGCCTGGGCGATGCCCAGCAAGAGGGAAGAGGCTGAGCGTCCCTTGCAGAATAACCGCTGGTCGTCCGTGCGCGTCCTCTCTCACCTCCAGGCTCCTGGCTGGAGGTAGGGTTGGGGTGAGACGCCGAGGGTGCCCCTGGCCTGGGCCAGGGGCCGTGACCCGACTAGGACCTGGGTTGAAGAGGCAGATGTGGCCCCAGGAGGAAGCCAAGGAGCTAAGCCCTTCGCGGGCACCGGCTTCGCAGGGAGGCCTGGACCCCAGGGAAGCAGCGGCTCTCAGGGCTCACCACGTGGAGCCCCCCAATTCCGGGGTACAACGGCCTGGCCCCCCAGTCTCCAGCCATCGCACGGGCGGGGCCGCCGAGGGGGCAGGTCCGCGGGCGGGGTGGGGGGAGGGGACACTGGCGCGACTCACGTTCTCGTGGCGCATGTGCTTGAGGAGACGCAGCTCGCGGTAGGCGCGCTTGGCGTACAGCTCCGACTGGAAGGGCCGGTACAGCTTCTTGATGGCCACCTTGGCGCCAGTGCGGCTGTCCACCGCCGAGCTGCGGGGCGCACGGGTCAGCTGGAGGCCCGCGCGCCCCCTTGCCCCCGCGCGCCCCCGCCCCGCCCGGCTCGCGCTCACCACACCGCGCCGTAGGCGCCCGAGCCCACGGGCTGCAGGTCCTGGTACACGGCGCGCACCTCCCAGGCCGTCTTGGTCACCTCCTGGCGGTAGAAGCCCCTACGGGCGGGCAGCGGCGAGCTCATGGCCGGCCCAGGCGCCGCCCCCGCCACCGACCCCGTGGGCGCTGCGCCGCGAGGACCGGGCGCCCGGGATCAGCCGGGGCCACCCCGTGGGCAAAGCCTGCTCCGCGCCGTCGCCCGGCCGCCGCTGGGGCCCTCCGGCCTCCGGCTCTCTCCGTCCTGGGGCCGCCCTCCAGGGAGTCGGGAGCCGCAGACCCCGGCCCGACCCCAGCCCCGGCCCGGGGAGCGCGCGGTCCCTCCCCCGCCTGCGGACCAACCGGCCCCCGGGCCGCGCGCACGTGACGGCCCCGCCCGCCCTCCGGCCCCGGCGGAAACCTGAGGCGACCGCCGCGGGCGGGGAAGGGGGGGGCTGGGGGAGGGGCGGAGCGGGGGAGGGGAGCGCCGCCGGGCCGCGTCGGGCCGGACCGCACTGGAGACCCCGGCCGCCTCTTCACTCGGGCCGGGCCGGACTCCCCGGGGTCGGGTTGGGGGTGTCTTAGCACCAGTTCCGTGGGGCTCCGGCTCCCCCCTTAGTAGCCACGCGCCCAGGGAGCTGGACCCATCCTGGGCAGTCCGGACCTTAGCACTTCTATTCCCAGCTGCAAGTCACCGTCTGCCTCCCTCACCAGCTCCACCCCATCAACCCGGGCGCCCCACCCCGGAGTGCCCTGAGCTGAATGCTGCGTCCCCCAGGCCAACCGCCCACCCCCCAGGCCTCCCCGTTCCCCTGGAGCGGATCCATCCACATCCCAGTGTGGGGTCCCCCAGCACCCAACGCCTGCATCCCCCTTTCCCCGTGGAGGAGCTGGGCCTCCTCCCTGTGACCACCGACCCCAGGCCTCCCAACCCCAGGAGCCAGAGGGGCTGGTCCTGTAGGTCTTCCTTGGGCCCTGGTGCACACCCAGCTCCCTTCTCTGCACCCACCTGGCAGGTGGGAAGCCTGCTCCAAGTCTGTGGGGGTCCCTTTGTCTGTTCTGCCTCCTTCCCAACTTTCCCATTTGTCCTAAGCCTGGCCTGAGCCTCTCCTCTCCCTGCAGAAAGTTATCCCTGACCCCAGGGGTAAAGGAGGGCCCAGCTTGGGCCTTCAGTGCCCCCCTTACCCCTCAGTGGGGGCATCGGCATCCTCCTTCCAGAGGTCTGGCCACACCCTGGACCAGATGCTCTTGGAAGACAGAGACCCCTCCCAGACCTCCCCCAGCTCAGTGAGGCAGGTCGGAGACAGAGTGGGGTAACAGGATTCACAGGGCCCCCGCTGCTCCTCTGTGCCCTCCTGGCCACAGACACCATGAATCAGCAGCTCAGAGCCGGCCAGGGCAGCTTTACACCCGGGCTGCGAGCTGGTCTTCCGCACCACCCAGCAGCTGGAGACCAGTCAGAGCGGCCTGGGGTCGCCGGAGTCACAACCACCTGTGCTCTTCATGCCCTGGGTTGCCTCCTCCAGGAAGCCCCTAGCTGGCTCACTTAACTTATGGTGGGGCCCAGGGGTCTGGCAGATTTCCCCACACAGGGCATGTCCCAGCTCTGCTCCCATTCCCCAGGACCTGAGGCCCTGTAGCTACACTGACCAGCCCCTGGTGGGGCTCCTAGAAGATCTCCACCCCCAAGGCCCAGGGCAAGGGCACAGATGCCCCATCCAAGGGAAGTTCTGCCCTATCCCTGTTGAGGCCAGTGCTCTTCCTCCTGAGCCACGGTCAGCAGCAGGAGCTCGGTGGACATCCTGAGGGCTAGAGTGGCCCTCTCTCCCCTTAAACAGGAAGGAAAGGAAAGCTACTTTCCCCGCTTTACCCAGCTCAGGGGCGGGACAAGCCTTTGCTCTCAGGGAGCCCTGGTTGTCCACCAGCAGCTTCCCTGACCACTGAGAGAAGGGGCAAAGCTGCAACCAGACCAGAAGCTGAGCTTGCCCAGGGAGCTCCCCCCACCCAGGGCAGTGGGCTGATCTGTGGATTGCCTCAAGCCCTGTCCTGGATCAGAGCCTACCAGCCTGGGCCCAGAACTCACCCAGCCACCGCCCCCCAACCATGGCCCTCGGCTCTCCAGGAGCAGGGAGGGTGCTGGGCTGAATATGGCTGCTTGTCCAACTGGCGACTGGTGGGGTCAGAGCAGCTGGGAGTATGAGGCGCAGATCCAGCTCCCACCTCCCCGCTCCAGGCAGCAGGGCCTCGGGACACAAGCTGAGTGGGAGAGAACCCCCTTTATTGTGAAACCCCGGTGCAGGCACTTGACGTTGAGACCTCTGCAAGGTGGGGAGTCACCACCTGACACACGGGACACCACCTCCTCAAAGAGAAGACCCTCGCTGGGGGACCCACACCCCCAACATCTTGAGCAGGGTCATGTCCACAGGTTACTGTACCAGCTCCATTCTGGAAGAAGGGAGGAGGCGAGCAGACCCAGAGGGCAGAACAGTCCAGGGCTCAGCTGCAGGGCCGGAGGGGGGGCAGAGGTAGAGCAAGAGCAGGCAGAGGCTTCTTCATCAGCTGCTGGCCAAGGTCAGGGTCTGAATCCAAGGGCACACTGGGGTGTGCCCCTCCCCCCCACCACCAGCATCAAGCCTGGAACCCCCTGTGCCAACCACCTCTTCATGTCTGCTGCAACCCCCACACTCCAGGAGAAAGCCCTGGCTTTTGTTCCCTGGTTGCCCCTTGTCCACCAGAGCCCCTGGCATGGAAGGGAAGTAACAGCAGAGGCACCTCACTTCAGGCTCCCAGCTGCTCACGGCAGCTGGCTCTCAGGCCCCCCCAGATTCACACGCGCCTTGACATGTCAGTACCGGGAGCATTAGTATGCGCGTGCCACATATGGCCCAGGGGAACACGGGGCTCCAGGATGGTCTTCTCATCTGATACGTGGTGACGGTCTCAGCTTTCAGACCTTCAGGGTCTCAGCATTTCCCAGGACAGCCGCCCCTTCCAGGTTGAGAGGCTCTGACAACCAAGACCCTCCCTTCAGTCTCCAGAGGGCCTGGCCCCAGGGCACCATGCCCTCCAGAGACAGCCCTCTGGGACTGAGGAGGTTTGGAGACAGACATATTCCCCGGGGAACCCCAAGGCATCCAGATGAGGTCCTATGGGAGACCCAGGTGGTTGGGAGGAGGCAGAGAACTGAGGAAGTCCAGGGTGCTCTGTCTGGACGCCTGCACTCGTGGCTTGCACCCATGCACACTCTTGTGCGTTCACATGCATACAGACTGCCCACGACGGGCAGCGTGCAGGCAAGGGAGCCCCAGCTAGGCTCAGGGTGCCGGCCACAGTGGTGCTGGGAGGAAGCCCTCGTGGGAATCCAGCAGGCTGCGGAAGCGGGCCGGCATGCTCCTGCCCGTCCTCCAGTCCCAGGGGCCAGCAGGCACGTGTCCTCACTGCTCAATCTCCAGGCTGCTGGGAGACTGCGGTGGCTCTGCGGGCTTGAAGCTGAGGACTTCCTGGTAGGTGAGCTCTAGGGAGTGAAGGGAAAGGCTGAATTCGAGCCGTCACTGGCCCACAGCCCCCACCTGACTGTCCGGTGCTAGCTGCCCAGCCCGGGCCCACCATCCTGAGGGCAGTCTCGGCCCCAGGGGGCTTCCTTCTAGAGCGGGCCCTGTGCTGCCCCAAGCCTCTGCTGGACAGAGCCCAGCCCCAGGAGCGCGGGCAGCGTGGGAACCACTCTGGGGAGGAGTGGGATGCTTCCAGCAGGAAACAGGAAACTCAGGCCCCTGGCTCCACTTCTCTTACTGCCCAACCCCTGACCCTGGGCCCCACCTCTCACCCTTCCACTCCTCCACAGTGCGCTCCTTGGCCTCAACACTCTCATCGTAGGGCTCAGCCTCAGGCTCATCATCGGGGTCATGGTACTGGCTGAAGTAGGCATGGGCCAGGGCCTCCGCCGCACTGACCCTCTGGTCGCTGTCAAGCACCAGCATCCTTCCCAGGAGGTCCACAGCTATGGAGCGGTCCATAGGAAGGGGGTGGTCAGCCGTGCGCTTAGGGCCAGACGGGGAGTCCAGCCCAGCCCCAGAGCCCATCCTCACCCAGGGGGTTGGCCCCATGGAAGATGCTCCTGAGGTCCTTCTGGGGCATGGGAGGCAGGGACTGGATGTAGGTCCGGGCCTGGGGGCACACAGGAAGGGCCTGAGGGGGCAGCTCACACACTGGCCCCCTCCTGCCCAAAGCCAGGCAGGGACTTGCTGAGACAAACCCCCAGACCCACCCGCTCTGACAGGCCTGGACCAGAGTCCGCACACACCAGAAGGCCCCTGCCACCATGGATGCGGTGGCTCCAGCGGCTTACCTGGCTCCCGATGCCCGGAGCACCCCACTGTCCTTGGCAAAGGCACTGTCTGTCAGTGCTGAGACTGTACCCTCACTGTCCTCGTGCCGGGAATGTCTTCCCTGTTCACCTGTTTCTCCCTGAAGGGCTCAAGCACCTGCCTTGGGCTCTAGTCCACCATGACCCAGATATCCCGCATGGTTCCCAGTCTCTTCCCACAGAGGCCCTTCCTCTGGAGTGCCCAGGAGCTGGGTCAGCAGAGAGAGCGGGCAGCTAGCGACTCACGTGTTCTGAGGAAATCTTTGCTAGAACCTCAGGGCTGGGTGTGCCCACCACTTCCATGATTCGCTTCAGCTGGTCGATGTCTGTCCAGCTGAGGAAATGCCCACTGGCCAGGAATAGACCCTTCCCAGGCCCCCAGATCCCAGACCTTGGGGCGCTACCCAAAACCTGCTCTCCTACAGCTGGAGTCAGCGAGCCCAAGGGGGCCCCGCATGGGGCAGAGAAGGCAAGGCCAGCCAGAAAGGGCCAGTGCCCACCTCCCCTGCGCCCCACCCAGCACAAGGGACTCCTGGCTCACCCTCCTCCCACACCTGGGCCAAGGATACAGTCACTTCCTGGGAAGAGGGCCTTTCCCTGGAGCAGCTCAGCCATGATGCAGCCCACAGACCAGATGTCCACTGTTGGGGAAGGAGGCTCCATCAGTCCACCCTCCCCAAGGGCCCCTTCTGAGAATTAGGGAGCTGCCCAGACTGTGCACAGTGGGCTCTCCGTTGCACCCAGGCCCTCAGACAGCAGACCCCTTACTCCTCTAAGTACAACGCTAGGGAGGGGGAAGAGTTAGCCCAGGACCCACGGTGCTTGGCCCCTCTGTGGTCCATTTTTGAATGCTTGTCCTCCAAGACTGACACACACCACCCCAGGGGCCTGGGCTCCTGGCCCTGTACCCGCCGCCGTCAGTCCCCAGGCCCTGGTGTGATTACAGCAGCCCACCCTGGCCCCACCCTGGCCCCACCCCGCACACCTGCCCGGCCAGCGGATGTCACCTGTCTGGTTGTAGTGCATCCAGTTCAGCATGATCTCGGGGGCCCGGTACCAGCGAGTGGCCACATAGCCGGTCATCTCTTCATCAGCCTGGCGGGCTAGCCCGAAGTCCAGGATCTAGAGCGACCACCAGGCTTGTCAGCACCTCCCCGGATGACCCCTCCGCAGCCGGGCAGGCCCCTCACCTGCAGGCCGCTCACCCGCAGCTCGCAGTCCTCGTTCACCGCCACGTTGCTGGGCTTCAGGTCCTGCAGGGCAGGCGGGGCGTGAGCGCAGGAGGGGCCCCTGCGCGGGGCCTGCAGAAGCCCCGGCCCGCACCCTTCCGCCGCACCTACCCGGTGAATGATCCCTGCCGAGTGGATGTACTGCGAGAGGGAGAGGGGGATGCGGGGGCAGGGTCAGGCTCTGACCGCCGCCCCGCGCCCCGTGCCCGCCCCTGCGGCGCCCACCTTCAGCCCGCGCAGCAGCTGATAAACCAGGAACTGGACGTGCTCGTCGCTCAGCGCCTGGCACTTGACGATGTTGTTCAGGTCGGCGCCCATCAGGGTGGTCACCAGGTACCTGGGGGGGGGGGGGTCAGCACCGAGACGCAGCCTCCCCCCACCCCCAACGCGCTTCCGCTCCGTGGCCCCGCGGGCGGCCGCTCACACTTCGCTGAAGTCCTCAATGGAGGTGGCCGGCGTGAACACGTCCAGCAGCCCGATGACCTGCGTGGGGCGGGAGTCAGGACTGGACGCGCCCTGTGTGCTGCGCGCCCCGGGAGCCCCGGCCGCCCGGCGGACCCGCCCAGCGCGCCCCGCTCACGTTCTCGTGCTTCAGGTGCTTGAGCAGCCGCAGCTCGCGGTACGTTCTCCGCGCGTGGATCAGCGACTGGAAGGGTCGCGACAGCTTCTTCACCGCCACCTTCTGCCGTAGCCGCGCGTCATAGGCCGAGCTGCAACCGGCGGGAGTGAGGCGGCGCGGTGGGGGCCCGGCGGCGCGCCCCGCGCCCCGCCCCTGCTCCCGTGGGGTCTCTTCTTCCCGCCCCCGCACTTGCTCAGACGGCCGCTGGGGGATGGGACACGACGACACCGGCACCCAGAAAGCCTCTCCTCTGTGCCTGTTTGGGGCCTGCTCCTTCAAGGGGCAGCCCACCCTCCCACCCACAGGGGCCGGGCCTGCCCCACCAGGGAGTCCTAACCTGGATCTTCTTCCCCAACTCGGCTTGGGGCTGAGGGAGAGTCTCCACCAACCAGGTCAGGAAAACAGCCATTACTAAACCATCCCTTTTCACCCCCAAACAGTCCTCTGGCTCCCCTATTGACTCATGGCTCCAGGAGGCCCCCCGGCAGGGTTCCAGAGCCACCTTCAAAGCTCCTGGGTACCCAACACCTCTGAAGAGTCAAAATACAGAGGAAAAACTGGCCAAAGGTGTTTACCGCGTTATTATTTTTAAGAGTGAGAAACCGGACAATATGTAGGATCTGGACCCACGGAACATTCCCCTTGGCCCACCCCCTTCCCCAGAGGTCCCGATGCCCACGCATCTGCTCTTCACAGGAGACACAAGGCCCACAGGCATCAGCTTCAAATGCAAAGGCTGCCCCCCCACACCCCGGAGTCCCACTGGCCCAACACTGGAGCCCTGCTAAGAGCTATCCATGCCTTCACACAGACTGCTTCCTCTCCCTGATGCTCACTCCTTCCCTCCCTCTCCCTTTACCTCCACTCTCTAGTATGCTGCTTCCCCCAGCAATGAGTGGGGTCTACACAGCCCTGGGAGCAGTGTCTGCAGCACCTGGGAAGCCCATGGGCCCAGGTGGTGGTGAAGGAAAGCTAGCTAGGTGCCTGGGGCATCCACGCCACCCCCTCCCCCCCAGTGGCCTGTGGGGAAAGGTCTGTCACTTCTGGGGAGGCAGGTAGGGGAATGTCCGCTCATGCGGGCAGCGGATCCTTTTGCCCAGTTTTCGGCACAGTCGAGTGACAGGAATTTGGCACGGGGGCATCAGCTTCATCAGGAGAACACAGGAGCCCAGGAGAGGGCAATCACCTGCACTGGTCACCATCAACTAAGTGCAGTGGGGGACCCAGGCCTCCTTTGGGGAGCTTGATACTCTCTAGGAACTCCCAGAAGGTGATTCTAGACCCAAGGTGATTCCAGCAAGGACTCTATATTCCCCAGGGACCACTCATGCATTATCCTGACCCTCTTCCCACCCTTGAGGTCTTAGAGATGAAGACAGAGACCTGAGGCTGGGATGGAGGAGATGGCCAGCCCGACGATTCTGACAAGCGGGCCAATGACAAGAGATGGGGGGTGGGCAGAAACCCTTGGTCCAGGCTCCAGCACTGGACCTCTGGGGGCTTCAGGAAGTCCCAGTCTTAACTTTCTGTCAGAGCCAGGAGCAACGCCCCATCCCTAGGGGCTCTGGCCTCCCCACCTCCAAGACTCCCTCAGTGGACAGCAGCCACCTGGCTCAGGCCTCTGTAATGACCCCACTGGGTTTGGGGGGCCACCGCTCAATACCCACATCCTCACTCATTCCGTCATTATGTCACCTGCAACCAACTTCCTACAACCATCCTACTCTAAGACCCCTAGACCCTCCCCAAACCCACACAGGCCTCACCCAAATCCTGACCCTCTCTCCCATCCCAGACTATGCTCTGTCTGAGCCCCAGGGCCCAACTGTGGGGCTGTGGTCTGAGCTCCCTTGGTTAGGGCAAAAAAATGGACTGGGGTCTAGACCCCCACAAGTATTGTAGGGGGATGGTAGGCATCTCGCTCAGGCCTAAGCCCTGGCCAGAGTCTGAGACCCTTTGGAAAACAGGGGAGGGGCAGGACCCGCCATGGAGCTTGAGGCCATTCTAAGGGGAGGGATCCTACCCTCCCCCAAGTTAGGCTTTTCCTTTGGCGAACAAAACTACCCACCGTAGTACCTGGGCATCTGCCAGACCCCAGGGATGCCAGACCTTTGACGGAGGGAATGGGGGGGCGGGGGGCCAACCTAGACGCATGCTTGCACATTTAGGGGCGCAAGAGACCCGCCCTTTCGCCGACTGTGACGCCGCAGGATTTGGGCCTGGTGGGGGATGCTCCGGCTGGGACGGGACGGAGGAACGACCCCTCTCCCCAAACCCGAACGGCGCCGGGTGGGAAAGTTTCCTTCACGCCCCCCACCCCCCATTCATTGCAGGGATCCGTGAAAGGCCCGGGGGCGGAGGCGGGGCGAGGCCCCTCCTGCCGGCACCTCGCAGAGGGAGGGGAGGGGGCGCGCGCTCAGTCCCGCCCGCACCTCCCCGCTCTCCCCGCCGCCCCTACCAGACCGAGCCGTAGGCGCCGGAGCCCACGGGGCGCAACCCCTGCAGCCGCTGCGGCACCTCCCACACGGTCTTGTTGAGCTCCAGCCGGTAGAAGCCTGCGCGCGGGCCCGACATGTCCGAAGCGGCTGCCGCTTGGCCCGCGCCCCGCCCCGCGCCCCCGCCCCCGCCCCGCGCGGGAGCGGGAGCCGAGAGGACGGAGGGCGGCGGGAGGAGGCGGCGGCGGGCGGCGGCGCGGGGCGGGGCCGGGGGGTGGTGGGTGGTGGGTGGTGCGCGGGGACAGACGCGCGGCTTCCTGCCCCTGCCTGGCGGCGGCCGGGCGGAAACCAGCCCTGCGGTCCCCTCCTGGGCTCGGCCGGGGCCGCTGCGCCCGCGCTGGGGGAGGGACGGCCGGCGTCCAGCTCGCCGCCCCGCCCGCCTCTACCTCCTGGGGTCCGCACTTCCCCAAGTATCCGCCCGCAATCTGTGCTCGGCCGGGCACCGCCCCATCCAGGACGCCACCGCCTCTCACCAGCCTCTGCTCCCCGCACCCTCCCCTGCCGGCACCCGAGCCTGCACCTCCGGTGCACGCATTCCTCCTCTCCCACCCCCTGCTCCGGGCCCTGCGCGAGACTCCCCACCAGCCTGCTCCCTCTGAAATGAAGGCGAACCCTCCAAATCGAAGAAGCCAGCGCAGAGATTTCTTTCATCACTACAGAAAAACTGGACACTTGGTCAGATAGGCCTCCCTGTGGGGTGGGCAGATGGACGCGCCCTAGATCCCGGGCTCGCCGGGCTTCCTGCTCTCGGAGGCCGCTGCGGCCTTGGCGGTGCGGTTCGTCACCTGGTAACCTTCCGTGGACCGGTAGCGGCCTCCCGCCTCGGTCAGGCCTGGGGACCAGCCCTGTCAGGACCAGGGACAGCGGCGGCACCGGTGTGTGTGGGGGGCGTTTGAGGGGCGGTACCCATAAAAGGCCATCTCCAAATGGGTCTTTCTTGGTTCCTGGTGCCTTTCCTCCTTCTAACCCCGTTCCCCAATTGTCACCTCTCCCAGGAAGCCCACCCTGACTTTTCTAGGTACTGGGGGGCTCCTCAGCTACGTAACCGCAGCTCCTCCTCAGTGCACGACAGGTTTCCTCGCGTCCTCTCGCGGCCTGGGAGGTTGATTCCTCACGGGGCAATGTTCCTCGTTCCAGCAAGAAGGCCTCCCCGCATCTGTCTAGCGCTCGGGGCCCGCGCATCGTCACTTCCCCCTTAAAAGTGTGCTGAGACAGCGCTGTCCCCGTGACAGGTGTCCCAGGGCCCTCTGTGTCGGGAGAGCGCTGGGGGGGGGGCTGCGTCTCCCAGGAAAGTGGGCAGTCGGGCTGTTGCCCGATCTTCTTCCTCTTCCAAACAAACTAAAGCTTGAGTTTTTATGGGAAATGTCCTGATTTTCAAATATTGGCAGCCAGATTAAAACAAAACATGTCGACGCAGTACCAGGCAAACGTAACTACCCAGCGAACCCGGACTGTGGTGTCGGCCGAGTCCCAGTCGCACCAACCAGCCTTGCACGACCTCGGCCAAGTCCCGAGCCGTCCCCAGCCTCAGTTTCCCCTCTAGGAGCCGGTGTAGGCCGGGCGGTGTTGGGGTGAGGACACCGGTGTCCCCTCCCACAGCCGCCCCACTCCGCGCCTCCTCGGCAGTCCCCGCCCTGCGCTGTGTTTCCCGGGCCGGCTGAGGCGCGCTGGGATTCTGTGCGGGGTCCGTGGAGCTTCAGCTAAGGCCGGAGAGGAGGCTCGTCCGGCAGCGGGCAGCGGGCAGCGGGCGCTGACAGCGCGGCCGGGGTAAGGGGGGCGGCCTTTGTTTGTGCCGGGCGGGCGGGGCCCGGGAGGTTCCCTTGGCGATAGGCCCCGCCCTTCCGCCCCGGCCGGAGGGGTGGGGTTGTGCCGCCCCTAGGGGAGCCCGGGCCCCTCCTCGCGGTCAGGCCCAGCAGAGACCCTCGGTCATGATTCATCCCCGGGTGCCCACCTGGTCCCCAGGACCCTGGCCAAGCCGCCTTCTGGGGAGGGTCGCGGTTGTAATACTGATGAGCCACAACTAGGGGGTTTCCTGGGTGGTTACAGTGGGGAGAGGACACAGGGCGGGACAGGTCAGGAAGTCCCCTGGAGAGGGGACACGGGTGGAGCTGGGCCAAGCGTCCACAGTCCTCCTTCTCCAGGACTGAGCTTGACTTGGGGCACAGAGAAGTATGGTGGCTGGGCTGGGGGGTTGTGGCTGGCTATGTGGGGCCATGGCAGGGATGTCATTTTTGTTCTCAGGCTGATAGGGAGCCCTGCTGGACATGTTCACAGCACAACCCTGGCCACCAGGTCCAGAACAACTGTTGCGTGGTCTGGGTGAGAGAGGCCTGAGCCTGGAGAAGGTGATGGCTTGGAGGGGAGAGCAGCAGGGTGGGGGGCGGCAGGTGCCTCAGGTGTGAGCAGGCACAAGTGGGGAACCCAGGCAGAAGAGCTTCCTCCCCAGACATCAGCCCCAGGGCCTCAGGACCCTCATCCCCAGCTCCCTTGAGCCCCCCCTCCCCCGGGATTCACGAGTAGCCGTGAAAATCAAGACCGCACTCCTCATCTCCATGTCCACTTCTCCCCTCCACTGGCCCAGGCCACCCTTTTTTGGCCACTTGCTGGTCTCTTGGCTGTACTTCTGAGGTCAGAAGGAACTTCCTACTGTGGTCCTGTCATAGGGGCCAGGGGATGGGCGGGGGTGGGGTGGGGTTCATGCTGTTTAGCAAGCAGTGCACGGTCTTGGGCTGTTTTCTGCAACTTGGAAGGTCACTGAGGTTGGGTGTGGCTTCCTCCCATCCTTGACCCCCTGATCCCCACATTAGGAGGAAATGGGGAAGTGGAAATAGGAGGGCGGGTCGCCCCTCAGTCTGTCAGCATCCTGAATACTTGAGGCTGGCCTGTCCTCCCCCACCATGCCTTGCACCCCAACATGCATGCCCAGTGTCTACCCTTCACTGGCCCCATGATAGGACAGCCCCCCTGGATCCCTTCACACTCCTGTCCTCCAAGGAAGGTAACCCCATCTCTGTGACCTGCATCCCTCCCTCTCCAAGCTTCACAGAATATAGGGGTCCTCAGTGACTCAGCTCTTGCCTGGCTGTCCTGTCCAGTATGGGGAGGGAGGGAAGAGTGGCTTGTGGATGTCCAATCTGGAAGCCAGGCCTCTAGGTTCCCACCTCCCTGCCCCAGGCATCTGCAGCTTAGCACTTTCCCCCTGCTTCTGAACAGCTGAATCTTGGGGGAACCTAGCACGGGTCATAACCATGCCATTTTTGGGGTCCTGGGATGGGGGTGTCAGTTGTTTGCCTAGTACCCCTTCCTTATGGGAGATATCCACACCTGTTCCACGTGGCTTGAGTGGGGCTGCCCCCTGTGCACCTGGGGCTCATGATCAAGGCCCGGCCTATCCCCAGCCACAGCCATGCCCCGAGTGGAGGAGATGGAGTCTGGGGCTGCCTGTCAGCAGCGTCCCCACTATCCGAGGACATAGCAGCGTATGCTGGGAAGAGTTCAGACACATGGAAACGTGTGAGCACCTGGACCCAGCCTTACCTGAAGCTGGCTGGATCACAAATTCCCCTTTCTGCTGGGGGGTGTCCTTGAAGCAAAAGAGCTCTCTCTTGGGGCAGGCTCTGAACAGTGTGTATTTATCGAATGAAGCGGCCGGACATGCTGATGCTGTGTGTGCTTGGACATGTATGTGTGCCCAGCAGCTGTGGGGCTGGACATCTCACTGCTGCACCCCTGCATGCAACACAGGGATTGGGAGCAAACCCCTTCCTCCACCAGAATCTCAGACAACCCCTTCCCTCAGGCATGGGCAAAGGTACCCTCACTCTCCCTTACATGGCCTTTCAGCCTTACTTATGCCCTAAGTCATCCTGGAGCTGTTCTTGGGACCACAGAGCTGACCCTAATGGCCCCACAGCCTGAGGAGGGGGACACAGGCCCTCTCTCCCAGAGGCATGCCAGTGTGTGCTGGGGTCTGCACGCAGCAGTGACTTAATGTGTTCTGGCTGGACCATGTCTGTGAAGTACCCCTTCTTAGAAAAGAGGACACCCTCTCTGGGAGCTCAGGGTCCGGACAGTAAGCCCAAGCCACACCTACCCATCCCGGGGACAGGACCTGTCACTCAGCCTAAGGAAGACGGGCGAGGGCTGTCCTGCCAGCAGATGGCGCAGGATCCACCCAATCCCAGCCGACCCTCCCCACCTCCCCCTCTGCAGCCAACCTGTTCCAGAATCTCTGTTAGCCCCTTTCCCAGATCCAGACCTCGTGACCCAGGCCTAGAGCAGGGGGGCGGGGCAGGGAGGGTGTGGCGCACTCCGGGGCGCACTCTCCTGTCCCCACTGCCACCCTGGTGGCCCAGAGGAGCCCCCTGCCCACCTGGGCCAGTGTCCACAGAGAGACCTTCAGCAGGACAGGCCTGGGAAGGGCGGGGCGGGAGAGGCAAGCCACCAGTCTGCGGCCCCCAGGAGGAAACCAGCCAACCAGCAGAGTGAAAAAAACAATTGTATTTGATTTATAATTAACAAAATTTACAAAAGGGGGTGGGGGTGAGGATGGTCCAGGTGGCGCTGCAGGGACCCCTCAGACCTGGCCAGGGCCTCCAGGACAGCCTGTCTGACAGGCACCTGGGCCTCGACGTCTGACGTCCAGCTTGACCTTGGAGGTGGGGCCCGGGACAGGCAGTCCACCCGGAGAGCCCGCGCCCCACAGGACAGGCCAGTTGAGGTCAGGAAGGCGAGTACCGCATTACTTCTCCTGCCCCGGTGGGGCAGACAGACACGATCTGGGCGCTAGGCCCTGAGGGCCATGGGCACTCCCAGCACACCCCCAGGAGGCCAAACCCAAGGATCTGAGGCGGCTGCTGGTGCTCAGGCACGATCCAGCGCAGCGCCAGGGGCGTAAGGCACGTTCGCGAATCGCTTGGGAGGTGTGACACAGACACCGATGCTGGTGCTGCGGGGGGGCTGGTGCCGGAGGTTGCCGGGCGCTGTGGCTCAGGAGAAGGGCGTTACAGCCACCAGACGCCAAGGCGAGGGCACCCGCAGGCACCCACACGTGGACGCCCGGGGGCTCCTCCTCTGCTGGTGAAAGGGAAGGGCCTCACCACTGGGCCTCAGGTTCCAGGGGCTGCCCGACGCCTGACATGGGCCTCACGCACCTGTGCCCAGAGGCAGCAGTGGCAGAGGTCAGAGGTTAGAGGTCTGTGACTTTGTTCTCCAGCGCGGCCGCGATCTGCTGGAGGCGGAAGGCCAGCTGCATCTTCTGGGCGGCGGGATCCTCCTCCAGGGCGTTGATGATCTGAGGGGAGGCCACGTCACAGCGCAGGCCAGGGAAGGGGACCTCTCAAGCACTGCCTCCCCCGGAGGACACCCCGTACCTCGTCATAGTACTTCTGCGTGTACTGGTAGAGCTGGTGCAGGGCCACCAGGGTGTTGAGGGAGTCTGTGTGCGCCTGGGGGCACAGGGACGGAAGGGGACCGTGACCCAGCGTGCAGGAAGAGATGGCTACAGATACACGGGGTCCTGGGCGTGTCGGAGGGATGTGGGACCGCCACAGAGGGGCACACCCCCCCATCCACACAGGCACACTGCTCACACAGCCCTCTCCCCAGGGCACAGCGGTCCCACGTAGGGGGCAGCCCACCTGGCCACTGCCCTGCCAAGGACAGCCTCCTGCCCCACACGGCGGGGGCATCAGGGGAAGGGCAGGGTGGCTCTGTCGGGGCAGGGTCAGCTGCTGCAGCCCCTGCGTCTCCTCTTACCCGGGAAATCTCTGCCAAGTGTGTGTTCATGTCCTGGTCGCTGACCTGCACCATCTGTCTGATCCCCTTGTAATAGCTGCAAGGGTGTGGGGTACGGTTAGGGAAGGGGTGCGGCCATGGGTCCTGGGGGCTGCAGGGCCCCTCCCAGTCACAGGCCTGAACCACGCCCCGGGGCCCACTGGGCGGGGTCAGGGCTGGGGGCCTGGGTCTGGCTGGGGGCAGGGAGCACTCACTCCTCCACCATCTTCTTGTAGGTGGAGATCTCCTTGGCGTAGAGCAGCTTGTTGCTGGGGGAGTCCTGCGGGGACAGAGCCAGGCGCCCAGCCGCTCAGCACGACACACAACAGAGAAAAGAAGGGGAGTGGGGAACACAGGCCCGACCGGGGAGCCACCCCTGCCCAGCCCCAGTCAGGGGGAGCTTCGGATTCTGTGGGCTCCCACATGAGGCGGAGCAGGGGCGTCCCAGGCTGTCCGCCTCCCTTTCTCCCGAGCCCACGCACCGCAGGGAGCCTCCCCCCCCCCTCCTCAGCCCAGCGCCAGCACAGCATCCCGGGCCCTCCAGCCACAGCCACATCCGGGGCCTGGCTCCACCCACCCTCCGGTGTCCTGGGCCGCAGCCCCCCAGAGCGGCCCACGGCGCCCACTCACGCGGCTCAGCTTGTGCTCCGTGCGCGTGCAGGCGTCCATGAAGGTCTGGGCGATGACGGACAGGGAGGCGTCCACCACCTCGTGCACATGGACGTCGAAGACGAAATGCGGGTTCTTGAGGACATTCACCCAGAACCGCAGCGGCAAGCTGAGGCAGAGCGGCGGAGTGAGGGGCGGCTGAGGCCAGGGGCAAGGGGGCCGCGGGACGGAGCAGTGCCCACCTGTTGGTCTTCCAGATGTGGACGGTGTCCTCATCCTTGATGTCGTGCCTCTCTGCCTGCTCGTCCAGGAAGTCAAAGAAGTACTTCACCGCCGGCGGGACGGCGAGCCCGGGTGCCAGGACGCTTTGGAAGAAGTTGTCCACAAACTGCTGCAGGGTGCCCTGCAGGGTGGGGAGGCGCTCAGCACTGCCCCCCGCACCGCCCCACCACGCGCGCCCGTGGGCCTGGGCGCCCACCTTGACAGACAGCAGGCGGGTCAAGTAGATCTCCGTGATGGCCTTGGTGCGCTCCTTCTCCTTTACGCTGCCCCTCTTGGACCTGCCCTCCTCCACCTCATCCGTCGGCCGCACCAAGTGCCACACACGGTTCTCCTCCTCCAGGAGGGCATGGCCTGGGGAGAGGAGAGAGGAGCGGTGCTGAAGGACGAGGGCTGGAGCTCAGCAGCCCCCACCCGGCCATGGCGGCACAGGGTGGGCACTGGTCCACACAGACCTCCAGAGCCCACAGGAGCCCGGGGCAGAAGCGGGGGTGGGGGTACTCACGCTCCCCGGGCAGGTCCGGCTGGCTGTCCTCAGGCTGCTGAGAGACTCCCACAGTGGACAGAATCAGAGTGGCTCCGTCCCGGACCTGGGGCACGCGGTCATGAGGGCGGGTGTCGCAAGGCAAGGAGCCAGGCCCTCCCTGCGCCCAGCGCCCCCCGCCCCCCACTGGCACTCACGTTGTAATGCATCAGCGTGTTGATGCGTTTCCATCGGCCCTCCCGCTGAGACGTCAGGTCCAGGTCTGACAGGATCTGGGCTGTAGACCCAGGACGCCACTCTGGAAGGACACAGCCCAGCACCTGGAGCCCGGCACCTGGAACCCAGCTCCCTGGGGCTATCCCGACACGCCCCCTGCCCAACCGGCCTCTGAGGGCAGGACCCCTCTCCAGGGAACACAAGGACCTTGCTCACCAAGTACCACACTGTCAGCCCTGGGCCAGCGGGAGCAGGGCCGCGCCCGGTACACCTGATCAATGATCTTCTCCTTGACCTGGGAGATGGTGTCACAGTTGAGGACCTTGACGGGGACAGCGTCGGCCCCTTCATCCTGCACGATCACGCTCACCGTCTGCCGGAGGACACAGGGTGAAGAGCCAGCATGGGGGCTCTTGCTCTCACCAGCCACCAGTGTGGAAGCAGCCTCTGGGGTCCCCCACGGCCACACTATCAGGTAGAGCAGGGCTAGCTCTGAGCCCCTAGAGCACCCAGGGTAGCGTGGCCTGGCCCTGTCCCAAGCCCGGGCTCCACAGGACAAAGAACAGAGCAGCACAGGGACTGGCTGGCTCCCGGGCATCACGTGCCCCACGCTGTCTCCCACCTGTGCACACAAGCTCACCACCCGGCACACGCAGACGCCCAGGCCCCACACAGGCCTGGGGCAGACCCAGGTGCCCAGGACACACAGAGCCTCTCTCTAGAGACAACTGTGGGGGATCCACAACCCCTGTCCGAACTCAGCTGGGCCCACGTGAGTCCCCCAACACCATCCAGCTTCTGGGACTGCGGCGGGGCCCAGAGCCCAGCGCCACTGAGAGCAGTCTCTAAGCCCCGCCCCAGCTCCCCGGCCCCCGGGCTCACCAGGGGCGCATACTCCACGTCATCCCCCAGCAGCCCCGTGTCATTGAGGGTGTATTTGGCCTTCTTCTGCACAGCGTCTACTGGCCCCTTCTCCACCTGATGCTTGATAGCCTTGAACAGCTTGTACAGAGGCTCACCGGCACTGTCCTGGGATGACAAAGGGCAGCTCAGCCATGGGTGGGAATGACCATGCCAGACCCATGGGAGCTGCTACACAGGCAGGAGGACCTGTGATGGGAGGGCGGGGAGAGCACCACCTCATTCCTCCCCCACCCTGGTCAGGCCACCTGCAGCCCACCTTGAGGTACTGGTAGAGGCAGATGGACATCCAATTGGACAGCATCCTTTCCACCACCGTCTCAGACCTGCAGGGGCCAAGAGGTGTTTCCCTAGGGATCCCTCAGTGCCCTTGGGCCCAGCCTGCTCCTCCAGGCACCCACAGCACACGCATCCAGGTCCTGGGTCCCGTCAGAACGCTGGCACGCAGCCTACAGTGACCCTAGTGCTGGACTCCTCACCGTCCACCCCATCCCAAGAGCTGACGCCAGGGGACCGGCAGAGACTCACGCGTCCTTCCTCCCTATCTGCACTGCCTGCATCTGCTGGCAGCCCAGGTACTGGGGTAACCCCCGCCCCGCCCCACTGCCCTCCGCGTGCCCCCACCCCGTCCCCACCGTCATCCACGCGCCCCCGCCTCCCCGCCCACACTGCCATCGGTGCACCCGGACCAACCCCGTGGCCACCCACCCTGCACGCAGGCCCTGCCCCCAGCCATCCACGTGCCCCGCGCCTCCACCATCCATCCGGTATGCGCCCCGCCCACACCCCCGCAGCCCGCACACCTGCGCAGCATCAGCTTGGGGTTCTTGGCCACCACATACTGCTCCATGAGCTCCAGGAAGAGCGTGCGCATGATGTCTGTGTAGTACTCCAGCTTCCCGTGCAGCGCCACGGTCAACAGGGACGCAAAGTAGACCTTGGCGCGGGCGGAGAACTCACGCTGGCTCTCCAGGGTGTGGATGAACTGCGAGGGTCGCCAGGCAAAGCCTCCATGAGCACCTGAGCCCGGTCTCCGCTTGGCCCTCCCCAAGCCGCCCTGTGGACCGGCCCCACTCACGGTGACCAGGAAGGACTTGCTGTTGAGCAGGTTGGAGAACTGGTACAAAGCCTGCTCCACCACAGGTCGCCGTGACTCCGGGATGTCCAGCCTGCCTGTGATCATCACGTCCTTGTCGCCGTCCTTGGAGGGCAGGAAGAAGACGCGGTCGGTGTAGGTCTTGTAGTCCAGCACGGGGATGCCTGCCTCGTGAATGTCGTTGGTCTGGTCCTCCATCTCGATCATCAGGTCTGAGGGGAGACCAGGGTGAGGCATCCCAGCCGCGGGCCACCCCGCCCACCTCTGCCTTTCCAATGTAGCTTCTTTCAAGAACGTCCTCCCTGCGTCCCAGTCTCCAAGAGGTGTCCTTGGGGACTCCGGGGTCCAGGCAGCCTGAGGATCCTGCCTGCCCCGGCCACACAACCCTACCTGTGAACTCCTTTTTGCAGCGGTCACGCACACTCTCCTCCAGGCCCTCCAGCTGGGACTTGATCTTCTCATACTCGCGCTCCGCCTGCTGGCTCTTCCTCCTGCGGGCACAGGGAGGTAACAGGGCCTGGCCTGGCTCAGGCCACCTGGTGGCTCGGAGCTTGTGTGTTGTGCTGGGTGTGCGGCCGGAGGGGCTCACCAGTAGCAGTAGACAGACACGGCAATGACCGCCACCATGGGCACGATGACCAGCGGCAGAATGAGGCTGAGCGGCACGTCGCTCACCCTTGTGTCGTACTCCACACGGCCCAGCACCCACTCTCGGGAGCCGAACTTCACCTGCGAGGCAGGGCAGGCTCAGCAGGGCCAGGTGCGGCTCCTCCAGAGAACCGACCGGCATCGGGCCCGCCCCGCCCCAGCGGCACCCGCACGACCGCACGCACAATGAACTCCGGCAGGTTGTGGGTCGTGTCCCGCTTCTGCCGCCGCTTCGGGGGCGGCTGCACCTCTGGGGGCTCACAGTACAGGTCCGTCTCGGTCAGCGTCTTCATGACGCAGCGCTCGGCGCCCACGAAGGCCTCGGCCTCATGGAGCGTCATTGCCTTGTTCAGATTCGTGCCCTGCGGGGGTCGGGGGGACGACACAGTGACTGGGAGGGAGGCAGGGCCACCGGGGCCGACTTGGCCCAGACCCCCAGCCGCCTCCCCGACCCCCGGGCAGCAGCCAGTCCTCACCCTGGCGTGGATGAGCTTGTTGACCTGCTTCTTGACTCCCCCTGTGAAGTTCTCAAAGGTGGGGTCGGCCACGTACTCGAAGGCACCAGCCTCGGTCCTGAGCAGGGCCCGGTGCCCATCCATCTGGATGAGGGCCGTGAGATTGTAGGCCTCGGGCTCCTCAGGGACCGCGGGGGACGAGAACACAACCTTGGAGTCGTTGTAGAACGTGTACTCCGTGCCCACAACCTGCAGGCCAAGGCCAGGCCGTCAGCCCCGTCCCACCCCGCACTTCCCAAGGGGGCCACGCCGGAGCAGAGCCAACACCAGGACTGACCGTCACGGGCTGCAGAGGCCCGGCCTCCCGCCGCCGCCGCCAGGACTGTAGGGGCTCGGCTATGACCACCATGGCGAATCTCTGCACCAGGCTGAAGCCCTGCCCCGTGACGTTGATACTGCGGCCGCCACTGGGGACGGGGGGGGGGGGGGGGGGGCAGCGCCTGAGCGGGCCCGGCGTGGCGAGCCAGCTCCCCCACCCAAATTCCGGCCACGCAGTGGGTTGGCTGGGAGAGGGCAGGGCCCGGAGCCCCGACCCCTCTCTGTTCTGGGGTATTCATGCAGCTCTGAGATAGGGTGGGGGGGACAAGCTCTGAGCACAGGACCGCAGGCACTGCCATTGCTTGTCAGAAGTGGCGGGGCCTGCCCACATGGGTTTCTAGGAGGAAGCAGATCTGGGGGTGCAGTGGGTTCTCTGATGGACTGGCCCCATGACGTCCTCATGAGCCTAGTGGGCAGAGGACTCCTGGGAAGTAGCGGAAGGGGTGGGTTTGGGGTGGGGTCCCCTGGCTGGCACCACTGTCCCCGGGGAGGAGAGGAGGCCACACCTGACAAAACTTCGCAGCGGTTCAAAGGCCCGAAGCACTGGGTTCTCGCGGTACGTGAAGACAACAGCAGGGCTGGACACCCGGGAGCCGCCATAGTAAACCTCCAGCGGCATCTCACCCAGCACAGGCTGCGGGCCAGTCACACACTGGAGCTGGCCCCCGAACTGTGTCCTAGTTGGGGGGGGGCACTGTCAATCCCAGGCCCAGGCCAGGGGGTGAGCAGATCAGGCTACTTCCACTGCCCACTCCGGGCCAGACTGAGGGCCAGAGAGCCCCAGCCCGCAGGTGACACGCACACTTTACAAGGGACGTCGTTGAGGGTCACCCGCACGTCCTCTGCAGAGCCTGTGTCCAGGTGGGTGCCGCTGATGGTCAGTGTGGTGCCCCCTGCCTGGGGCCCCTGCTTTGGCTCCACGCTGAGAGGCTGGGGCTGCTAGAAGGGCAACGGATGCATTCGGATCGGGCTAGGGCGTTTGGGACGCGACCCACCCCACCCCATGTCAACACACAACCCTCCAGGTCAAAAGGCCAGGCCCCTACCTGGTAGGTGAACTGGACGTGGGCTGGCGAGTGGCCCAGCTTCCCGCTGACATTTACCACGACCCCCCCGGTGATGGGCTCCGGGGCTGCCTCGACAGCGCACACGATCCTGGACTCCCAGACAAGGCAGGACAGTCCGCAGTGGGTGTGCACATCCTGGGCACCCATGCATGTCTGCCTCCCATCCTCCTCCAACCACCCGGTCACCTGTGCCCCAGCACAGCCATCGCTGCCCAGACTGCAGGCCAGCCACTCACCGTGTGGACACGGAGTAACGCTCCGGCTCAAAGACACAGTTCTGGCCCGCCACAATGACCCTCTTGACATCCTCTGCTCTGATCCCCAAATTGGACCCAAGGATGGTGACTCGGATGCCGCCGCCCAGCGGGCCCGTCTCAGGATGGATCTGGAATTGGCGGAGCCCAGCTGACCCAGCCACTCGGGCGGAGGAGGGGCGGGGGCAGTGGCCAGGCCGAGGTCCTCCCCGCCGGGCAGGTGCAGGGGCTCACCCTGGTGATGACGGGCGGCGGGCACTCGGAGGTGCTGTTGCTGCACAGGCCCTCATACACACAGCGGCCCTGCTCCAGGCACCACACACACTTGTACGCGGGGTCTGCCGCCAGGCACAGGCTGCAGTCGCTGCGGCCAAAGGAGCAGCTGTAGAGGGTAACTGTGAACGAAGCAGCTAGGCGTCAGGGGCGTCGCCTACTTCCTGCTCCCCGGCCACCCCCGCGGCCCGCCCCACCTACCCTGGAGCTTGCTGTCCACATTCTTGCCATAGGATTTGACATACAGGTGCAAAGGCAGTGTCTCGTTGGCGTCGTGGGACAGCTGGAGGGACACGTAGGGACCCGCTGTACTCCCTGCTCCCACCCCTGGGTCTGGACCACGTATTCCCCCCACAGCTGAGGGGCAGGGGAGGCCTCCAGGGGGAGGAAGCTGCAGCCTCAGAGAGATAATGATCACTCTGATTGCAGGGACGTGGGAGGACACACAAACGTTCCAAGGTGCCCCCAGCCCCCATGCACCCCTACCCCGCCTGCGCCCCCAAGACCCTTCCTCGGGATCCAGCAGCCTGGCCTGCCTGCCCTGGGAGCCGCACCTTTGGGGTCCGAAAGAAGAAGGTTCCTGGCTCCTGTGTGCTCACCGGCTCCTCAAACTTGAGCAGGTCACTGCCCACGTACAAAGAGGACCCCTACAAGGTGGTGTGGTCAGGACCCCCAGACAGACCTCCCATCCTACCATCCCAGCCCTCTCTGTGCCCCACGGCTATCCATCGGGCTGACTACCCGGCTGCTCCCGGACATGCCCGTCTTGCTGAGACCCAGAGCACAGCCCGCTCCCCCCAACCAAGCAGCGTCCCAGCCACTCAACACGCCCAGCTCGAAACCCACTTGTCTCCTGCTCTCTATGTTCTGAAGGCCCATTCGAATGCCACCACGTTCTGGCCTCTCTGCTGCCTTCTGTCCTCAGACACACCTGGAGCACCTCCCTTGTGTACCGGATCCCAAGCCCAGGAAAACTCAAAGGTGCACCAGACACCTGGATTTTGGTTTTGCAGGAAAATGCTCTGAAGGAGCCCCATGGACACTCCACCAGCCCCCATGGCCCCTGCTGGGCCCCCAGGCACATCTGCATCGGGCAGGCCCTGTCCCCAGGCTAGCACCCCACAAGCCCCTGCCACCTTCACTGTGTCCAGGTTCTTGCCCTGGAAGGTTACATCCGTCTCGTGGTTCATGGGGATGACCAGTGGGCTGGGGTTCAGGAATTGGGGGCAGTTGTCCTCCTGGAGAGAAGAAAGCTGGTCAAGGGCCGCATGGCCACGGCCAAGCAACGCAGCTCCCGCACAGTGTGCAGGACCCTCACCATGTGCGCGCGGACGATACCCTCCTCCGGGTTGGGGGAGGCCTCCCGACACTCGTGGTAGCGCAGGTCCCACTGGCAGGTCCAGCGGTTGCTTGCACAGGAGATGCACCTGGGAGAGAGGGCGGTGAGGAGTGCGGGGCCCGTGGTGGGGGCTGGGCGAGGGGTGCACGGGGCCCCGGGGGAGGGGGCGGTGAAGGGCCCAGAGCGGGGACCGGGCGACAGGCACACCAGGCCAGCAAGACACTCACGGCAGGTTCTGCGCCAGGCTCATGGCCTCCCGGCAGTCGTAGAACGGGTAAAGGTGGGACGTGAGGAAGACGCTGCCGTGTCTGAACAGCAGCTGGATGTTCACGGCCACGTGGTCTGCGGACAGACACCAGGGCAGCATCAGGTGGGGGCCTCAGCGCACAGGGTGAGGCTGGCAGGGCGGGGGCAGGGCAAGTGGGCATGGGGCCTTGCAGCCAAACCCTCGCCCCATCAGAGCTCCCACAGGCCCAGCGGGAAGATCCCTGGTCTGTGACTCGCACTGGGCTCAGCCAGGCCTGCCCATGCTCTCAGATCTCGGCTCCGGGCCGACTCCCAGGGCTCTGTGCTCCTCTACCCTCTCTCTGTCCCTGTAGGCACAAAGGCTCGTGGCTCCTCAGTGTCTGGGGCAGTGCACCTTCCAGGCCCTGCCTACACCAGTGAACCTTCCAGGCCCTGCCTACACCAGTGAGCTGTCCTCAGAGCCCCAGCCATCTCAGGCCAGACAGGGCTGGGGAGGCGTGAGGGGCCTCTGCCTGGACAGCAAAGCCCAAAGCTGGGCACCCCTGTGGTGCCAAGAGCACAAGGTCCCCTCTCCCACGGCTCCAGAGCCCTCCACCTCAATCGACCGAGGCAGGGGTGCCTCAGCCTCAGGCTGCACCGCTGGGACCAGAGGTGCCCACCCAGCAGCTGCATGGGGGCCTCACCTTGGCCGGGTGGCGTGTCAGGAATGGCATGTGGGGAGTTGCAGATGACGGCATCCCCCTCCACGCGGGCCGGGTGTGCAGGCGAGTCACCGAAGAGGCATAGCAGTTCATCTTCCTCGCTCAGGACCGGGAGGGGACTGACAGTCAGCTGCACCTGGGGAAGGGCGCGGCACATGAGGACCTCTCCTCACAGGGTGCCTGTGCACGTCCTGCTCTCCAGCACTCCTGTGTGTGCATACGCTGATCCCTTGGAAAAGACTCCATCGCACCGGGAACGGGGCCCCCCAGGTCACAGGGGCCAGGGAACCCAACAAAGGAAAGGCTCCCTGTCCTCAGTCTCAGCGCCCAGAACCCAAGCCAGAGAGAGCGAGAACACGCCGCGGTTCTCCCTGTGGACCCAACAGCCCCAGGCCAGCAGGAGCCCCGCCCCTGCCCAGCACCAGGGCCCTGCCCCACCGCACCACGCACCTCCCCCTGGGCACGCCGGCTCATGTTCTGTGGCTGGGCCCCGGTGATGGCTACACAGGACTTGTCCCGGCTCCACAGCCAGTGGCCGCTCTCCTCGGCCCGTGAGCACTCGGCCCTCCTGGTGCATCTAGGGGGCAGGGGGTAGCTTCAGTCCTGGGCCCTGTCAGCCACACCCCCAGGCCCCCCGGGGCAGGGCTGAGACCCCCGGAGTCCTGGGCACTCACCGTCCCTCGATGACGCACCAGCCACAGTAGGGGTCCTGAGAGCTGTGACACTGTTCGCAGGTTGGGTAGCTCAGACAGTCCTGCACGGGGAACCGGAAAACCTGAGGGCAACAGGACGGTGAGTGAGACAACAGCAGCCACGAGGGCCTGGCTCTCTGGCCCGGCTATTCCTGGGGTCATAGGCTTGACCCCACCTTCTCTCTGAGCTTTAGAAGCCTGATACCAGTGCAAGGCTTACTGGCGAGGGTCCAGAAGCAGCTGCCCTCCAGGCTCTGGTGGGCCTGCCCTGTGGCTATCGTCGGCCCAGGATAATGTGGGGTCCCAGCTGTGGTCCCTCCCCGTGCCAGCTCAGGCCCTTTACCCACTCCCCTGAGAGAAACCGGGCCAACCTGGGTACTCCCAATACCAACTTGAAGGGCTCTTATACCAGCCCCCGCAGTGGACTGGGGGGCCTCGCGCATGAGCTCTGTCTGAGCTCACAGGGCTGCACAGGCCCCTTCTGTCAGAATGGAACTGGGGCAGGGCCACAGACAAAAATGAGTTTCAGACAGAAGGAAGGCACTAGGGGGACACGGGATTAACACGCCCACAGGAACTCTTCCCATCCTCCTCCGCACCTCTCCAGGCTTCTGACAGTGGCCTGGACCACCGATGCCCCTCCCCCAGGGGCTGCAGAGGCCCACCTTGTCCTGGGTCATGGTGTAGAGAAAGGCCAGATCTGGGGACAGCACCAGGTCCCGCTTGATTCTCTTGTTGATCTCCACAAGGATGGAGCCGTACTCCGCAGAGCTGCCATCTGGGGCAAGGTACACCTGCGGGGGCGAGGGCAGGCGTGTGAGATGGGGGTCTTGCGTGGATGGCCCCCCCAGGGAGCAGCCCAGCCCCAGCCCCAGCCCAGGTCTCACCTTGAGGACCCGGCCATCCGACGTGCCCAGGAAGGCAACAGCATGGCCGTGCTCAGCGGTCACCACCACAGCCGTCAGGTTCAGGCCACCACGATGCAGCACGGCAGTCGCTGTGAGTCCGTCTCTGCTGCCCAGCGGGTAAGGCAGGTGCTCAGAGCCACAAGGGAAGCTCTCACTGGCGGCCTGTGGACCAGGGGTCAGCTCTGGGCACAGATCCCCCAGCTCTGGATGCCCTCCCTACGAGGGCTCCCAGGACATGCGGTCCCCATACATGTCCCCAGGGCCAAGGGCCACAATCAGGGACACCACCCAGGTAGGCAGTGATGCATGCCCGACAACCAGGTTCCCTATTTTCTGGCTCAGCGCCCAGAGCCCAGGCCAGAGGGAGAGAACACGCCGCGGTTCTCCCCATGATCCAACAGCACCTGCCTGCTGGACTAGGCCGAGGGCAGGGAGGCAGACACCAGGAAGAAGCAGGGCCCACGGGTGGGACCTGACAGTGACACGTCACACACACACACCCTGTCGCCGGGCCCTCCCGAGCAGGGGAGGGGGGACACACCCACGAGCAGCAACACACAGACCCACATGGACACAGGTTTGCCCAGCCTCTGCGAGAAGGTGCTGAGGCCACATACCGGCCCATGGCCGCCACACTGGATCTCGCCGTGGAAGGGCTTGTAGAAGGTGTCACGGCCCACGTCCCGGGTGCCTGTGTAGCAGGCGTTGCGGCTGGCCTCCATCTTGGCATGAACCTCGTCCAGCGGGAACAGGCAGAGCCCTGTGCGGGGCCCCCCACCGCTCCGGCCGTCCCTGCTGAAGACGGCGTACAGCACCCTGCTGGCGCTCAGCCCGGCCACAGAGGCCGCCAAGCAGGTGCCGAAGGCCGGGGTCTGGGGCTCACTGGGGTCGAGGCACTCCAGGTCCATCTCCAGGTAGGAGTAATAGAAGGGGTCCTGTTTGCACATGCGAGCCAGGAGCGTGCGGTTTCGGGGCGGGTGCTTGTCCTGCTGGTTGAAGACGAAGAAAACGTAGAGACCGTCCTCAAAGGCGGCCACGAACTGCTGTGTGTTGGTGGACAGGTATCCGGCCTTGTAGGTGGCGTGGTCGGTATAGGCCTCGAAGGCCTCCCGGCCCTCGGCCCGGTCCAGCAGGCGGGTGCTCACAATGATGCCGTTGTCGTGGGGCCCATTGCCTTTGCCCACGAACAGAACCCGCTCTCCACCGGGGCTCGTGGCGCTCACCAGCCCCACCGTGGCCACGCTCTCGTCGTTGCTGGCCACGAAGGACTTCTCGCCGCTGCCGTCCTCGTAGAAGAGGCGTGTGGAGATGTTGCTCAGGGCGCGCAGGGCACAGATCCCCTTGAAGAGGCTCCCGCACTCTACAAGGCGGTTCCCAGGTGGGTCGAGCAGCAGGAGCTGGTTGACGTTGTCGGTCTGAACGGCCTCGTGGCACTGACTCGGCTCAATGGGCGGCGTGCACTTCTTGTTGTCCAGGGCCGGGCCCGTGGTGGCCTGCTGCCGCAGCCGCAGGTCTGCGCTGAGCTGGTAGAGCGTGTTCACAGCCCCCGCATACAGCACGCCCGACGCCTCGTCCACGACCAGGTGGTTCAGCTCCGTGTCGCTGCGGAAGACGTCCAGCCTGCGGGGCCGCAGGCCCACCCCCGTGCCCACCAGGCCCAGGAGGGTCAGGACCCAGAGCTGCAGAGCCATCACCCCTCACACCCTGGGGGGAGAGAGAAGGGTCAGGGGAGCCCGGGCCCGGAGGAGCCACCCAGTGCAGAGGACGCGTCCCCTCGAGGGTCTCTCTAGACCTGCCCGGGAAACTAGAACGAAGGCCAATGGGGGTCAGGGCCGCAGAGGACGCGCCAGGAGTGCCCGGCCTTCCTCTGCCTTCCTCCACATCTGGCCAGGCCCACCTGCCCTCCTCCTCTCCAAAGAGACCGACTCCCAGTCCTTCTCAAGAGGTTCAACCTATAACCCAGCCTACCGACCAGAGCCCAGCCACCGCCATTCAGTAGGACAGGCGCAGGGGTGGCTGCCCCCAGCACGGCCATGATCTCACCTCCTGGGTCTCAAAGCACCTGCAGGCCCACCTCCCAGGGAACGGAACACCCCCTCTCTAGACAGTGTCTGGGCACTCACGCATGTGTCCGCCCCATACCTTGAGACCCCGGGGCTCCGTGAGCCCCAAGCACAAGCCCAGGTTGACAGGGCACAGGGCACACCCCTGCCTGACAGGTGACTTTCCACAGACGGGTCAACCTCAAGGGAGACAGAGGAAGCTGATGAAGAGGAGGAACCAAAGGTGTGGGTCAGTGAAGGCACATACACACTTTTTTTTTTTTTTTTAAGTAATCTCAACACCCAACATGGCATGGCTTAACTCACAAGCCCGAGGTCAAGACTTGCACACTCTTCTGACACACGCATTTACACCAGCCCAGCCCTCCCTCCTCTAACCTCCGGGCTCGCTCCCTCTGGTGAACCAGCAGGTTCCATCTGCCCTGCCTCCCCTCTCCCCAGGAGACCCTCAGGTGTCGGACCCTGGGAGGAGTTTCCAGAACCCACCAGCTCTCTGAGAGGGGGAGAGCTGGGAGTCTACAGGGGCACGTTGCCTGCAGGGCTGGGGCTGGGCAAGCCAGTGTGCAGCGGTCCCTCTGAGAACATGTTCCGATGTTCCCGCACGTATGCAGGCCTGCGCATGTATCCATGTGTATGAGGGATGAGCTGCTAAAGCCATGGTGAGACCCAGTGTCCCCAAATTAGAGGACCCAGAGCATATGTGGCTCTCTTTCCCCGACTCAGGGACACAGGGATCTCTGGGAAACTCAGGCAGGGCCATTCTGCCTCTAGGCCTCTTCAACCTTGGGGCTATCCCAGACCTCCCAGCTTGCTGACCCTGCTCTGTCCTGATCAGAACCCCCCGGTACCACCCTCTGCTGGCACCCCCAAACTGTCCTCTCCAGATGCGGGCATGAGTGCTCACAGCTGTCATCCTCCCTGAGCATGCCCATGACTGGCATGACACGTACGGCCGTCTTGCATCTCCCTACGTCTGAGTGGGGCAGAGACGGCAGAAGGGACGGAGGGACCCACCCTGGTCTCCCAGACTCCCCAGAACAGCCCGCGCTGCGCTCACGGAGGAAGTGGTTCTCCCTCTGCGGCCTCCTTACACACCGCCTGCCTGGACGCGCTCTTGCCTCTCTACTACCCTGCCGGCACCCTGCCTTGCCACACGTTCTGTTCCTCTCCCCGGGAAGCAGAAAAGCATCTGCTCTGCTCCTTGGCCAGAGGAGACATTTCTCTGGAGCACTGGCTTCGGGCAAAGCTGTGTTTGATGGAATGATTCTTCCCTGAGTCTTCCGTCAAGCTGATGTCCTTCTCTGCTTGGGCCACGAGGAAGCCCCTGCCCAGCGTGGCCGTTCGCCATCCCCCTGGCATCCTGCCGTTCCGAGTATCCACAACCTTCCTCAAACCTCTTGAGGAAGTACAACCAAGAAGCAAGCACTGACAAAGTCCTCTCTACCGCAGGGTCACGGCGGGGCTCCAGCCAGAGCAGACACAGTGGCTGGGGAAGACGCCCCCTCAGCAGGGCAGCCGCGCCCCCCCCGGAGAGCCCCTCCTTGTACTGGAGTGCAAAGCTCTTGCCTGGCCCCCAGCAACCACACCCATGGGTGAGCTGGAGGATGTCCAGAAAGGGAGACAGCAGGGACCTGGTAAGGAACCCCTGGCTGCCTGGGGCAGAAGGCTGGGCAGTACCAGGGTGAAGTGAAGGCAGCCCAAGGCAGGGCAGTAGCAGGAGAGCCAGGGAGACGCTCGGGGATTGAGTTCGGGACAGGAAGAGTTCACCAGGCCTTCAGGGCACCCCGCTGAATGGTGGGGGTCCCTTCTGCCCCTGCGGCTCCAGCAGGGAGGAGTGTGCCATTTGGGAGGTCCCCAGGCGGGGAGCCTGACTGTCCCCGACCCTGAGACTGCGCAGAACCAGGCACGCTAGGCCCTGGCCGCTGGCTCGGGCACCCGCGGGTACAGTCACTGCAGCCGTCCCTCCCCCGTCCCTCCCCCGGAAGGGAAGGGCCCAAGGACCCGCCCCCTTGCCCATCCCCCCTGCCCCTGCGCTGAGCGTCGTGCCGGGGCCCAAAGTCCACTGAGTGGCGCCTGCGAGGGCGAAGGGGGTGTGGGCGTGGGCCTCCTGGCCCCTCGGCCTCGGGCCCAGGCTGGCCCTCCCCCACTGGGCCCCACTCACCCACGTCCCCCAGTGGCCGCCGCGACCCCCGCCCCTCTCGGCTCCCACCGGCCTGCTGGAGCCCGGAATGAATGGAATGTTCCCGGGACCCAGGGAGGGAGTGCAGGCGGGCGGGGACGGGGCGCGGGGGCGGGGCCGAAGCCCTGGCCACCCCAGCAGCAGTCAGACCCACGTGGGCCCAAGGAGCCATGGGCCCAAGGAGCCCAGGGCCCCTCTGCTGGTCCACCCGCTGGGCCAGGACTTGAAGACATAGCTGACCCAGTGGGGGAACTCTTGGGGCATTCCTGTTCTGAAAAAGCTTATCCTGGAACCTCCCTCGGCCTGGTCCTCTGCCCCAGAGCCCCCCAGATCTGGCACACAGGAACTGTTCAACCAGTACTGGGTAGGGCATCAAGGAGAGCTGGCCCAGATCCCACCACCAGCATTAACACTGGCCCCGATGCCATGCAGCCCTCCGAGCCACCCTGTGCTGCCCACCACCCATACTCCTGCCCCAGGAACCCCGAGGTGGTGGACAGAGTGACTCAGATCCCAGTGTTCCAAACTCATCCCCACCCCAGACTGAGCCCAAGTCATCCAGGATGGCAGGTGGGACCTGGGTCACACTCCAGAGGCAGCAGCTCCCCTCATCCACTTCCTGGATAAACAAAGCCTCAGGTGACCTGCTTGGCCAGGTCCCAGAGCAAAGGGTGACCCACCTGACTGCGGAGGTCAAGCCACGGTGCGGGAGGCGCCAGGCGCAGCCGGCAAAGCTTCCTGCCGCTAGTGTTCCTAGCATTCCTGGAACGGGCGCTTCCTGTTTTGAAGGCAGCCCCAGGACCCCTGGCTCACCGGGACTGGCGGGGATTTCCTTAAGGGCATCAGACGGCCTTCTTCCTGGCTGAAGCCTGGAGGTGCACTTCCAAAAAGCTGCACAGACTCTGGCCTGTTGCTGGCCCAGAACAATGTCTGGACAGGCACTCCTACCCCAAGCCTGAATTCCCAATCCTGTGCTCCAGAATCCAGCTCTCCTGCAGGTCCCACTGTAGAGCCTGCCCTCCCAAGGAAAGCTTGGTCTCAGAGAGCTGGGGGCAGGGGGTGGGGGGACTGGCTGGCAGTGGCTCCCATGGCAGGACACCTGGTTTGGGGGTTTTAGTTTTGTTTTAAGATTTATTGAGAGAGAGAGAGACTGCACACACACGCTTGGGGAGGACAGAGGAAGAGGGACAGTGTCAAGCAGACTCCGAACTGAGCACAGAGCCTGACATAAGGCTCAACCTCACAACCCTGAGATCATGACCTGAGCTGAAATCCAGAGTCAGAGGCTTAATTGACTGAGCCACCCAGGCGTCCCAGGGCACTTGGGATTGTGCACACTGGGCCCAGTCAGACCAGAGCCTCAGGGTCACCACCCATACCCAGCGGAAGGCCCCCAGCCTGTCTGTGTGACTGTAGCCCCCCACTGCCTTCCCCAGGTGGGGCCCAGCCTCCACTCACCGAGGCTCCAGTAGTCCAGCTCAGTCTCTGCTCTGGGCCAGCATCAAGATTGTCTAGGAAGCAAAGGAGCAACAGCGGTCTCACCACAAGCCTGGCCTGCCTCCACCTGCCTCCTCTGCTCCATGTCTGGGGGATGAGGAGCAGCTGCAGCGATCCCACCTGGCACCTGCCATCCTTGAGCAGGAGACCCCCAACACCTTCTGCCTCCTCCACCCTGCCCCCATCACAGTCCCTCCCTCAAACACCAGCCCTCTGGGTCCCTTAATCCAGCATCCCAATGCACACATACCCACTTGGCCTTTCCAGGACACAGGCCTGACACATCCCTCACTCCATTCAAAAAGGCCCGGGGAAGAAAAGGGTGAGAACAGCTCCCTTTCATTAAAAGTCTGTTGGTACCAGCTGTCTTTTTCAAACTAGGTATATATATATTTGATTAAACAGTAAATTGCTTTCTGAAAAATAAGTTCTACTTACTAGCTGTGTGATCCTGGGCAAGTTACTTCTCTCTGCCTTACTTCCCCATCTGGAAAACGGAGACAGTCACAGCGAACTCCCCCCAGAGTTTGCAAGGACTACAGGACGCGGTCCAGAAAGCCCCGGGAGAGCCTGTTCCTCTGTAGCACTCAGTGAAGCTCGCTACTGTAGCTGATCATCTTCCAGAAACACCCGAATCTATCCGCCTAGGAGGCCTGTCCAAGGATACTTCTTGGCATGGTTGAGGATGATGAAAATGTAACCACCACCCAGCTGCCAACCAGAGTACCCCCCAACCCCCGCAAACAAACAAACAAAACAAAACAACAACCAGGCCCACAAGGGGGTGGTCCATGCTGAGTCCCACAGAGCCTAGACATGTCAGGGATGGCCATGTGTCTCCATGGGCCTGTGTGTGGACATCAGTTTAACTGCTGAGAAGTTCTGGAAGCTTTCTTTCAAACTGAAAATAGTAAAGCCTGGGGGCAAGGAGGAAGGGACTGGGATAGCAAAATAACTTCATTAACCAATTTTTGAAATTTTTTTAATGGGATATATTCACATATTTCCTAAATAAGAAGGGGTATGTACCTAATGATAATGACTGCCTCCCCCCCTCCAAACACACACACACAAGCCCACCCCCTCCAGCTCCACTCTGCTTTAGGATATGGCTTTCTGGATATGGCCATCTTTCCAGGCCGATCCCAGACCCTCCCCACATCCAAGCTTCAGCCACTCCCGCACTCCCACTATGGCTCCCAGACTGGCTGCTCCCCACCCCTTGCCCCTGTCCCTCCAACACCTTCTCCACAAGGCCCAGGCCCTTCCCATCCCCATCCCACAGTGTCCTGGGCAGGACCTATGGCAGATCCAAGGGAGACCAGCTGGGTCAATGAGGGCAGGGCAGCACACACCTGAGCGCAGGCCGAGGGGTTCAGGGCCCTGGATGCAGGGATGAGGGACGTCCATCTGCCACAGGGACTGAACACAGCCTTTGGGAAAGGAGCAAGGGCCACTCCACAGGCAAATTCAGGGGCTAAACCCCTGGGCAGTCTCTTGAGAAAGTGGGGGCTGGCCTAGCCTGGAGGCTGTGACCGGCGCAGGTGGAAACTGCACTGGGGTCCACAGCACACGGACCTCCCCCCTGAAGGGACAGCATGCCAGCCTCCACGTGCCCCGATGCCTGCTGCCTGAACCTCCTCTGTCTAGCCTCTGAACTTCAACCCAGGGCATGACTTAATCCCCAGCCCCCAGGCAGGGTGGTGTGTGTGTGTGCTTGTCTGCTGCAGGCCTGCAGGGACCTAACTTCCGTGACCCACTGACCATGCTAGGTCCTACTCTCAGACCCTCCCAGAGGCAGCCCATTGATTTCTTCTTCCAACATCAGGCTCCTCCAGCCAAAACCTCTTGCAGAATGAAACCTGGATCCCTCCAAGTCCTGGGGCCTTTCCGAACTCAAGGATGCCTCTCTCAACCACCCAGTGCTGCCCCCAGCTTCTCCCAGCTCGTCCGTCTGTCTCCCAACAGCCAGGCTTTCTTGCCTCTCAGAAGGCCACTCCCACTTCCCTCAGAAGGCAGCCACTCTTCTGTGCAACCGCAGGCCACTGAGGCCATGGCTAGCCCTCCAACCCCACAGTCACACACCTCCAACACTGCCACACGGAAGGGCCTCAAGAGCATAACTCTGGAGCCAGACTTCTGGCTCTTATTTTTAAGTTCTCTCTACGCCCACCATAGGACTCTAACTCACAACCCTGAGATCAAGAGTTGTATGCTCCACCCACTGAGCTAGCCAGGTGCCTCTGGAGCCAGACTTCTGGATTCAAATGCCAGCTCTCTGTTGGTTTCTCTCTTGGTCATGTGGGTTAGTTACTAAGCTACACCACGCAAATGTTTCCCCACGTAAAACGGAGGTGATCACAACATCGATCTCTGTGAACTGTCGCAAAGTGTAAGCAAATCCATGTGTGAAATCCCACGGCTGTGCCTACAGTAGTGGGGGTAGTCTGGGGGCCTCTGTGATGTCTCCCCCACACCTCGCCCAGAAAACTACCCATCCCTCAGAATCTCGAGACAGCCACCCTGACCTGGCCCTGTGGGACAGTCACTCCTGCTGTGTGGTCTACCATCCGCTGATTGGCCTACCAGGAACACATCTGAATACAGGAGCTGGCCGGATTGGCACCTGCGGGCCTGAGTGGGGTCATCCAGGAAGCTGGTGGTGTCACAAATGGAGGGGCTGAACACACAGGCGCCCCTGCAGCTGATCCCCAAGCCTGACACAGGGCGCTAGTTCCTCCCCCAAGCCAGAGCGCTGACAGGAGACAGGCACCGTGCGGGTGGGGGGCAGGCCTCCCCCCATACCTGCCCCAGAGCAGGAAGCAGTGTGAGTCTCTTTCAGAGGGCTCCCTGTAGTTCCCCACAGGTTCCAGCTTCCTCTGAGCCAAGGACACAGGGCGCCTGCATGGGCAGGTTCCGCACCCCCCACCCCAAGAAAGGTCAACAGAAGGCCCCTAAGGAGGAAGGGCAGAGCCCTCACTGCAGACCAGCCTCCAGAGGAAGGGGGCCTGTCAGCCCCACCTGAGGGAAGGCTCTGTCTGGGGAATGCACCCAAGCCGTGCTTCCTCCCAGGCCACCGCGCTCTAATAAACACAGACTTCATCAGAACCACACAGCCCCCAGGCCCAGCAGACCGTGGGGTCCAGCTTGGGGGTTGACCCCCGCGGGGCCAGCCAGCTTGTGGGGTCCTGAAAGGTACCCGGATGCGTCTGGGATAGGACAAGAGGGACAGAAGAGGGGCCCAGGGACCAAAACGAGGGCTCAGGCACAAGCAGACATGGAGAGAGGGAGGATCTGGGGGGAGATTCAGGGCCAGGTGGGGACAGAGACCGCCGACCGCGTCCTCCCCGCGGGCCGACCATGGGGGCGTCCTGGCGCCGTGCGGAGGGCCCCGGGAACCCCCAGTCGGGCGGGGAGCCAGCCTCTGGGCGCCACGTGAGGAGCCAGGAGCCGCCCCTCCCCCGCCGGGCAGCTGGCAGCCAGGGGACCAGGCCGCAACGCTCCCGCGAAGATGCAAATCTGCAATTAGCGCGAGCGTGAAACAAATCAGGGGGAACAAAACAGGCCGAAGCGCCGGCAAATCCGAGCCTCGCTGTTTGCAAAACAAGTGCGAGGGAGGGGCGCGGCGGCGGCGGGTACCTGCCCCGACCCGGGCTCCCAGGACGCCCCGCGCCCCCCGCGCCGTCCTGCGCGCCCGGCCACGCCCGCCCGGTGACCCGAGTCGGAGTTCGGCGGGGGGGTGGGGGGTGTTGGGAACCGCCCTGGCTCGTCCCCGCCGGTCCCCGGAGCCCGCCGGTCACCCGGGAACGGCCCCGCGCCCCGCGGACACCCTCGGCGGGGAGCACGTGGGCGGCGCGCGAGTCTCACGGGGACCCCAGGACGCGCCGCGGGTCGGACAATGACGGCGGCGGCGGTCACGTGGGCACCGGAGCAGCCGCCGCGGAGCGCTCACCTGGCGTCGGGCTCAGCCCAGCGCACGGCCGGCCATTACCTGCCTTAGGCCTCCGGGCCCAGCGGCTCAGGCCCGGGGCTCGGCCTCCCCCCTCGCCGCCGGCCCGTCACGCACCACCCTGGCCCTGGCGGCGGCCCGCGTGACCCCGACCCGGGCGAAGGCTGAGCTCTCCGGGCGCAGGCACCTAGGGCAGGGGTGGGGCGTGGTGGGGCGGGGCGGGCTCTAGGGACAGACTGACGTCGCAGACCCAGACTTGCGTCAGCGCCACCAGAACCTCCCACAGGACCCCTCTTCACCAGCCCTGGCTCCTGGGGCCAGGTTCCTACCTGCCTAGACTGTGGCCCGACTGCCCACCCCCAGCCTGGGTTGGGGGCAGTGACCAGCCACCCGAAGTCTGGACTCTGGCTCCCGGCCTTAAGTCGCCACTGGCTGGTGGCAGTAAGGAGGTCACAGGCCCAGAACCCAGGGCTAAGGAGAGTGTGCCCAGAGAAACCCCAGCCCCTTCTGCTCCCAGCCCCCTCCCACCAGCCTCCCACTCAGGCTTCTGATGCTCGGGTCCCCACCCCCCCCATCCCCAGCATCGAAGTCACTGCTCAGCAACTCTAAGGTCGGAGGTCACCATCACCAGGGGTGTCTGCATTCAGCCCATGCCCTCTGGTGTCTCTTGCTCAAGAGAGCCTGGGCGTGTGTGCTCCAGCTCTGACCCTGTCTGTCCCTCGTGACTGTCCGCATACACTGGGATCCCCGTGCTGTCGGCAAGCTGGCCACTCTCTGGCCCCACTCACTGCCCCTAACCCTGTGGCCAGAGGGCTCAGAAAAACCCAAGAACAGAGTTTCAGTAAATGACACTGCGTGGACCCTGCCGCAGGCAGCAGTCCCTGCCTCCTTGGCCTCCCAGGCCCTCAGGACAGGGGTGGGATCTGTTAGGTTCTGATACCTCCCCCCTGAGTCCCAGCCACCATGACCCTCCCTGGGCATGCTTAGGCCCCTCTGGGGTTGCCCCAGGTCTCTCCTCTGCACAGCAGTCCTTGAATCAGAACACTCCACAGCTCAACACTCCAATGACAGCCCTGTGCTCCAGGGGAGCCCAGGCTGGGGCCCGCTGGCCTGTCCCATCTGCTTGGCCCAGAGCCCCAAACAGCCTCCTGTGTGCCCCAACCGCGGTGTGCTGGGGACCCGGGACTGCACCTCTGCGCCCGGCTCGCATGTGGCCTCAGTTAGTACGTGGGCCAAACCCTCTCCCGGAGGCCCGTGTGGACACCCTCCTGAGGTGACTCTCCAGCGGCCAGTCTATGACAGGACTGAGAGAGAGAAAGAGGGCTTGAGAGATGGGGACGGGTAGAATAAAGGCTGGGCCATCTGGGGGTCGGACACTGCGGGATGCCCAGGGCACAGGCAAAGTCTCCAGCCACCCCCCAGGGGAAGAAGCGCAGCTCAGACTGCCGTGCAGACACAGATGGCCCCACGTGAGCAGCCCCCACATCCGAGCTGGAAGAGGCTGAGGGCAGTCCTGTGGGCCTTTGGGGCTCAGGGACAGGCGGGAGCCACTGGTTCTGATGTCTGGCCTACCGCCCCCTGCCCACCCCCTGGCCCTGCTCCCACTCATTTCCCCACTGCAGGGCCCCTCCCTGCTGACTGGATGCTGCAGGCCAGGATAGCAACTCCCGGCGGCTGCAGCTGGCCCGGGACCGGCCCCCACCCAGAGCCCCCTCCGTGGGCCGTGTGCAGGAGGCGGGAGTGGGCGTGGGGGGCGGACGGGTGAGGGCCTGAGCAAGCAAGGAGTAGGCAAGACCTGTAATCTCCCCGTCAGTCTGCCAGCACCGCGGCGGCCACCCCAGTCCCGCCTCCCCGATCACTACCGAACCCCACAATTAGCCTGGGGCACTGTGCCAAACCGGCAAACCAGCCCCCACTCACACACGTGACCACACAGGAGCAGGCACACATGTCTGCGATGCCAGTGAAGGACCTTGCCAACACCCCGCGAGCGTCCCCAGAATGAACAGGCCATGGGAAGTCCCCCAGACTCCAGCTCTTGGGCTGTGAGAGGCTGTGTGCGGGAGGAGTCTTGCGGGCCCCAGCACTGGGGTAGCCCAGGCTGCCCAGAGGGAGCAAGAGGGCTGGCAGAGCTGGGCAGGCCTGGAGCTGGCCTGGAGAGTGGGACCACGTGCGGGAGTGGGGTGGCGGGGGGGTGGCCATCTACACAGGTACAGGGAACGGCTCCAGGCTGCCTGCTGCCACTCGAGCGTCCCGTCTAGGTGAGGCTGGGGGCCTGGCAGGATGCACAATGCTTGGGTGCTGGGCAGGGTCTGGGGACCAGACTAAAGGAGGAGCAGTAGCCAGAACCCCACAAAAGCAAATAGTCAGGGTCTGGGGAGGGCAGAGGGCCTAGGAGTCCCCAGTAAGGAAATGCTCCAGGTCAGAGCAAGGCGGGGTGGGGTGACGTGATGCAGGTGTCCGGAGGCAAGCCTGGCCTGACTGGTTGGGGTGGGGCGGGGGGGTGGGGGGGCTGTCCTCCCTGGGACGCACCAGGAAGGAGGCCCAGCTGCCTGAGGCCAAGTCCAGCCCCTTCAGCTCAGCAAGGTGCTGAGCCAGTGGTCAGACCAGGGGCCACCTCCAGCACTGCCGGGCCGGCCCCCCTTCTTCTCCTTGGCCTCCCATCCCCAATCCTGACATCCCTTCCTGGTTGCTGAGGTTCCTCCTGATGCCAAGAGCGGGAGGAGCAGGCCAGCCCCTCAGGCTTCCTGGCCCCCCGTGCGGAGCATGTCCAAGAGGAGGGCAGGTGGACTGCGCTGGCTCCCTGCCCCCCACCACCCACCATCACTCAGCCCTGCCAACTCACTCAGCTTGACTTAAAATGGCTGCTCCTACTTGCTGGGCAGGAGGGGCTGCCCTAGCTTCTCCACGGAAGGCCTCACCTCAGGCAGTGTCCTGTGGCCTGGTGCTCCTCCAAAGCAGGCGTCAGCTCAGAAATCACCCTGGAATGGGGGTGGGGGCCTAGAATCCACGGGCAGCCCAGAGCCCCACCTCTCCATAGCCGGGTCCCCATCACCCCTGGAGCGCCACCTCATGGCCTCTGAACTGCAAGTGCCACAGGTCCCCTTGCACCCAAGAGCCATGCAGCCTGTCTGTCCGCCTGTTCCGGGCCCCTGCCGGCACCCCTCCTCCCAGCACTAGGACCCCGCTGAGAACAGCACTCTCTGCCCTGGTCTCTCAGGACCTCAGGTCAGCTTCCGCCTCCGGCCTCCCGCAACCAGCTTGAGCCCCAGTGGCACCCCCCAACAAGGCCCCATCCAACGCCTGGCCCATGACCTGCACAGGTGGCACACTAGCTCAGGGGACACAGACCAGAGTAGAGGGCCAGCCAGAATGGCCTCAGGGGCGGATGCCCCTGCCCTGCTGCTCTGTTGACACAGTGGCGTCCTGAGAGACTAACCATCAAACCCTCTTCTCTTTCTTGATTTTCCTGAAAAGGGGTCCAGTGGGGACAGTGCTGGGCACAGAGATCTGAGCTCCCCACTGGGCCTCTCCATCCCAAGCCTCACATGGGAACTCCTGGGCAGCTCTGCCAGAGGTACCAGGGGCCTCAACTGCAAGGGTTTGGTGTCTGTACCGGAACGTGACCTGTCCAGAGCAGGGCTGATGGCAGAGCTGAGGTCAGAACGCAGGCTGCACCCAAAAGGCTTCCATCTCCTTCCCTGTGGCCCTGGGACCAGGAGTCACCTGCCATGATGACGGGAGACTGCCAGGCTTCAGCAGTTGTGCCCCTCAGAGGCTGAGGCAATGGGTGTGGGCGCCGAGCCAGGCCCTGCCTCCAGATGCCACCCACTCCCAGCCTGGGGTGAGACCCTCTCACCCCCACCCAGAGATACCAGGCACTCAGGTGGACCGGCGCCCACCACCCTGGGAAGCAGCAGTGAGTGGCCCACTCTCTGTGCAGGCGAGGGGAGCTGAGATGTGGGCAGATTGGGTGGGGAGACCACAGAGAGACAAAGTGGGAAAGAGAAGCCCAGCTCCAGGCCTGGGCCAGCCCTTCAAGTATCCCTGTGACCAGCCTGGTCTCCATCGGTGGCCACACCAGGCTCCCTCCAGGGGCCTGGGTCCAGTCACTGTCACAAGTCTGTGATCAACCACAGAGCAGAGGACTTGGACCCCCCTCGGTGGCCCTGCAGGCAGGACAGCAAAGGGCTGGCCCAGCCCTTCAAATGCTCTGCCCGAGGTGACCCCCTGAGGCGCCATGAGCTGTGTAGGGCCTGACCCTGGGCTGGCTGGGACAGGGTTCCTGCCTGGGCAGCTGAGGGGACCGGGCCCTCCTGGCCTTGCAGCAGAGAGAAGCACGAGCTTGCCAGGAGATGTGAAACTGCGGAGGAGAAGGGTGTGGAGGGACCCCAGGAGAAAGGAGAAGCTCCCGCGGTGACCCCACCCACCGCCCCCGGGAGCTGCCCCCACCCCACCAGTCAATTATGGGCCCCTGATCCCGCCCCCTCAGCCGGTGGTAATTTGAGTCCAAAGACAATTAGCCACAGGCTGGCCCCGCCCCGCCCCACAGCCCCACCCCAAACACAAACACCCGGTAGGCTCTGGAGGCGGGACTCTGCCCGGCCCCACCCTCAGCCAGGGCCTCGCCCCCAGGGAGCCCCCAGGGAAGCCCGTCCACCTCCCAGGTTGTGGCCTGGGGACCACCACAGCCCCCCTAAATGGCCTTGTGCTCCGGCGGGTCTGCCCTGCTCACCTCCCCTGCCTCCCCCAGCCGTGCACCTGCGTCCAAGGCAGGCTCTGGACACAGGAGGCTCTTCAAATGCGAGGAAAAGCTCATTCCCCCCCAAGGGAGGCCGGCCACCTGCAGAACCAGAGGACTCACAGCAGACAGCCCTCAGTGGCGGAGGGCGCCACTCTTCGGGGTGGCCCTGCCGGGAGCAGAGAAGGGGCCACAGGTGCTGGCCCCTGCAGCCTCTCCCTACCAGTGCACCCCAGCCCACACCCAGCGTCCCAGGGGGAACTTCGTCTCTGGGCCCAGGACGTGGGTTTGAGGCAGGGAAGAGGATGCTATGTTCCCAGAGTGGCCTCAGTCCCAGGATGGCTCAAGTGCCCGCAAGCGTTCCCTCCTGGGGAAGGTGGGCGTATGCCATATGGACCCCTCCCCAGGCTGCCAGCCCACCCCAGTGCCGTCCAATCCAATCTCTTCTGCTCCACTCCCCTGGGCTAGGGCCAGGATCCTGGGTTTCCTGCACTCTGGCCAAGCTGCTGGCTCTGAGTCTCCAATGTGGTCCCTACCGGGACTGCAGGGCACATGGCTTGTGGGCACACTCAGGCACAAACCCAGGGAGCCCACACAGGGGAGACAGCATCCCAGACAGCTCCTCACAAGGACCCATTAATAATGCTCTGATCTCTTCACCTGGGGAGCACGTCACTTGGCTGGACTGTCAGAGGGGCAGGGTGGGGGGTTAGGAAGGTGGCTTGAGGTCCAGCCTGAGAAGACTCCAGGGCCTTACCCTGAGCAATCCAAGTCACACCCCTACCTGCTCTCCGTCCTCCCTGGGAAGCACCAGGTGTGAGTAACTCACCAAGGCGTGTCCCTGAAGCTGGCTATGAGGGCAGCCTTGGAGGCCTTCAGGTCATAGTCCTAAACCTTCTGGAATTGAAGGGGTTCCCTGTCTGGGTCCTTAGCCCAGGCCCTGAGGATAGGATCTAGGGCCCCTCCACCCCTGCGGCCTCCCATGGAGGGGCCTGGGTCCACTCCAGGCTAACTAGGCAGGGCCAGCTAGAGCAGTCTGCGATCTCCAACCCAAGGGTGACGTGTCCCCTCCCACCCCGCCGTGGACCGGTCTGAGCAGCCTTGGGAGGTGGCTGAGCAGCCTTGGGAGGTGGCGGAGCTGCCCAGACTTGCCCGGCCCTCCCTCCCGGTGCTCTCAGCCCTCAGCCCCGGAAGTGGATCCCTCTCCCAGGGCCGCAGCCTCCCCCCTTGGGTGGCTGGACACGGCTGGATAACCCAAAATAATTCCTTCTTGGCAGGAGGCCGGCGGGGGAGGGGGGACTTACATTCCAAACCCTTGTTTTTCTCAGTAACTTCCCTCCCCTCCTGGGGAAGGAACCCCTGGCCAGATCTCAGGCCTACCAGAGGGGCCCCCTCCTTAGGCCAAGGTGCCCCTCCCCCCGACTCAGTAAGTATGCTGGGAAGAGGTGGGAGGCTCATATCTGTGGAGCCCACCTGTCTGTCCTTAATCTTCTCTGGGAATTCCTGAAAGCTGACACAGCACAAAAAATACCCAGCAGGCTCAGCCGGGGTGACGCTGGCCATCCCTCCTAGGGACCCTCACCTCAGGACAGAGGATGGCCTCTCCACTAGCTGCCTCTCTCAGACGGCAATTCCAGGCCATGCCAAGGTAACATCTGGGCATGGGGCAAGCGGCCCCACTCCAACCCTCCTGCTCCCCCACTCTCCACAGGGCCCACCTGAAGTCAGACAGAGACAAGGGAGCTCCCCCAAGGGAAGCACAGGCCAGAAAACCCTCCAAGCCTCAAAATATTCCACTAGCTTTGGGGCCCAACTTTGCCCCAGTCCTGAGCACTGCCACAGGCCACAGTGGACACAGATAGACCCTTTCCTTCCTTTTCCAAGTTGCTGGAAAGAGATGCTTCAGTGACGTGGCAGGAAGCTTCAGGGCTCTTGAGTTCGGGAACCCCAGAAATCTGCTAATCAGCCTGAACACAGAGCGGGTGGTAAGAGCCCAGCCAGGAGGGCTTCCCGCAGGAGGAATCATGAAGGGGTGTAGGGTCAGAGGGTGAGGGGAAAGCCCAGGCACGGAGTATGTCTCCAGACCCACACAGTTCTGAGACCTTCTTGGCTCCAGGAGGTCTACCTCAATGCAACACCAATAAAGCAAATAAGGAACCGCCTTAGCAGGCCCCGGCGACCAGAACTAAGCGCCCTTAGACTCACCCTGGAACCCTTGCTCCCACTTTCTACACCCAGCCCAGCACAGACCAGGGAGATCCCAGGGTGGTCCTCACAAGGAGCCCCCGCGGGTGTGGAGGAAGAGTGCCGCTAAGCCCCGACTGCCGGTCCACCCCCCTGGGGAAGCCTGGGCTCAGCCACCCCGAACTGCTGCTGGGTTGGGGGCAGGCGGGTGGGGGCCCCCAGCTCTTGCACAACAGGGACAATTGCAGCCCTGCCCACGGATCTCGGAGTCGGGGGAGGTGGGAGGCATGGGCGGGTAGGGACGATCGGGAACCAGAAGGGGTCCCAGGGACTCTCGGCCGGGCCAGGCTTGTACCTCCCCCCATCTCGCCCGAGCGCCGCGGGCCTCGCCGGCCACCTGGAAGTGTCCAGGGCACACGGACTGCGGCCGAGGCCCGATCGCCGTCCGCGGACCGGCAGCTGCCCCGGGTCCCCCGCGCGCAAAGCGAGCAGACTGGAAAGGAGCGGCGCTGACGCCGAAGCCCCCCGACTCGCGCGGGCCCACCGTAGGCCCTGTACCCCCACCGCAGTACCTGCACGTCCGCCGCCGAGGCTCGATGGCGCCCGGGCCGCGATCGGCGCTGCGCTCCGGCCCGCGCGGCTGCCATGGAGACGGGCCTTTGTGTGGCCGAGGAGGGGCCGGAGCGCGCGGGAGCAGCGGCCCCGCCCCCGACGGCGAGAGGGGGAGGGCGGGGAGAGCCGGGTAGAGGAGAGAGAGGGAGGCGGCGGAGGCTGCGGAGGAGGGAGGGGCGGGCAGGGAGGAGGGGGAGAGTGGGGAAGGAGGGTAGGGCGCTCCCCGCGCGTGCCTGGCGCCCCGAGGCCACGGTGAGCCTGCCGCGTTGCGGGGTAGGTTCGGCAGGGTTCGGGCCCAGGTTCGCGACGGGCAGCACGCGCCCCTGGGCTGGGCACCACCCTGGGAGCGCCCCGAGCCACACCTGCCCCAGCCAACTCGCGGTTCCGATTCCGACACTGTCGAGCGCCAGGGCCCTCACCAGATTGGGTTCAGGCCTGCCACATCCCTGGCGCGGGGACTGCTGTGCCCTGACCAGTTGCCAGGAGCCTCACCCCCCACCTCTTAGGGTTAGAGGAGCACCTGCTGACTCCCAGAGGTCTTTGGGGACCGCCCCCAGGACCAGCACCAGGGGTGTCTGCGCCTTGACTGGAAAAGGGGTGGGCTCTTCCGTGGGGCCCACGGTCCTGGGAGCTCTTGCTGCCCCTCAGAGGAGTCTCCAGTCACAGGATGGGGGGCGAGGTGGTGAGCAGCAGCTGGGGACCCATGGAAGACAAGGGACTAGTTCCTGAACCCTACCCAACACTCCTACACCAGGATGCCCCCCCCCCGCCCCCTCCTTGAAGACTGTTCACTTCTTCCTATCGCCTCCACACCCTCCAGCATCTCCTCCCCTTCAGCTCCTCCACCCACAGACCTGCACTAGGTCTGGAGGCCTTAGGAGCATGTCCCTCAGTTCTCCCAGCACCTCTGCCCGCCAACCCCAGCCAAGCAGGCCAAACCTCCTCTCCTTCAGCCCCCAACCACACTTTACACCAAGGCCCACCCAATCCCCACTGCAGAGGACCCCTAAAATTACCAGAGTCTGACAAGAGCACTGACTTTTTGTTGTTTTAATCAAAAGAGGAAGTTAAAAGACAAGCATTGTCACTGAAAGACATTTTAATGCCAGAAATGTGGGAAGGCCACTCTCCCAGACTAAAAGGGAATCTTTAAATAAAGCATAGGAAGCAAGGGGGTGAAGACTGTCCTTCCTGTTCCTGGTGGGGCTGACGCATCCCCACGGCCACACACAGCCCCTCTAAACTCAGGAAGCCTCACCGACCAAGCACAACACCCTTTTGGACCAGCTAGCTCCTGCCTCTGTGGGCCCCCCTGCCCTCGGGCTCTAATCAGGGTGAGGGGCAGGAGGGCCTTATCTGTCGGCCCCTTCCTCCTCACTGGCTGCTGCAACCTGGCCCGCTGGGGGACAAAAACTCAGCCAAACCAGAGCTGGCCTGGTCCTAGGAGGGAACAGGGACCTTGTGGGGGAGAGATGGAGCTGTGAGACTTCATGCAGGGCTCCCACAGAGCCCTCCCACCAGAGGCTACCTCCATGCCGAGGTCGGCCTGTGAGGGAGATGGACCCTTCCTGGCTCCAGGCGCCCCAGGAGAGGTGCTTCCGCACACCTCTCCATGTCAGTGTCAGACTCATCCCCACCTCCCCCAGCAGCACTGCCCACCCTGCCTGGAATCCCTCCCCAGAGCGCCTGCCCACGTGGTGCTCAAGATGGATAGCCATGGGGCCCCAACCACAGCCCTCAAGTTCCCAGGGGACGACTCTGGGAATGGGGGGAACCTGATTGGGCCATCCTGGACTGAGGGTGGCCAAGGTCCCTAGTGGCTTTGAGGCCACCCTCACAGCCCCTTCCCTGCAGCACACCCCTGGAAACTGCAGGAAGTGGCTGCCCAGTGCTTGCACACTCAAGCACAAGCTAGTGACATCTGGAGCCCGGCCCTCACATCTGGAGTCACCGTCATGGGGGGTCCAGGTCAACTCTCAAGACTCCCACCCACCTTGTACCCATAGTGGGCCTGGGACTGGGGGCCTGGGACCGGCCTGGGACCAGCCCTGGCCCTAGCAGGCACACGAGCATGTAAGCCAGCCACAAGGCAGGTGCTGGCGTCTCTGCAGACCCCCTTCAAGACCACACCCTGCGTGAGGAGGTCACCCCTCCACACCAGCCCGCCAGGGCAGGCTGCCCAGGGCGGCACCTTGGGCCAATGTGGGGCCTCCCACTCCTCCAGCCCCAGCCTGTTTCTTCTGCAGACACAGACCCCCTGCTTCTGTCCGGCTCTATTCGGTTCTATTTCATTAACAGCCCTGTCCTTAGACCCTGCATCAGATTGGGCTTAGCAGTCTGCAGAGCCGTGACAGTGACAGGCTGTCCTAGACCATTATCAGGGCCGCACAAGTTGACAGCATTGCCAAGAGCCGCGGCCACCGTCATCAGCGGCTCTGCCCAACTCAGCACACAGCAAGCAGAGCGCTCAAAGAGCATCTGCCTGCAGCCGCTCGCGAAAACAGCACCTCCGAGGGCCCGCGCTCAGGGAGATGGCCAAGCCCCGTCAGGGACCTACCCATCCTCACCTCTCAGATGAGGGGTCTGCGCTGAGGCTGAGGGTTGGGAGACTTACCTGCACACTCACCACGCTGGGTCCACACCTCACGCCCACCCTCCCGCCGGCTACCGCTGGGCCCAGCACTCCACAGTGTCACACAGGGGACGTCAGCACCTTTGAGGGCCCTTCCGCTCCAGCCAAGGAGCCCGCTGCTCCCAGGCTGCAGCAGCTATAGAGGATTATGGAGCAGGACCTCGGGCTGCTCGTGGGGGTGGATGGACACATGGGAGGGAGACAGCTCGAGTGCCTGTCAGACAAGCAGCATCACTGGGCAGAGCACACACAAGCATGCCTAGCTGGGTGCTCCAAGAGTGGGACCCAGGACGATGCCCCAGACCCTCTTGGCAGCCCCCCAACGTACTACAGGGCAGAACTCCGCCCCCGCAAGGAGGCCTTGGCCCCTCCCCAGCCAGTGACCATAACAGCCAAGTCTCTCGGTCCCCATGTAAGACAGCTGGCTGGCTGTGAGAAGAGGAGTCTGCCTACAGCTGCCCCCTTCTGTCCTGGGTCGGGCAGCCTGGTGGGGCTAACGGACACATCAAGTACAAGGCCTGGGGCCCCAGAGCTTGGGCAGGTGGGCACTGCAGGGGGTGGGTAGCCCCGTGCCAGAGCAGTGAGGGCTCCCAGCCAGCCCTGCCTCCCAGCCCTGGGGCCCTGCAGAGGGCAGGTGGGACCCAGGGGGAGGTAAGGCTCTGGCCTATACGTGATTCGCAGGAGACAGGGGCCAGGCTGTGGTTCCAAATGCCACCTTTACTGCTGAAACAACAGTGGAGCTGATGGGGGGGCCAAGGCTACAGAGCAGCAGCAGGGGACTCGGGCTGGGGAGCTCACGCCTGGCCGGACCCAGGGCCCTGGAGCTCGCCCCTTGGCCCTGCCCTAGGAAGGGCACAGGACAGCCTGCAGGTCTTTGGGTAGAGAGCCAATGACCGTCTCGATGTACAGCTGCGCCCGCTGTAGCGTTGCCTCCTTCACCGGGAGCTGGTGGCCCTGTGCCTGCACCTGCAGGGGCAGCGGCAGTCAGGGGCAGGTGACCTCCATCTGCCTGGGGTGGCTGGACAGGGCCCGGAGGCATCTCACCAGCTTCTCCCGAAGTTTCAGGACCAGGTCCACGACCTCCACCTCAGACTTGTCTTTCATCCAAGTCTCGATGTTCTGCTGGGGACAAGATGGAGCCAATCATCCCCAGGGCCCTCCCTCTGCCCCGGGCCTGTGCCCCCCTTCTCCCCCCACAGCCCCAGCTCCCCCTCACCGCCTCACAGATGGCCTCAAGGTGCAAGGCCTCCAGCTTCTGGGCCATCTCCTTGTGCCGCTGCCGGTACCAGCCGTCAAAGTGGGGGGACTTGAAAAACCGCCTATGGGTGGCAAGAGGCAGCCACTGTGGGCTGACCCCATGACCCTGCACCCAGCCCTGCAGGAGCCTCAGGACCCCGTCCGCCATTCACCCACCTGTAGAGGCCCAGCCAGTCACCCTTGAGGATGCAGGTGAGCTGGGGCCCTGCGTGCTCCAGGCTGCGCAGGAAGTCATCCTGGCGGAAGGGGCGGATCTGGGGAGGAGTCTGAGATGGGAGCCCAGTGAGCCCAGGTCAGTGGGGGACACAGCCTCACAAGCTCTAGCCCCGCAGCTGGCCAGGACCCTTCCCGGCCTCGCTGTGTAGCCACGTGAGGACCCACAGCCCCCACCCTTCCCGGGACAGAGCTCCTCAGGTGCGGCCCCCATTTTTCTGTCCTATGAGGGACGTCTGGCACATGTGGGGACAGCCTAGAGCCCTGGGAACTCCTGCACACCCAATGACCTCCTCCCCACCTCCCTTCCAGACCTCCCTTCTTCTAGAATTAGGAAAGGAGCCCACCCTCCCAGGCCTTCCCCAGACCACCAGCTGGACCGCACCTTCCAGGGTGTGATGTTCTTCTGCAGGGGCATGAGGCTGGCCATGTAGTGCTCCTGGCAGGGGAGGGGAGTGAGCCTGGGCCACGGCCCTCTGCCCCCATCCCCCTCCTGCCCTGAGCCTCACCAGGGGGATGATAAAGCTCTGCGTGAGCTCCAGGAGGTGCCGTCTCAGCAGTGCCGTCTGTGTGTCCCACGGCTTCTTCTTCTGCAGCCCCTAAAGGCAGGGGAGGCATGGGCTCAACTCCAATGCAGCCCTTTACAGAGAGCAAGCACCCCCTCCCAGACCCCCCCCCCCCCCCCGAGCCTATACCTTGAGCAGCCTTTTGAGCAGTGCCTTGTCCCGGTGCAGGTGGGCCGAGTACGCGGTGTAAAGGCCTGGCAGGAGGGCAGAGCTGGCCCTGTCCTGAGGGGCCTCCCCCCCACAGCCCCACCCCCTCAAGCTGTGACTACACCTCTACGCCCACCTCCAACTGGGGGAAGCACAGAAGGTTCCCCGAGAACTCAGAGCCCACTGCCCGGGTTCTGGAGGTGAGGAAGAGCTCCGGCCCAAGGGGCACACACCTGGCTTGGTGTCAAGTGTCTTCAGCCTAGACGGCTTTTTCAGCTTGACCTGCTTAGGAAGATCCCCTACGGAACACACCCAGTGCTGAACCTCAGTGCCCAGCTCCACCCGCCACAGCTCAGAACCCTCGGGGCCCCGAGCCCCAGCTCCCCAGGTCCCCTGGGCAGAGGACAGGCCAACCTCACCTGCCATCTTGGGCTCTCCAACACGGAGGATGTGGGGCCAGTGCTGGAGTGTTTTGATAAAGAAAGGGTTTGTAACTCCCAGGACCACGTTTGGTCTAGAGAGAGGAGAGAAGAGAGAGAGAGAGAGAGAAGGGACAGAGGCAGGCCCGGGGAGTGGAGCACAGGCAGGCGGAGGATGGGGCATGGGCAGGGCACTTACGGGGCCTGTGTGCGCGTGGTGAACTCCTTGAACTCGCTGTCATGGATGGTGAAGTAGGGGCGGTAGTCACAACAGAACTTGAGGGGCTGTAGGCAGCTGTGGGGTGGGGGTGTGGCAGGGCCCCTGAGCACAGCCTGGGCTGCTCCGGGGACCCCGACGCACCCCCCCCACCTCCCGGCCTACCTGATTAAGGCCAGCACCATCTCTGAGGACATGGCGGGTGAGGGTGCCAGGACCACCAGGGGCTCCCCGAGGAGCATGAGCTCCCACAGAGTCTGCACGTGGGTCAGCACCGGCTGGAAGCACCTAGTGCCAGGCAGGGGCGGGTGGTAGAGGATGCCCAGCAGGGGCGGAGCTCCCAGTCCCAGCCCCTCCCTCCCCACCAGGCAGGCCCAGCTCTCAGTGCACACCAGGCACTGCCCCAGAGGGATGGCGGCGAGGACACCTGAAGATGCTGAGGGGGCGTCCAGGGCTGCCCTGCACTCCGGTGGCACACCTGTATCCTCACACAGAAGCCAGCAGCCCTGGCCCCCACGCCTCACCCAAGGCAGCTTGCTCTCCCAGGCCGGCTCCTCCCAGACTTGCCTGGAGACATGGAGCCTTGGGAGCAGCGAGTACCTCCCAACGCAACAGCTCCCTTCCCTGCACCTGACTTCTGGAACCTTCCTGCCCACGGCGCCCATTTCCTCTAGGTAGAGGCAGGAGGGCCCTGGGCTCTTCTTCGGTCCAACTCTCCCTCATGGAACCGGCCAAGGGCTCACTTCTGCTAGGCTGTCCCTCTAGTGGCCCCGGCTCTACACAGCCCCCCCCCCCCCGGGTCCCCACACTACCTGTACAGGCGACAGGCAGCAGCCGATAGGGCTCACCTGAACAGGTCCAGTTCATGAACGCTGGTGAGGATCACTGGGGCGGGCAGCAAATTCTGAGGTGTGGGGTGGACGGGGTGAGGCCAAGGGCAAGGCTGGCAGCCCACAAGCCCCAAGCAGCACCTGTCACCCAGGGCGCTGCAACCCCCACCCTGCACACCTCCCCACTCCCAGCCCACAGCACTGGGGAGGGGCATGCAACCCCACAGCAAAGCCGCTAGCTTTGCCTGGGCTCTGGCCACCCCCACGGGGCCCCCAGCAAGGGCGGGGAGGCCAGAGCAGGTGGGAGGGGCGGCACCACCTCGTGGGTCCCCACCTCATGGCTACACGGCTTCGGAGGACCGTACTCAGGCTTGTCCACCCTGGACGGGATGTGCACCTGGGGGACGAGAGGGAGTAGCGGCCAGATGGTGTGGGTGTCTCTGTGAATTGGGGCCTTCCCTCTGCAGATGGTCCGCCCTCACCTGGAGGACGACGCCCATAACGGGGAGGTTCAGGGTCTGCCCGGGCACAGGGGCGGGCCACTCGTCAATCTCACTGCACACTGTGGACACAGGAGGCTGAGTCAGGAGCCCGCCCCGAGCAGCGGCTGCCTGCGGAAGCCACCGGGGGCTACGGCCAGGACGGAAAGCACTCTGGTAGCAGCTGACAGCCACTCACCCGCTTCCAGGCAGGGGGCCGACTTGTCGAAGTACTCAGGGGCAATCAGGCTCAGGAGCGCCTGGAACAGCCGGACAAAGGGCAGGCGGGACACCAGCACCAGAGACTGCAGAGTCCACAGGGCCGGTGAGATGGAATCCCAGCCCCGCAGGAGTCAGCAGGGACCCCTGAGGCCTGGCTCATCCAGAGTCTGCCCAGGGAAATGGATCCCACAAACCCCACAGGACAGCTATCCCCAGGAATGGGCCAACTTGGACCCTGGAGTTATTAGAAGAAAACCCAAAGTCTGCCTCAGACAGGGCACGCAAACCTCAGATGACAGCTGGGCCCTGGGCCTTCAAGGAGAAAAGCACAAAGCCAAGATTTCTGGGACGATCTCCCCAGAAGTCAGTTTTGCTTATGGAGTCTGAGTTCAAGATGGAAGTTGTCCTAATCTTGAACGTGTGACAAAAGCCCCTCTCCACTCTGCAGCAAGGAGCAGGGATATCCTGAGTTCAGAGACAGAGGGCCCCGGGTGCTGAGCTGGGCAAGGCAGGGCAGCAGAGCCTGCTCCCCAAAGGGCCACCAGGAGAGTTGGGTGCGGCGGCACCTGTCCCCCAACCCCTCGCCTGCTGTCCAGGCAGGGCGGCCTACATGGCCCAGGGCAGTGAATTCTGCCCAGTGCCAAGCGACTGGGGGCCGCAGGAGGAGTGGCCATTTCTGGAGGCTCAGGACCCCCAGCCTGCTGGCCACCAGCCCTGCCTCACAGCAGCACTAGCCCAGAGCAGCCAGGTGGCTCACCTTCTGGAAGTAGCCCCTTTTCACGGAGCTGTCCTTCACCTGTCTGAAGTATACGTAACCAAAGTAGTGTGCCGGCTCCCGCTGGAAGGAACAGCGTCAGTCAGGCGGAGCCCACTGCCTGCCCAGACCGCCCCCGCCGCCAAGGCCACTACAGCTCTCTCCAGCCACAGGGGTCAGGCCCTGGGATCCTTGGCTCTGGAGCTGGCCAACCCCTCGACACAGAACGTCTCGGCAGGCACAGTGGTCACAGGGGCCTGGGAGCAGCCGGTGGTGAAAAGTGGGCCCACTCCCCATGCAGGCGGGCTGGGCTTCCGGTCCCACAGGCTGGCGGCAGCTAGAAACCCTGCTGGCTGCTCCCGCCAGCCTGGCCCTGGCCTCTGGGGAGAGGCAGCCCACACTCACTTGCAGTGACATGGGGGCCCCACTGTTATAGTGCCGGTCCTCGGCATGCCACGGGCTCTTCTGTCCACTGCACTGCCGAATGCGGAAGCTGAACTGAGTGTCTCCAAGGCAGCCTGGAAAGGAGGCAGCCCCCACCAGTCCATGTTAGTGCTGGGACCTCTCCTGCCAGCATGCCGGGGAGATGACCAGGGACGCACCAGGGAGGGGACCCAAGACCGGGCCGTAAACACCCCAGACAAGAAAGCCCAGGGTTTGAGGAAAGCTATGTCCTGATTCCTGCACCTGAGAGTTTCAAAATAAACACAGCACATGCTGGTATAATCAGCTAGCACTGGGGACACTGGGAGACCTCGGTGGGGCCCTGTCTGCTGGACTATGACAGAAAAACAGGGCTGCCTGGACACCTGAGCCCTGGAGAAGTGCAAAGGCCAGGACCCAGTTCCTGGTGGCCACTGGGTGGGATGAAGGGGACCAGACCCCACTGATCACTCTGCCCAGAGATGCTTCTTTCTTTGAAAATCAGTGGCAGGGGCACCTGGGTGGCTCAGTGGGTTAAGCCTCTGCCTTCAGCTCAGGTCATGATCCCAGGGTCCTGGGATTGAGCCCCACATCAGGTTCTGTGCTCAGTAGGGAGCCTGCTTCCTCCTCTCTCTCTGACTGCCTCTCTGCCTTCTTGTGATCCCTGTCTGTCAAATAAATAAATAAAATCTTTAAAAAAAAAAAAAAGAAAGAAAGAAGGAAAATAAATCAGGGGCACCTGGCTACCACTGCTGTGATGTGGAGCTCTGGGTGTCTCCATGGAATGGGGAGTGGGGCTGGCATGGGCAGGCAGTGATGCTGGCAGTGGTCATGCCCAGGCCTGGGCCACAGGGGCTCCCGGACAGCCTTATCTCCCACCTTTTTCCTGTTACCCACTCCCCACCCCCAGACCCAGAGCCAACGCCCCAATTGGGGTTGTCTACCTGAGTGGGAGTCAGGGAAGGACAGGTAGCAGATGCTGCTTTTCTGAAACACAGGAAACTGGGTGAGGGCCAGCTCAAGTCAGGGCCACGGCTGCTCCCAGAAGGGCCAGGACCCACCTCCTTGTCCGTGAGCCGGAAGTCACTGGGGTACACCAGCTGCGGGGGACACAGAGCACTTGGTACCGTCAGCTGGGCAGCAGGTGCGATGCTGGTCTTGCCGGACCATGGCCTTGCCCCTCCTCCTCCTCTGGGCCCTTTTCAGCGTGAGACCGCTCTATCCTTCCCTTCCTTGGCTACCACACCTGGGCCAGCTCCCCAACTCCCTTCTCACACGTCTCATGCGACTGTGGTTGGACCTCTCTGCCTCCACTATCCCCAAGGTTTGTCCCCACAGCTTCAGAAGGTGGTTCTGAGAGCCCCCCACCCATGGTCCCTCTGACCACAGGGCTCTGCCTGCTGGCCTCTGCCTCCCTCCTCTCCCCCTCCCTTCCCCCTCCACTCAGCCAGAGGGTCTTGGACTGCACCACTGCCCCAGGCTTGTTCCCCTAGATGGGACCTGGCCAGCTTCTCCTGGTCTTGACTCTGATGTCACTGAGACCGTGGCATCCCTGCCTGCTGAGAGCAGCTTGAGGGCCCTCACCGGGCCTTGCTAGTCAGGGATCCAGGAGCTTCTGGCCTCTATCCCACCTGGGGAAAGAGCCTGAGGAGAGCATCCTGGGCTCCTAAGGGCCAGCAGCAGGCCTAGTGACCCAGAAGCCGGCCATACCCTAGAGGAGTGGCGGGCAAGGCTTGTCTCCCTGGCTCAGCAGCTCTGTGCACAGGCCCATGGCCTGGATACCAAAGAGGCAGGGGGCCCCATAGCCCTCACTCCCAGTGGGCCTCCAAGCTGTCTTCTGTGAAGCTGGGGTGCCCCTTGGGCTTTGCTGCTGCCCTGGCCTATGCTCTCTGGAAGGGACAGTGCTAAGGGTCTACAGGGGGTCAGGAGCCACAGGCTTGCATCCACACAGCCCCTACTTGCCCTGTCCCCCAAATTTCGACACCGAGGAGGAGCTGGGTTTTAGCTGAAATGAGGTTTCTTTGGGGATGTTGCCTGCAACCCCAGACAGAGGACAGTGCCATGTCCTGGGGTTCACACTGTTCAAATGATAAAGCTTCTTGTCCTTTTTTTTTTTTTTTCAAAGATTTTATTTATTTATTTGACAGACAGAGATCACAAGTAGACAGAGAGGCAGGCAGAGAGAGAGAGAGGAAAGCAGGCTCCCCGCCGAGCAGAGAGCCCGATGCGGGACTCGATCCCAGGACCCTGAGATCATGACCTGAGCCGAAGGCAGCGGCCTAACCCACTGAGCCACCCAGGTGCCCCATTCTTGTCCTTTTTTGCTTGGACTGGCTGCTGTGCTCTTCTGTCTCCTCTGCCGCACACCAGTGTCCCGAGGACAGGGACGCCTGGCTTGGCAGCGAGTACCCTCACCACATGTGGTATGTGACTGCAAACACGTCTCTGAGGTAGAACAGAGCAGGAAGGTCGTGTAGAAACCTCAAGATGTCAGTTCAGGAGGCAACGAGAAGGAAGGGCCAAGAGAAGCCACAGGAACCAAAAGGAATGTGTCTATGGGACTGGACCCACAGAGGCACCTTGGGAGAGCTCCAAGAGGGGCAGGGGCCACAGCACCACTCAGCCAAGCTCTCGGGTGCCTGTGTCATAGACGGCCGAGGGAAGGCAGGCGCCTGGCAGCTGGGGCCACGGGCCTCACACTGAGGTCAAGGGCCCGAGTCTGGTCTGACAGCCACGGACTGCTGCAGCATCGAAGCAGGCCATGTTGGCCTCTGCATCCATGGCCAGGGAACCCACATTTATGGCCTGGTGCAGCCTCTCCTGGGAGCAGAGACCAGAGGAAAGGCCAAGTTGAGCCACGCCCCGAAGAGGAAAGGAAAGGAGCCGACCCTCGGAGAGGCGGAAAGCAAGGAGTTGTGCTGCCTGAGGCCCCCATCCTCAGAGGCCCGCGAGAGCCCTACTTCTGCTGAGCCAGCCAGCACAGCCGCTGCTCCTGGAACCCAGTCACCGGAGGAGGACCGACGTGGCCATGAGTGAGTCAGTGCAGCCCGAGTGCCCCAGCGTGTGGCCAGGTCAAAGCTGCCTCCTCTGCGCCCGTCCTCCCGCCCGCACGCAGTGCTGCCTCCAGAGGCTGCACCACAGGCTCACGGGGAACAGAGCAGAAACCCGAGTAGGGGCCCAGCTGTCTTCTATCGGACCAGGGGTTTAACGGGTCGTAGAAGTACGGGGGTTAAGCATCCGACTCCTGGCCTCTGCTCAGGTCATAACCGCAGGGTCCTGAGTTCAAGCCCAGCAATGGCAGGCTCTGTCCTCAGCAGGGCGTCTGCCTAAGAGTGCCTGCCTCTCCCTCTGCCCTTCCCTAGCCACATGCAGGAACTCCCTCCTTCTCTCTCTAGATATAAATAAAGTCTTCAAAAAGTTTTTTAAAAAGTTTTGTGTCAGGGGCCCCTGGATGGCTCAGTGGGTTAAGCCGCTGCCTTCGGCTCAGGTCATGATCCCAGGTCCTGGGTTCGAGCCCCGCATCGGGCTTTCTGCTCAGCAGGGAGCCTGCTTCCTCCTCTCTCTCTGCCTGCCTCTCTGCTTGTGATTTCTCTCTGTCAAATAAATAAATAAAATCTTTAAAAAAAAAAAAAAAAAAGTTTTGTGTCAAATGACGCTAAATTTTGTTTTAGGAAATACGGCTTTTTTCATGAAAATATTTATATTAACACACACAGTATTTACCATCTTTTTTTTTTTATAATAGCTTAACAACTATTTTTAAATTTTCTCGGTTTTAATTCCCAACACAGTAAACGTTAATAGGAATGACCCACGCAAAAAGCTTTCTGGGTCACCAGTAATTTTTAAGACTGTAGAGGGTCCTGAGACCGCAGCGTAGGAGCTATGTCCTGGGAGGACGCGAACATTGCCATGGAGAGGGCCTCTTTGGGCGCCCCAGCCAGAGTTCACTCCACAGGTGTCCCAGATGTGCTGGGACGTGGAGAGCTGAGATGGCAGAGCCAGGCTGCCCTCTGCTGAGCCGCAAGTTCTCGTCCGCCCACCACCCCCAGGGCCTTGCCTGCCCTCGTCTGTCTCACCTGTAGGCTTCAGCGTACCTATCTGCTTGGAACCTCCCTGCCCGCATGGCCTGTGTGTGCTACGGGTCCCGAGCTGCTGTGTCTCCAGCTCAGAATGTGAACTCCCAGAGGGCAGGGCCTTGTCCTCTCACCTGACTCTGCGCCCCCATGTCCAGCACGCGTGCTGGAAGCCTGGCTGGCGGCCGTTGCTCAATACTTGGTCTGTTGGATGAATGAACGGGCGGCTCCTTGCCTTTGTCCGTGCAGGCTTTTCTGAGGGGGTTACCTGAAGCAGCCCCTCCTCCCCTGCCCAGCTGCCTCCTTCCCACCCTCCTAAGACTGGCCAAGCCCTACCGCTTGCTCGGAGCCACATTTGTCCACAGAGCGTCTGTGGGCCACGAGCTACTGGAAGGCAGCCCAGCAGCCCGTACAATGCCGGGGTGTCTGCGGGGCTCAGGTGGTCCAAGCTGTGAATAAGTGACCACAAGGCAGGTGCTCCTTAAAACCTGGAGGGTTCGACTGAAATGACGCCCGATCAAGAGGCAAACCTGATGAGGACTGTGTGGCCACACTGTCCGATGGATCTGTGGCCCGATTCCCACACAGACTTGGTGATTTAGAGGGGCCCTGGGTCCCCAACACCGCCTGCCAGAGCGTGTCACCTCACCAAAGGCTCAGAAGCCCAAGCACACAGAGTCAGGAACAACACTCCCTGAGAGCGAGCTTCCTAAACGGCAAGTTCCAGGGAAATCCCTGTGGGAAGACTCTCAACTCCTCTTGCCATTTTATGAGGAGCGATTTGGGCCCCCACGAGAATGTGGGCTCTGCACCCTGGGGGGCAGATCACCTCTGCTCTCTGTGCTCGGGTCTGTCAAGTGGGGCCACACACTCGTGCCCGCCCGCTGGGGATGGCTGGGCTGGAACGACCTGTCCACAGAGAGCCGGCTACTGTGCAGGGGTGCAAACGTCCTCGACAGAGGTCAGCCCTTTCCGTTCGGAAGCCTCGCGTTTCCCGCAGCCTCTCCAGGTTCAGCAAAGCCTTAGAACACACCCTTCCTCCAGCGCTGCACGGGCTTCCCGAGGCGGGCGGTTCAGCCTCATCCCAGCCCTGGGCAGCCACGGGGGTGCTAGCTCTGCGCTGAGAAAGCTCCTGCTGGCAGCGCGGGAAGCCTGCCTCTCCGCAGCTCCGCGGTGCGCCCCGCCTCCGCGGCGCAGGCCCGCAGGAGGCCTCATTCCCACCGACGCGTGGAGACGCACGGAGGAAGAGAAGCTGGCCAGGGTGGGGGCTCCCCGGGCCCGGCGAGGGGGTGCATAGGTGAACAGAAGGGGACAAGGACAAGGGGCTCGGGGCTGATTCTGGGTGAACAAGGGGGTGCGGGAGCGCTTTAAGCAGGAGAGCCACAAAGGCTGGACTTTGCCGGCCAGTGAGAAGGAGTGACCGCAGCAGAGCTAACGCGCCTTAATCGCTGCCTGACCCCCGGGGTTCTGGCTGGAGCACCCGAGCCGAGAAGGTGCCGCCTGGCGCGGGGGGCGCGGCCCGAGGACTCCTCGCGCGCAGACAGCTCGTGGCTGCCGGGAGCCGACGCCGCAGGGCCCGCCCCCGCCGCCCGGCTGCCCCCGCCGCCCGGGCATCCCGCTCACCTCCAGCGCCTGGCCCAGCTCCAGGTCGAAGGTGACCACGCACACGCACTCCAGCCAGGCCGAGAACCGCGCCCAGGGCGCCGCCGCAGCCCGCGCTCCGGGAGACGCCGCGCCCAGGCTGCAGCGAGCCCGGCGGGGCCCGGCGCCGGACAGCGCGTCCATGGCTGCGGGGACTGAGCCCGCCGCGCGTTGCCGGGGGAACAGCCCGGAGGCGGCGGCCTCGGCACCGGAAGGGACCTCGCCGCGGAGTCGTCGAGCGGCCGCCGCGGACCAGAGGGGCCCCGCTCCGGCCTGCGCGCCCCTGGCGGCCGGAGGAGCGCCGTGCGGGGCAGGGGCGGCGCCCGGCCCACCAGCGAGAAGGGCCCGCTCGGGCCAGAGCGGCCAGAGCCAGGAGGCGGAACTTCCGGGGAGGACGGTGGCGGCGCCGTGGGCGGCTCTGGAAAGTCGGGGCTTCCGGGGGCGCGGCTGGGACAAGCCGGGACACCCGAGACGGGGGTGGGGCTGAGGCTGGCGTACGCGGGCGGCTTTAGCCACCTACGTGCATGGGCGCCGACCCCCTGCCGGCAGCGGGACACGAATTCCGGCCCAGCTGGGACTGCCTCGCGATTCCGGGCCTCCCGCGCTGGGCCCTGGGGCCTCCTGAAGGGGTGGGCTCGTGTCCGAACGCTGGCCGGGGCGTCGTGGTCTGCAGGGCCGCGCCCGCCTCTGCCTCGCCTCTTGGGGCCGGCCGTGACCCGGCTGGGCACACTTAGGCCTGTCGATCGGAGCCAGTAAAAGCCCGTAGCCGTGTCCTTGGAGCCACCTGTGCCGGGATGACCCGCGTCCTCTCTGGCCTCGCGTTCCCCCGCAGCGCGCCCTGTGCGCCGACGGGGCGTGCCCGGATGTGCCCCAGGAAGGCGGTCAGAGGCCCCTCAGTCACACCGCCCAGGGGCGAGCTGGGAGCCAGCACGTAGCCGACTGAAGCGGCTCTGGCTGCGAGGTCAGACTGAGCTAGCCCAGGCCGGAGCCTCAGCCTGCATGTACTCGCGGCCTCTCCGCGCAGGAATGGCCTGGTGCGGAGTCAGGCGGCCCTCCGCTGTATGCTGCTCCCGAATGCATGCCTCCCGGGTCACTGGCCATGGACAGGGGACAGGAGGTTAAGGAGACCGACTAGTCGTTGATTGCCTTGGTCTGCAAGTGATGTACGTATCGCTACAGAAAGTCCCAGGGCCAAAGCTAGTCACTTGGACCCAGCCTAAATGCATGGAGAATGAAGGACGTGGATGTTTGATAAGCCACAGTATTATCCTTTACAATGATCACAAGTCATTGAGCTTAAGATGCCATCATTTTAACATCAGGATAGAGAAGATGCTACCATTTACCCAGGGATGTGCTATCATGTTTTTCAAGCGTTCTACGATAAAATATTCAAATACGCAGAAAAGATAAATTCACTGTACCACGACCATCCGTTTACCTATTACCTGGAATCTACATCAGTAATTAATACTTTGTTTTATCAGTTTTATCTTTATCTTTACATCTGTCCTTTCCCTGTCTCCATCAATCCATCTTATTTTTAAATTAATTTCAAGGACAGTAGTAAACATCAATGCTCTCACCCCTAAATACTGCAGTACGTATATTATTAACTAAGACTTTAAAAAAAAAAAGATTTTAAGATAGAGCGAGAGTGAGAGAGCATGAGCATGGGGGAGGAGAAGAGGGAGAAGGAAGAGCAGGCTCTCCACTGAACAGGGAGCCCAATGCGGGGCTCCATCCCAGGACCCCGGGATCATGACCTGAGCCGAAGGCAGACGCTTAACACGACTGAGCTACCCAGGCACCCCTAATGTTAATCTTCTAACCGTGACATGGCCATGACATTTCACTCCGTTTATTTAGATCTTCTCTAATTTTTCTTAGCAATGTTTTTATTGGTTGGAAATTGGGAGATCACACCCAGGTTTGCTAATTTGCTAGGAAGGCTCAGAGGACTCAGCACATACCATTCTATATTATTACATTATATCATTATTACTGTAAAAGGATACAAAATAAAATCGGCAAAGAGAAAAGGCTCTTGGGAGGCAAAGTTTGGGGGACCAGTCTCTAGCCTCTAGGGTCCTCTCTCAGTGAAGTCCAAGAAGAGGCACTTAAATGTCTCAATGAGTTGTGAGAAGGGTGTGAAACATTGCCTACCAGGGAAGTTAGTTAGATACCCTTATCAGGAGTTCATGTTTCTTTCCTAAGGCTGCTGCAACAAATTGATACAAACGAGGTGGCTTAAAACAACAGAGATGTATCCTGTTACAATTTGGGAGGCAGAAGTCAGAAATCCAAGTGTCAGCAGGTTTGGTTCCTTCTGCAGGCTGTGAGAAAGAATTTGTTCCGGGCCTCTCTGTTAACTTCCGATTGCTGCCTGCAAATCTTGGCTGGATTGTAGATGTAGCATCCTAATCTCTGCCTCTGTTTTTACATCACCTTGTCCTCTGTGTCTTTTCGCTTTTTCTTAGAAGGACACTTGTGGGGGCTCCTGGGTGGCTCAGTGGGTTAAGCCTCTGCCTTCCTGCCCCCGCCCACGCATCAGACTCTGCTCAGCAGAGAGCCTGCTTCCCCCTCCCCCTCTGCCTGCCTCTCTGCCTACTTGTGATTCTCTCTGTGAAATAAATAAATAAAATCTAAAAAAAAAAAAAACACTTGTGTTTGTATTTAGTGCTGCCAATCCCCCCCCCCCCCATCGACAATGATCTTTCTCAGGATCCTTAATTACATCTGCAAAGCCCCCTTTCCCATAACTCACATTGACAGGTTTGGGGTGAATATATATATATATATATATATATATATATATTTTAAGATTTTATTTATTTATTTGACAGACAGAGATCACAAGTAGGCAGAGAGGCAGGCAGAAGGACAGAGAGGGGGAAGCAGGCTCCCTGCTGAGCAGAGAGCCCGATGCAGGGCTCGATCCCAGGACCCTGGGATCATGACCTGAGCCGAAAGCAGAGGCTTAACCCACTGAGCCACCCAGGCGCCCCAGCACTCTGTTCTTACCAAGGCCTGCCCTCAAGGGAAACTCGTCAACCAGCACCTCACTGATCTCAGGGAAGAGGGAGAAGCAGGCTCTATCCCAGGACCCTGAGATCATGACCCAAGCTGAGGGCAGATGATCAAACAATTGAGTCACCCAGATAGCCCTGAAAACAATTTTTTTAAGCTTTTTTATTTAGGGATCCCTGGATGGTTCAGATGGTTAAGCATCTGCCTTCAGCATCTCAGGGTCCTTGGATTGAGCCCCATGTCAGGCTCTCTGCTCAGCAGGGAGTCTGCTTCTCCCTCTGCCCATGCTCTCTCTCTCTGTGTTTCTCTCTCAAATGAATAAATAAAATCTTTTAAAAATATTTTTTCTTTATTTATGAGAGAGAGAGAGAACAGGAGTGGGGAAGGAACAGAGGGAGAGGGAGAAGCAGCCTCCCCCCCCTGAGTGCAGAGTCTGCTGTGGGGCTCCATCCCAGGAACCTGAGATCATGACCTGAGCCAAAACCAAGAGCTGGACGCTTAACTGACTTAACACCCAGGTGTCCCTGAAAATTTTCAGGAAAAAAATTCCATTCACACGAGAAGTGTGGGTGAGCAGATGGGTGAAATAGGTGATTGGGACTAAAAGTGCACTTACTGTGACAGGTGCTGACTAATATACAGGGTTGTGTCACTGCTGTATACCTGAAACTAATACAATACTGCACACTTGGGGAAAAAAGAAAAAAATCTATTTACAATTGTATCAAAATGAATAAAGTTCTTAGGAATAAATCTAACAAAAGAAGTACGCAGAGAAAAGAGCTGAAGCAGCTGGCTAACTGCTTATCCTCAGAAAACCCGTGTTTACTACCTTGACCCTTGGCAGGCACTCGGGAACCTGGATTTCAGGAGGGTTCCCAGCACTCCAGAAAGTGATCAGAGTGGCTCATAATGTATAAACGGTACAAACAATGTGATTTATAAACGGTACAAACAATATGATTTATACCAACTACCTGTTTTCTTCCTGGGTATCTGGAATTTGGGCAGGCACAAGGCAGAGACTGCCTATCTGACCAGCCCTGTAGTGAGCTGAATGATGCTCCTTGCCTTAAAAATATATTCACCCCAGGGGTGCCTGGGTGGCTCAGTGGGTTAAAGCCTCTGCCTTCAGCTCAGGTCATGATCTCAGGGTCCTGGGATCAAGCCCCGCATCGGGCTCTCTGCTCAGCAGGGGGCCTGCTTCCCCACCCTCTCTCTTTCTGCCTGCCTCTCTGCCTACTCTTTTTAAAAAAAAAAAAAAAAACATTTTATTTATTTATTTGAGAGAGAGAGAGAGAGAGAGACAATGAGAGAGAGCATGAGTGAGGAGAAGGTCAGAGGGAGAAGCAGACTCCCCGTGGAGCTGGGAGCCTGATGCGGGACTCGATCCCGGGACTCCAGGATCATGACCTGAGCCCAAGGCAGTCGCCCAACCAACTGAGCCACCCAGGTGCCCTCTCTGCCTACTTTAAAAAAGAAAAAAAAAAGTAGAAGAACAGAGTTCTCTGGCTCCTTTCCAAATGACTCTTGGCTCCTCCCCCATCAGGAAGCAAGAGGGGATTTTCTCTGATATTTACTGTGGGAACCTGGCCAAGGTACTAGAGATAAGTCTCACAATATTGTGGGGGCCCTATGACTGGATCTCCCAAAGTCATTAACTCTCAGGACTGTCCACTCTGAGCCTCCGGCCATCCATCAGTCATAGCCCGGGGCCTCTTGCTGACAGGGCTCCCGGGAGGTTTCTTCTTATGAACCTTGGCTCCGGAAAGCTGTGATGGCTTCTGTTTACCTATCTGTTCCTCTAATCGTTGGTTTGCTGTATCCTCCCTCCCTTCTCTTACAGATCCAAGAAGAGCTGCTGGTTTTCATTCTATTAAGCTTTTTACCTGTTAGGATGAGTGGTAACTTCCAAGCTCCTAACATGTACTCTAACGAGGACCGAACTGACGTAGTAAAAGCAGACAAACTTGCCTCATTTTCAGTCTTAGTGGAAAAGCATTAAATCTTTCACCATTAAGTTTGATGTTAGGTATAGATTTTTCCTAGATATCTTGATGAACTTGAGGAATTTCCTATTTATTCCTTGTTGGTTGAGAGGATTTATTGTGATAGGTATTAACTTTAGTGAAATGCCTTTTCTGCAGCCATTGTGACAATCCTGTGGTTTTTACCCTCTATTCTGTCAATTGTGTATTACATTAAATGAGTTTTGCACACTAAACTAACTTTGCATTCCGATGGGATAACCCCAATAATCTTCGAAGCAATACTTTCTACATGCGGCTGAAATTGGTTCTTCATCCATTCCTGCTGATTTACATGACCATCGTGTGTCCTTTCCTTTCAGCTTGAAGAACTGCTTTTGGTATTTCTGGTAAAGCAGATCTGTCAGCAATGAGTTTTGTTTGCCTGAGAATGTCTTATTTTTTTTTTAATTTTATTTATTTATTTAACACAGAGAGAGGGAACACAAGCAGGAGGAGCAGGAGAGGGAGAAGCAGACTTTCCACCAAGCAGGAGTCTGATGTGAGCCTCAATCCCAGGTCCCTGGGATCATGACCTGGGCCAAAGGCACATGCTTAACGACTGAGCCATTCAGGCACCCCTCTTTTTTATTTTTTAAGATTTTATTTATTGGGGCACCTGGGTGGCTCAGTCATTGAGTGTCTGCCTTCAGGTTGGGTCATGTTCCCAGCTCCTGGGGTTGAGGCCCACGTTGGGCTCCCTGTTCTGCGAGGAGCCTGCTTCTCCCTCTCCCACCCCCTCCTGCTTATGTTCCCTCTCTAGCTTTTTAAAAAAAAAGGATTTTATTTATTTATTTGACAGAGAGAGACCCAGTGAGAGAGAAAGAGCATAAGCAGGGGGAGTGGGAGAAGGAGAAACAGGCTTCCTGTTGAACAGGGAACGCAACACAGAGGGCTTGATCCCAGATCAGGGTCATGACCTGGGCCAAAGGCAGACGCTTAACGACTGAGCCACCCAGGCGCCCCTGCCTGGGAATGTCTTGATTTCGTCTTCATTTTTAAGGGTAGTCTTTCTGGGTATAGAATTTTTTTGTTGGCGGGTTTTCCTTTTCCTTCAGCACTTTGCATATGCCATTTTATTACCTTGTGGTCTCCATTGTCTCTTAGGAGATTTCAGCTTTTTTTTTTTTTAAGATTTTTATTTATTTGACAGAGATCACAAGTAGGAAGAGAGGCAGGCAGGACCCTGAGATCATGACCTGAGCCGAAGGCAGAGGTTTCCGACTGAGCCCCCAGGCGCCCTTAGGTTTCTGCTATAATTGTATCATCCTTACCCTTTACGGATGGGTCATTTTACTCCTACTGCTTTCACAGTTTTCTGTCTTTGATGTGCAGGAATGTGGTGATGGTGTGTAGAGGTGTGACTTGCTCTGTGTTTCTTTCTTGTGGGTCTGTGAGGCAGTGGTCTTATGATGCCCTGGCTTCTGCCTGGCAGCACTGTGAGGGTCCTTAGGGACCCTAACCCTAACCCTAACCATAGTACCTCCTGTTCTGATGGTGCTCTAGAAGTAGTGGTCATTTTATTTAAGATTTCATCTTTCATAGGCACCTGGGTGGTTCAGTAAGTTAAGCAACCGCCTTTGCCTCAGGTCATGATCTCAGGGTCCTGGGACCAAGTCCTGTGTTGGGGAGGGGTCCATGCTCAGCTGGGAGTGTGCTTCTCCTTTTGCCTGCCTCTCTCTCTCTCACAAATGAAATAAGTAAAATCTTTGAAAAAAAGGATTTTATTGGGCGCCTGGGTGGCTCAGTGGGTTGAGCCGCTGCCTTCGGCTCAGGTCATGATCTCGGGGTCCTGGGATCGAGTCCCGCATCGGGCTCTCTGCTCAGCAGGGAGCCTGCTTCCCTTCCTCTCTCTCTCTGCCTGCCTCTCTGCCTACTTGTGATCTCTGTCTGTCAAATAAATAAATAAAATCTTTAAAAAAAAAAAAAGGATTTTATTTTTAGGTAATCTCCACACCCAGTGTGGGGCTTGAACTCATGACCCTGAGATCAAGACTCCTGTAGTCTATTTACTGAGCCGGCCCAGCACCCCTAGGCGGCACTCAGTTCACATCAGAGTTTTACTTTTTCCAATGTTTTGGTGAATAATTTTGCACTTGGTGTTCTTAGTGGTAGAATTTATTCTAGTTGACCCTTCTGTGTCAGAAATACTGAATCCAGATTGGCTCTGTTTTAGCTGCTTTGTGTACACTATAAGGCCCTTTCGGAGAGAAGGCTGGGAGGGAATTATCTATGCCGACCACGTCCTGTGACACCGACAGAAACAAGGATCTGGTGGCTGTACGTATTTCCTCTAGCTTGTCCAGTGCTTCCTTGTCTCCACTCACCATTTTCTTCTCTCTCCTTTCCAGTTTTTAAAATATACAGGTGGCCAGAGGTTAATTTTATCATTTCGCTTTAACACACAGACAGGATCTAACGAGTAGCAAACGTGGCCAGTCACAGATTTGGTGACAGTTGTGGCTGCACATGCTCATTTGCAATGCTCACTCTCCACTTGCAATAGGGGTAGATGTATCTTGTCAGACAAAAACATAGCGTCGCTTTGTTGTTGAGTGGAAGTTCAAATGTGTTAGAAAGGGGCAAACGGACACCGACTGTCCAGAGGGCAGCCTCTACCTGTCTTCCACTCATGCTTCAGCTCCACACCCACCTGTGCCTGCCTGCTCTGCGATAATGGAGCTGGGTCCTGGAAGCCTCTCTGTTCTGGATTTGGAAAGATGTTAAGCTCTGCCCGTAGAGAGTGTTGGAGAGGGGCTTCCTGGTTTGGCCGTGTGTCCTTTCTCCTTTGCAGCTGCTAGAGGCACATGTGGGAGACGTGCAGTGATTTGCGAGTGGCTTCCTGAGAAGTTTCAGCATCAGTCCTGAGGACAGATTCTCGGGGAGTCCCACAGATTACCTCAGCAGAAGGCTTTCCAGGCCTAGCTTGCCTGCGCTTTGTGGGGTGTATTCCTGTCCATCAGCCTCTGCTCATATCACTGCTATCCCTGGACAACCCAGGGAATGTGTCTGTTGTCCACTGGGATGCAGTTACACAACCCAGCAACACAGAATGTATTCCCACCTTGGGGAGGGGACCTCCCTTCCAAGTTATGTCCTTTCTTGGATATAGAGTTCTCTGTACTCCTTTATAATTAATCCCCTGCTATCGATAATTTTTATATCAGGCTTTCTCTGTTAAAGTCATTGTGTGGTTTCTGTCCCCTTATTGGACCATGACCATTGATACAGAGGGGAAGAAACCAAGCAGGGAAAGGCTATGAGGTATGCGCATGTGCATGGACATGTGTACATGGGTGTACGAAGGCTTTAGATTTGAAATAGAGAGGTCAGGGGAGCCCTCACTGAGAAGGGGACAAGGCAGTCGGATCTAGGAGGAAGTTAACAAGCGTAGCAATAGCTAGAGGAAAGCATAGGCAAGAGGGCTGTGGCAGGAGGTTATCACAACTGAGTCAAATGGACAAGGGGCAGAGTAGGGGAAATGGGAAAAGATCACATAGGACCTTGCAAGTAACAAGGACTTGGCTTTCTGGCTGTGTGAGAGGACGGTTGGGGGAGGGATGTGATGAGCTTGTTTTCACTGGATCTCTCTAGGTGCTATGCTGATGTAAGCAGGCCTCTAGCAAGAATGTCAGAAGAGAAGCAGGGAATTCACTGGGAGGCTGCTGTTGTGAGTCAGGTAAGAGAAACTGGTCTTGGCCCAGTGTGTGGTTGTGGAGAGCTGGCCATATTTAGAAGTGCAGGGATTTGCTGATAAATCAGTGTGCAGTCTAAGAGGAGAAGGGCCCAGGTTGACCCCAGACACTGTGGCCTGGGCACAGGAAGAACATCAAGATAGACAGAGGGTTATGGGCACTCCCACAGCTGAAAAACCAGTGGGAACATTTCTAGCATACGGCCCCCTGCCCCTGAGCCCCCATTCTGCAGCTCAATCCATGGCACTGCCAACTTTTTTTTTTTTTTTAAAGATTTTATTTATTTGACAGACAGGGATCACAAGTAGGCAGAGAGGCAGGCAGAGAGAGAGGAAGGGAAGCAGGCTCCCCACTGAGCAGGGAGCCCAATGCAGGGCTCGATCCCAGGACCCTGGCATCATGACCTGGGGCAAAGGCAGAGGCTTAACCCACTGAGCCACCCAGGTCCCCTGGCACTGCCAACTTCTGCCCGAAGGGGCCTTCACTGCTGAAAGTGCAGGGAGCTGCTCTTCTTGCTTGTAGGGCCATTGATTTTTTTCCCCTTTTTAAAAGATTTTATTTATTCTTTTAAGAGAGAGTGAGTAGGAGGGAGAGGGAGAGAGAATCTGAAGCAGACTCTGCACTGAGTGCAGACACAAGGCTCAATCCACAGCCACCAGATCGCTGCCTGAGTCCAAACCGAGTTCGACGCTCAACCCACTGAGCCTCCCAGGCTCCCAGTGGATGCTTTTTTAAAACCCAATTCCTGGAAGTTGACCCTACAGAACTTGCCAGACATCTGCCCTGCAGGATGCAGGGAGAAGTGCTCAAGGGACCGGAGACATCCTGCTCTAAAGCGACCCAAGAGGGTGCTGGACCTGCAGGGCGAGCCCCGAAGGAGGCGTGCTCCAGCAGCTCTGCGGGCCCCCCTGCGGACAGCGCTCGGCACAGCAATGGCCCAGACGGCTTTCCCCGGGGCCCGGAGGATTGGGAGGGGAGGCAGGACCTTTGGCTTAGACTCCCCTTAGGTTTCCATTTCCAGCATTTCCCCACGCTCCACGCTGACTTCCGAAAGGATAGCTCTCATTTCACTTTATTTCGTTATTGTTTTAAAGCAGGTTTTATTTATTTACTTGACAGAGAGCGCGAGAGGGCACAAGCAGGGGGAAGGGCAGAGGGAGCAGCAGACCCCGGCCGAGCAAGGAGCCCCATCGGGACTCGATCCCGGGACCATGACCTGAGCCGAAGGCAGACGCTTCCCCGACCGAGTCCCCCGGGGCGCCCCATCAATCGCACCGTGCAGGTGGGTGTGACGAACTCGCGGCGCCGAGTTCACCGCGCGAACAGCCGCGAACCCCCGCGGGGCGCCTGGAAAAAGGAGCGCGTCCGCGGCGGCTGCGCGGGCGCTCGCAGGCCGGCGAGGGAGCAGGACGCAGAGGGCGCCCCGCGGGCACCGTGGCGGACCGCCGCTCACGCTGGCCTGGGCCCCGCCCTCCCCAGCGCCGAGGAGCTCCGGAAACGGCCCCGGGGGGGACGCCCTAGCGCAGGAGGACGCCCACCCCAGGGGTGGGGCCCTCAGGCCGCGTCCGGTCTCGGGAGGGGTGGCTGTGCGACCGCCGTGGCCCAACCCCAGAGCAAGTTTATTAAGCTCGCTCAGAAACGCGGTCGTGCCTCAGGGCAGCGAGCGACAAGAGCGGGCCGCACGCCACCGCACCGCGCTCCCGTCGCCGCCGTGCAAGGGCTGCCCCCGCGCGGGCCGCGTCCAAGCAGGCGCGCTGCCCCGCCCCGCCCCGCCCCGCCCCCGGCTCGGCCCCGCCCCACCCCCGGTTCGGCCCCGCCCCGGCGCGCGCCCTCGCGCCAGACACCGCCCCCGGCGTGCGCGCGCGCTCCCGCTGCCGCCGCCATTTTGGAGCGACCCCAGCGCCGCCCGCGGCCCGAGCCGGTCCCGAGCCGCCGGCGGGCCCGCGCCGTGTCCGTGGGCGCCGTGTCCGTGGGCGCCGCGCCCTGCCGGGCCCATGTGCGTGCGGCTAGCCCCAGGTCGCCCGGGCTTCGCCTCCGCCCGCGCCCTGGCCTCCACCCGGGCCTCCGAGGAGCCGCCGCGACGCCCGGCCCGCGGGGCAGGTGAGTGCGGCCGCCCGCCGCGGTTCTTCCCAGCCGGGCCCTCCGCTCCGGCCGCGCCCGTCGCTGCCCCGTCGTGACCGCCCCGCTGTGGGTGCGCCCGTGTCTGCCCGCCCCGTCCCTGTTCCCCCCGTCGGTGTCCTCCACCACACTGCCCCCTCAGCGGTGCCCCTCGTCAGTGTCCCCGCACGGTGTCCCCCCTCCGGCCCCCTCCCTCCGGCCAGCTCCTCCCCGTCCCCGAGGCAGTGTCCGCCTCCGCCTCGGGCGGGGGTGCCCTCCCGGCCCTGACCCCCAAGTGCCCTCCTCACCTGCCACGGCCCGGGCCTCCGCACGGCTCCCGCCCTTCTCCCGCCCGGGAGGGACCCTGACCACTGGGCCGCGCTCCGCACCCGCCGGCGCTCCCCTCTCTACCTGTTGCGGCGGGACTCTCCCTCCCCCGTGTCCACGCTCGTCCCTGCCCGGCCGCTCTCTGATGCGCCCCTCTGTCTGGCGCGCGCAGCTTCCCTTCCCCGGCCTGCCCCGTGTCTTCCTCCGGCCCCATCAGCGCTGCCTTCCCTCGTGCGCCTCACAGGCCCTGACCTGTCGCGGTCGCCTCCCGCACCCCCCGCCTGCCGCTTGGCGTTGTCCACCCCCTTGTTACTGCCTGTTCTGAGCCTGCCGCTGTCACCCCAGCTCCCCCGCTCCGTCACTCCCCAGCGGTCCCTGCCTTCCCTGCAGCCCTGCCCCTGTCACTCTGCCCACCGGCCTTGTCCCTGTGGCCTTCTCGGCCCGCTGTCACCTGCTCCTGTGGCCTGCCCGACACTCAGCTCTTACTGTTCCCCACGTTCCTTGCTTTCTAGCTCCTCTTGCATTTGGGCCTTTCTGACTCCTGTCAGCCAGGCTCCGAGCGGTGAGAAGAGCTGGGGGGCGGGCAGGGCCTCCCAGGCCGGGAGGACCGCAGGTGCAGTGGCCGGGTGGTGGAGCTTCTCCAGGAGCCCAGATGATCCGAGCGCGTGGCCAGGGTGGGCTCTTGGCCTTGCCGCGGAGGGAGGGAGAGGCGGGGTGTTGGGTGGCGCGGTTGTGTTCAGACCTTGCCGGTCAGCTTAGATGTTTGCAGGCAGAGTGGCGGCCCGTGCAGACGGCTTGGAAGCGGGTGTGGTGGGGAGGGCTCAGGGTGCTGTCTGGGCTTCTTGGTGGCACAGATGGGTGCACTGTGGCACCGTTTACTGAGCTGGGGAAGCAGGGTGGGGTGCTGGCAGGAGCAGGGTGTCATTCTGGGTTGGAGGTGGAAAGTGAGGTTTTCCTTTGGCTCGGAGAGGCGGGAGACTCGGACACATGCAAGGGTCAAGCAGGAAGCCGTCTGGGCAGGAGAATCTGAAGCCCCCGGGAGAGCTCGGGGTGCGGGTAAACAGGACCGCAGCACGCGGTAGTGTTTAAAGTCTAGGTCAGGGCACAGCGCAACATCTGGCCTTTATTGTGTGCTGCCGCTGGGAATGCTTTGTATGAGTGCCTTGGTGCTCGCGGGACCTCCGGGGTATGGGACGGTTACCACCCATCTTACAGATGAGAAAACAGGTGTCACATCTCCGACGGCTGACGAAAGCTCCTCCCCTTCCTTTTCCTTTCGGTTAAGGAAAAAGGCTAACTTTCTTTTTTTTTTTTTTTTTTTTTAAAGATTTTATTTATTTATTTGTCATAGAGAGAGAAGCGAGAGTGAGCACAGGCAGACAGAGTGGCAGGCAGAGGCAGAGGGAGAAGCAGGCTCCCTGCCAAGCAAGGAGCCCGATGTGGGACTCGATCCCAGGACGCCGGGATCATGACCTGAGCCGAAGGCAGCTGCTTAACCAACTGAGCCACTCAGGCGTCCCAAAAAGGCTAACTTTCAAAACCCGTGTTCGAAGTTTTTGCATTAGAATGGTAGCTGATGACGTACCCAGGATTTCTGTGTGCACATGTGTGTGTTCCAATAAAGCTTTATTTAGAAAAAGAAGCGCAGGCCCTTTTTAAAGTGCATCACATACATCATCTTACTGAATTCTTTTTTTAAACAAAGTGCTTTACCTTTTTCTATGCTTATACCCTTGTGAGATGTAACAGACATTTTGACGAAAGGGGGTACATGACTTGTGCAGAATTTTCTATGAACCAGAGAGTGAAAAGCAGATCTAAATTTCGTATTTTGACATCTAAACCAGTAAGCATTTACATTTTTCCCCGTCCCCTTCTGTCCATTTCCTAAACATTTACTTCTTAAAACACCTTAATGACGCTGCCTACTTGTGATCTGCCTGTCAAATAAATAAGTAAAAAATCTTTAAAAAGGGGGGGGGCGCCTGGGTGGCTCGGTGGGTTAAAACCACTTAACGACACAGTTACTGCTGATGTTCCTATTCCTATTTATGTGAAGACGCTGAGGCACAAGTTAAGGAAAGTGTCCAAGATCACAGTAAATCCATGGGAGACCCAGGACTCAGCTCAGCTGGTCACACTCTAGAGCTTGTGCCTTTCACTCTCGCCTCCTGTGGGTGCCTCCTGGGGAAGTCTGAGCTCCGAGTGAAAGTCGGGCGATTCCAAGCAGGCGTCGTGAAGCCAGTCTCATTCGCACCCCATTCCTAAGCATCCTCAGCCATTCACTTTTTGGGAATCCTGTCAAATCTGGGTAGAGCAATATCTTAACACACAGCGTCTTTTATTTCTTTAGCCTTTCATTTCTTTAAAATTAATACAAGGTTCCCGGGTGGCTCAGTCAGTTAAGCACCTGCCTTCCGCTCAGGCCGTGATCCCAGGTTTTGGGATTGAGCCCTGAGTTGGGCTTCCTGCTCATCAGGGGTCTGCTTCTCCTCCCTCTGCCTGCCCCCACGGCTTGTGCTCTCTCTTTCTGCTCTCTCTCAAATAAATAAAATCTTAAAAAAAATACTCCACTAAAAATTATTATTATTATTATTTTTAAAGATTTTATTTATTTTATTTGACAGACAGAGATCACAAGTAGGCAGAGAGGCAGGCAGAGAGAGAGAGAGGAGGAAGCAGGCTCCCTGCTGAGCAGAGAGCCCGATGCGGGGCTTGATCCCAGGACCCTGGGATCATGACCTGAGCCGAAGGCAGAGGCTTTAATCCACTGAGCCACCCAGGCGCCCCTCCACTAAAAATTATTGAAGAATATTTTACACCCAGTGAAATGTGCAGATCTTAAATATGTTTGCTGAATTTTTTTTTTTAAAGATTTTTATTTATTTATTTATTTGACAGAGATCACAAGTAGGCAGAGAGGCAGGTAGAGAGAGAGGGGGAGGCAGACTCCCTGTGGAGCAGAGAGCCCGATGCAGGGCTCGATCCCAGGACCCTGGGATCATGACCTAAGCCGAAGGCAGCGGCTTAACCCACTGAGCCACCCAGGCGCCCCTGTTTGCTGAATTTTGACAAAGGTATACACCAGTGTCTCCATCACTCATGTCAAGATATAGAACATTTCTGTCATTCCTAAAAGTTTCCTTGTGTCCCTTGAGTTACTGCAACCAACCTCCAAATCAGGCAACCATTGTTCGATTTCTGTCATTACAGATTAATTTTGCAGGTCCTTCGACTTCATATAAATGAAATCATAAAGTGTATGCTCTTTTGTGTCTTGTCTTTTGCCCAGTGTAATGCTCTTGAGATTTATTTATTTATATATTTATTTACTTGCCTCTTACTTTTTTTTTTTTTTTAAAGATTTTATTTATTTATTTGACAGACAGAGATCACAAGCAGGCAGAGAGGCAGGCAGAGAGAGAGAGGGAAGCAGGCTCCCTGCTGAGCAGAGAGCCTGATGTGGGACTCGATCCCAGGACCCTGAGATCATGACCTGAGCCGAAGGCGGCGGCTCAACCCACTGAGCCACCCAGGCGCCCTTGCCTCTTACTTTTTAAGGAATCTCTGTGTCCAACAGAGATTGAGTCTGTGATGAAGAGTTCCACACTCCACTGACTGAGCTAGTCAGGTGCCCCTTGAGGTTTATTGATTTAAATGCTTGTGTCTGGTGGCTCAGTCGGTTAGGCATCTCCCTTCAGGTCATGGTCTCGGGATCCTGGGGTCGAGCCCCACATCAGGTTCCCCCCTTAGTGGGAAATCTGCTTATCCCTCTCCCTTTGCCCTTCCCCCTGCTGGTATGCTCTCTCAAATAAATAAACGACATCTTTAAAAAAAATGCTTGTATCTGTATTTTTTGCTTTTGGAGTAGTATTAATTTGCATGAAAATATAATTTATTTCTTTTTGTATTGATATTGGGTTGCTGTCACTTGTTTGGATGTTACGACTAAAGTCAAGATTCTTATGCAAATCTTGTGGATATGTGGTATTTCTTTTGGGTAGATATTTAGGAGTGGAATTGCTGGTTCATAGTAGAGATATATGTTTAACTTTTTTAGAAACTGCCAAACCATTTTCCAAACTGGTACCACTTTACATTCCCACCAGTACTGTATGAGAGTTCCAGTTTGTCCATACCCACACCAGCCCTAGGTATTGTCAGTCTTTTTAATTTTAGTTATTCAGGTGATAGTGATATCTCATTGTGGTTTAATTTGCATTTTTCTGATGAATGACAGTGAACAACTGTTTTATTTTTATTTTTTATTTTTTATTTTTTTAAAGATTTTATTTATTTGACAGACAGAGATCCCAAGCAGGCAGAGAGACAGGCAGAGAGAGAGGAGGAAGCAGGCTCCCCGCTGAGCAGGGAGCCCGATGTGGGGCTCCTGATCCCGGGACCCTGGGATCATGACCCGAGCCGAAGGCAGAGGCTTTAACCCACTGAGCCACCCAGGTGCCCCTGTTTGTTTTATTTTTGGTGAACGCTTTTTAAAGATTTTATTTTATTTTAGAAAGTAAGAGAACGTGTGCATGCTTCCCAAGTGCATTGGAGGGACGGGCAGAGAAGGAGGGAGAGGGCCAAGCAGACTCCGAACTGAGCCTGAGCCTGACATGGGGCTTGAGCTCATGACCTCAAGATCGTGACCTGAGCTGACCTGAGCAGAAATCAAGAGGCAGATGCTTAATTGCTGAGCTACCCAGGTGCCCCTTGGTGGACAACGTTTTATATGCTAATTGGCCCCTTATGTTTTTCTTGTGAAGTATCAGGTTTTTAATCCACCCTTGATTGGATTGTTTGTGTTTTAAAGATTTTTATTTATTTAGAGAGCATGCTGGGGGGCGGGGAGGAGCAGAGGGAGAGGGAGTGAGAGAGCCTTAAGCAGACTTGTTCTGACTGCGGAGTCCGTTGTGGGCTGATCCTGTGACCCTGAGACCCAAGCTGAAACCCAGGAGTCCCAAGGGCCGACAGACAGCCACCCAGATGCTCCAAATTGTTTATTGTTCATTTAGGAGTTAAAATATATATGTGCTGATTACGAGTCCTTTATGATTGTGTGTGTGTGTGTGTTTCTGTGTAAGGAGTAAATTTTTAAATATTTTATGGTTTGCCTATTTTTCTTTTTAATTTTATTTACTTTTTTTTTTTTTTTTTTCCAAGATTTTATTTATTTCGGAGAGAACGCAAGTATGAGTTGGGGGTTGGGGGCAGAGGGCGAAGCAGTCTCCCTGCTGAGCAGAGAGCCTGATGTGGGGCTTGACCCAGGACTGTGGAATCAGAACCAAGCCAAAGGCAGACACTTAACCAAATGAGCTGCCCAGGTGTCCTGATTTTATTTACTTCTTAAAAAGTAATCTCTGCATATGGGGTGCCTGGGTGGCTCAGTGGGTTGAGCCCCTGCCTTCAGCTCAGGTCATGATCCCAGGGTCCTGGGGTCGAGCCCCACATCGGGCTCTCTGCTCAGCGGGGAGCCTGCTTCACCCTCTCTCTCTGCCTCTCTGCCTGCTTGTGATCTCTGTCTCTCTGTCAAATAAATGAATAAAATCTTTAAAAAAAAAAAGCAATCTCTGCATACAACGTGGGGCTTGAATTCATGATCCCAAGATCAAGGGTCATATGCTGTACTGACTGAACCATCCAGGTATCGCTTCTCTGGGTTTTTTTAAGAGATTTTATTTGTTTATTTGACAGAGAGAGATCACAAGCAGGCAGAGAGGGAAGCAGCCGGGAGGGGAATAGGCTCCCTGCTGAGCAGAGAGCCCGATGCGGGGCTCGATGGTAGAGCCCTGGGATCATGACCTGAGCCGAAGGCAGAGGGTTTAACCTACTGAGCCACCCAAGCACCCCACCCAGGTGTCCTCTTAATGGTGTCTTTTGATGAACAGAAAATTTTAAGTTGGGTGAAGTAAAAAAACTCATCAATATATATATTTTAAAAATTTATTATTAAAGATTTTAGGGGCGCCTGGGTGGCTCAGTGGGTTAAAGCCTGTCTGTCTGTCTGTTTGTCTGTCAAATAAATAAATAAATAACTAAATAAAATCTTAAAAAAAAAAAAAGATTTGATTTATTTTGGGTCGCCTGGGTGGCTCAGTGAGTTAAAGCCTCTGCCTTTTGCTCGGGTCGTGGTCCCAGGGTCCTGGGATCGAGCCCTGCATCGGGCTCTCTGCTCCACGGGGAGCCTGCTTTCCCCCCTCCCTCTGCCTGCCTCTCTGCCTACTTGTGATCTCTGTCAGATAAATAAATAAAATTAAAAAAAAAAAAGATTTTATTTATTTGACAGACAGTGAGAGAGGGAATCCAGGCAGAGGGGAGTGGGAGAAGGAGAAGCAGGCTTCCCACTGAGCGGGGAGCCCGATGTGGGCGTCGATCCCAGGACCCTGGGATTGTGATCTGAGCCAAAAGCAGATGCTTAATGATTGAGCCACCCAGGCACCTCTGATTATTTTTTTAATAATCTCTACACCCAGTGGGGGGCTCAGATACAACTCCGAGATTGAGAATTGCGTGTTTCTCTAGCTGAGCTAGCCAGGTGTCCTGTCAGTGTTTTTTTTTTTTTTTATTTTTATTATGTGTCCTAACAGTTTTACGTGTACCAGTGCTGTGAAAACACTCTTTTTCTTGTTAAGGTTTTATTTATTTGAGAGTGCGAGCACTCACGCAGGGGGAGCTGCAGGTAGAGGGAGAAGCAGAGAACCTGACATGGGGCTCGATCAACCTGAGGTGAAGGCAGACACTTAAACAACTGAGCCATCCAGGCGCCCCTCTTTTTCTTTTTAAAAAAACTTATGTATTTGGGAGAGAGAGAGCGCAAGCACACAAGCGGGAGGAGCAGGAAGAGGGAGAAAGAGTCCCAAGCGGACTCAGCGCTGAGCACAGAGCCTGGTACGGGGCTCCGTCTCACAACCCTGAGATCAGGACCTGAGCTGACACTAAAAGTCGGACACTTAACTAACTGTGCTGCCCAGGCACCTCCCCCTTTTTAATTTTTTTGGTAAAAAAATTTTTTTTTAAGATTTTATTTTTAAGTAATTTCTACACCCAACATGGGGCTTGAATTTGCAACCCCCAGATCAAGAGTCACACATTCCACTGACTGAACCAGTCAGACACTCCTGTAAAAGTTGTATAGTGGGTGGTTTTGTATTTTGATTTGATTTACCTTTTTCTTTTTAACATCTTTATTGAGATTCAGTTGCTATACAATAAACCACACATGTTTAACCTGTAATTTGGTAAGTTTTGACATCTGTATACACCTGTGAAATCATCACCACAGTGTAGTGAACATGTCTACCATGCCCCACATTTCCTCATACCATTTTGGGAGCCCTCAGTCCCACCCTTTCCTGGCTTTCCATCTCCAAGCAAATACTGATCTTTCTGAATGATCCATCTTTCATTATTACTATTATTTTTTAAAAGATTTTATTTATTTATTTGACAGAGAGACAGAGATCACAAGCAGGCAGAGAGGCAGAGAGAGAGGGGGAAGCAGGCTCCCCGCTGAGCAGAGAGCCCGATGCGGGGCTTGATCCTAGGACCCTGAGATCGTGACCCGAGCTGAAGGCAGAGGCTTCACCCACTGAGCCACCCAGGCGCCCCTCATTATTTTTCAATGTGAGGTGAAATCAGGGTAACTCCCTCACCCCCCGTATGGTTTACAAAATCATCCGAGCTTTTTTGGGGAACCTTTGTTATAAATTAAACATATGTGTGCAGGCTTATTTCTGGGCTTTTTGTTACATTTTATTGGTGTATTTTTCTATCCTGTGCCAACATCACACTGTCTTAATTACTGTAATTTAATAGTAAGTCTTGAGATGAGGTAGTGTAAGTCCTCACCTTTATTCTTCTACAAAATTGTATTGCCAGCTTTCGAATAAGCTCTCCAATAGGTACAGAAGTTTTTGTTAGAAGCTTGGTTGGGATTATGTTGATTCTGTACATCAGTGTTAGAATTGAAGTATTAACATAGTCTTCTGATTTGTACAGATGGTATATTTCCATTTATGTAAATCTCCTTGCATTTTTCTCAGCAGTATTTTACAGATACACTTTTTTCATTCAGTATATTTGTAGGTATTTGATATTTTTGGTTATTTAAAACATTTATTTAGAGTATTTTATTTGTTTATTTTTAAATAATCTCTACACCCAGCATGGGGCTCAGATCCACAGTCCTGAGATCAAGAGTCACAAGCTCCATTGACTGAGCCAGCCAGGTGCCCCATTTTCTATCGTTTACTTAAATTTTTTTTTTTTTTTTTTTTTTTTTTTTACTTATTTGAGAGAGAAAGAGAGTATGGGAGAGGGAGGGGCAAAGGGAGAGGGAGAAGCAGACTTCATGCTGAGCAGGGAGCCCGACACGGGGCGATCCCAGGACCTGTGATCATGACCTGAGCCAAAGGCAGACAATCAACTGACTAGGTTAGTCACCCAGTCACCCCCCATTTTCTACTTTTTAAAGTTATTTGCTGTTAACAAAGTTATTTGCTGATTTATGTATCCTGCAACTTTGCTCAATTCATTTCTCAGTTTTCATACTGGGTTTATATATTCCTTCAGATTTTTCTTCCTATATAATCATATCATCTTGAAGGAAGACAGTTTTACTTTCTTTTCCAGTTCTAATGCTTTTTATTTCCTTTTCTTGCTTTATTGTACTGGCTGGAACCTCTAATACAGTGTTGAATGGAAGTGGTGATAGTGGGCCTTCGGGGGTTGAGGATGTTGCTTTCTGGTCCTATTTTGTGGATTGGTTTTCCTTTTTTAATTATGAAAGGGTGTTGGATTTTGTCAAATGTCGTTCCTGCGTCTGTTGAGATTATTTGATTTCTGTCCTTTGTCCTATCCGTATGGTGTGCTGTATTAAGTGATTTTCAGGTATTAAAGTAATTTTTCAGTCTTAGGATAAGTTCCCTTGGTGTGGTGTGTAATGCTTTTTATATGTGGCTGGATTTGGTTGGCTAGTATTTTGTTGAGGTTTTCTTTATGCATATTCGTAAGAGAGCTAGGACTTTCTTTTCACATGATCTCATTGGTTTTGGTAATACCAGCCCTTTAGATGACTTGGGAAGCTGTTCTGTCCTTTTTGAAGATTAGTTTTCTATATGGGCTAATTTTCCTTCAGCCTGAAGCACTTCCTTCAGCGTCTCTTATGCTGTGAGTGTGCTGGCGACGGAGCCCCTCAGCTTTTGTCTGGAAAGCTCTTCGTTTTTGTATCATTTTGTGTTACTTGATTTCGTCATGGTGTGTGTACTCTTCAGTCCTCATCCTCTGTTTTCCCCGTCCACCCACCCACCTCCCTTCTGGTGACCCTGTCTGTTCTCTGTAGTGAAGTTGAGAAGGTCTTTATTCTTTGGTTTTGAAGGATATTTTTGCTGAATATAGAATTCTGGGTTGATAGCTTTCTATTTTTCAGCACTTTGAAGAATTTGTGCTGTTGTCTCTTAGCATCTGTTGTTTCTTATGAGAAGTCTGGTATCCTTCTTAACCTTTTTTCCTACTGTGTTAGAGGTATTTTAATAAATATTTTTATTTATTTTTTTTAAAGATTTTATTTATTTATTTGACAGAGAGAAATCACAAGCAGGCAGAGAGGCAGGCAGAGAGAGAGGAGGAAGCAGGCTCCCTGCTGAGCAGAGAGCCCGATGTGGGGCTCGAACCCAGGACCTGGGATCATGACCTGAGCCAAAGGCAGCGGCTTAACCCACTGAGCCACCCAGGCGCCCCTTAATAAATATTTTTAACGATTATTTACTTATTTTTAGAGTAAGAGTGTGCATGTGCATGTGCATGCGTGGGGTGTGGGGGGCAGAGGGAGAGGGAGAGAGAGAATCTCAAGCAGACTCCCTCCCTCCCATTGAGTGTGGAGCCGATGTGGGGCTCTGCCCCACGACCCTGAAATTGTGACCTGAGCCAAAATCAAGAGCCGGGCACCTAACTGACTGAGCCACTCAGGTGCCCCTACTTATTATTATAAACACTTTCTTTTTATTAGAATTTTTCCTCTTTCATTTTGACTATAATGTACTAGGTGTACTTTTGTATTTTTCCTTTTAGGTATTTACGTAGTTCCTTGGATCTGTGTGTTGGTATATTTAGTCAAATTAGAAACTTTTTGGCCGTTGTCTCTCAGATATTTCTTCTGCCTCATATTCTTTCTCCTCTCCTCTTGGGACCCCAGTGATAATTATTTTAGACTGACCTCCTCCTGTAGGTTTGAATATGTTTGTCCTTTTAATATTCCTTTTTTTGTGTTTACATTTGTATGTTTTCTATTCTGTCTTCACAGTCATTGTTTTCTTTTTTGTGTTCATTGTGTTGTTTATTCCACCCAATAACATTTTATTTTATTTTATTTTAATTAATTAATTACTTTAAAGATTTTATTTATTTATTTGACAGAGGTCACAAGTAGGCAGAGAGGCAGCAGAGAGAGAAGGGGAAGCAGCATTCCCGCTGAGCAGAGAGCCCAATGCGGGGCTCGATCCCAGGACCCTGAGATCATGACCTTTAGGCAGAGGCTTCACCCACTGAGCCACCCCGGTGCCCCATCCAGTAACATTTTAATTTCAGATACTGTATTTTTCAGTCCTAGAACTTCTTCTTCTTCTTCTTTTTTTTTTTGTCAAGTTTGCATTTCTCTGGTAATACTCATTTCTTCTTCACTCCTTCTGATGTTTTCCCCAAATCTTTTAATGTATTTATAATTGCTGTTTTTGTAGTTCTCATCTGCCAGTTCGAACATATGGTCATTTGACAGTTTTCTACCTCACATGTCTAGTAATTTTTAATTACATGATGAACATTATGGCTGGGACATTCTAGAGACTCTGATTCGGGTTATCTTACTGTAGAGAGTGTTGAGTTCTGTGCAGGCAGACTGGTACAGTTTTGGGAGATCATCTGGATCCTACAGAAGCATGCAGCCTGTAGGCTGGGTCTTTTGTTTTGGCCCTAAGTTTTAAGACCTAGCCTTTGGGTTCTGGAACGTGGTTTTCATTCCTCTAAGGTGTGGCCTGTCTAGGGTTTTAATGGAAAACCTTTCTCATTTGGCTGAACTGAAACTCCGGATTCTCTCCTGCCAGGACCGGCAGCGGCTGGCGAGAGTCTCGGCTCGGCTCTTCTTCCTCGCAGCCTCTGCTTTCTGCTTGTGTTTCTTCAGCTTTACTGACGTAGAGTAGACAGACAAAACGATGCTGTTTAAGCGACGTTGTGGCGATCTGGTGTGTGTGATGTGAGCGCTCTCCCTGTATGCTGGGCCGCCACGTTGGCCACTGCAGGGTGCACAGGAGTCCCGGGCTGCCTGCTCAGCAGGGAGTCCGCTCCCCCACTGCCCCTGCCTTCTGTCTCTCCCAAGTAAAGAGATAAAGTCTTTAAATCCGGGAAGTGAGTGGCGCTCCTACCGGGGCCGGGTTTCCTCCTGGGAGCGGGCTCAGCAGCAGCCCGGTCCCCGAGGCGGTCGTGGCGGGTGCGACCCAGCGGCCCGCCACGACCCGGCGCTGCGCACTCGGTCTTGCTCGCTGTTCGCGCTGCCCTGCCAGATCCGCGCCGTCGTCGTCTGCTGCCTGGCCGGGGACGCGGACACCCTGGGCTTAATCACCGTGCTTTGGTGCAGTCAGTGGAGAAGCTGACTGCGGGCCAGGCTGCTAGACGCGGGGCTGAGGACGCAGTCGCTTCCTCCACTTGTAACCGTTGCACGCTACCGCACACGGCCCCGTCCGTGTCCCTGCTCCCGCGCACTGAACTCTGCCCCGGGCAGCACTGCTGTCCGCCCTGGGAGACTGCATTTTTGTCCCCGTCAGTAAGGACGCCCCAGGGCACAGGGAACCAGTGGCTCTGTCCTCAGGCCCGAAGGCAGGACGTCGTCTGGGCAGAGTGCTGCAAGGTCTGCCGGAGGCCGGGCTCCCTGCCGCAGGGCTGCGCGTTGCGCGTTCTCCATTTGTGGCCGAGCAGAGGATGCCCGGTGTCCTCTCTGTGGGCTGCTGTCGACACTAGCACGATGCCAGCTACGCCTGTAACTGCCACCTGGAAGCCCCCTTCTGTCCCCTTCTGTCCCTGAGACGTAACTCAGGCACGATAGAGCTGGCCTTTCCCGTGCGCGGTTAGCGGCGGTGGCACTGCTGGTCCCAGAGGGCTCGGCTCCCCGAGGAGAAACCTGCCGACTGCTCCCTGTCGAAGACGTGCACTTCCCTCCTCAGGGTCTTGTTTCCCCTCAAGCCTATGAGACCCTCCTCTGTCCCTTTCTTGGCTCAGTCCTGGTTAGGACCTTCATGTCCTCTGCCTGCATCTTCATAACCCTTTCTGTAGCTCCTTTGATACCTCCTTTTCTTTTTGTATTGACTGGGCCGGAGTCTGGTGTCACACGGAGATTGAGAATATGGGCTCCGCTGCCAGCCAGCCGGGGGTCCAGCTTTGAGCTGACACTTACTAACCTGTGGCTGTGGCCGTGGCCGGTCCTGAAATGCTCGAGGCCTCTGCCGCTCGCCGTGCGGGCTGGGTCCGGCGGGCCGCTGCCTGCTGTCGGCAGCCCTGCTGCTTCCCTCTCCCCTGGAGGGGCCCCTGCAATCTGGCTTCCTTGGCTTCCCTGTCTTGTGCTCCAGTGTGGGCTCCGCTAGGGCTACCGCCCTAGTTCCTGCTCCATGCTTGTTGGGCTTTATCCCACCGTTTGACGCACTTGTTACACACGTGTCTCCACTTCTCGGTCCTTCCGGGAGTCCCAGCCCAGGGTATGCCCTGCCCGCCCTCCTGGTTCTCCCAGGAGTATGGTGACGAGAACCGATGCGGTGCAGGCACTGTCTGGTGTCATTTGTCGTGGGACAGATGCACGGCCGGGCCTTGCTGTGGTATGTCTCTGGCTCCCTGTAGAGGCAGGCCCCAACTTAACAACGGCTCAACGTTTGATTTTTCAGCTTTACTGGGGTGCGAAAGCGGTCCGCATTCTGCAGAAACTGTACTTGGCATTTTGAATCTGGATCTTTTCTGTGCTAGCGATCTGTGGTACGATCCCTCGTGATGCTGGGCCGAGGCCACAGTTCCCAGTCAGCCCGCGATCAGGAGATGGACAGTCCCGCCGTCTTTCCCCTTGAGTATGGTGTGCGGTCCGTTATGCGAGGTATTGGACACTTACTGTGAGTGGAGGAAGATCTGTAGTTGCCTCCTTTTCTCCCTAGGCATCTGGTGTTGGCCACTGTTCTAGACCAAGTGGTGGCAGTCATGACAGCTCCTTGTCACTCAGTCACATTTTTACTTGCATTACACACACACGGGGCACATGCCCAGGAGTGTAGGACTAGTCAGTGATGGAAGCTGGATTTCATGCCAGAGAGCCTCCCCCTACCCCCTAGGCTCAGGTCTGCCGTGCTGATGGGCTCTTTGATTGGGGCTCTGTGTATGTCTCCGGGAGGGAAGAGGAGGATATGTGCTGACAACACCAGCGGGCTCTATCCTTAACCAGGCAGAGTAGCCACGATTACTAGCAGTGAGCAGAGAGGTGTTCAGCTTTTGCTTTGAGTCTTCTCTTCCTCACACTCAACAGCTAGGAGGGAGCTCTTGAGAAACCCCAGGAGAAGGTGAGAACCTGCTTGGGCCAGACAGAGCTCTTGTTCAAGGTGTCTGGTGGGGCTCTGTATGGATGCCCTTTCTGAGACTTTGGTGGGAGACCAGCTGAGCTCCATCAGTGGCAGGGAGAAACTGGAAGCTTGAAGCCCCAGGGTTGTGTGGCCGCCTAAGCAGGCTGCTGCTGGGGCAGGGCCAGTCAGGCTTGCTGTGAGTTGTTGAGTTCTCACGAAAGGCCAGATATGAGCTGGATCCTCTCTCTCCGTCTGGGTCCCATCTCATCCTCGCAGCTCCCAGGCTGGGGCCAGCGGGGGCACAGAGGCAGGCCAACTCTCCAGCAGAGACACCGTCACCTGAAGATGCCCTTACTCTTCATAGTCTTGGCCCACATGGGATTAAAAATTTAAATTAGGGGGCGCTTGGGTGGCTCAGTGGGTTAAGCCTCTGCCTTATATTTAAAAAAGTAAAAATAAAAAAAATTTAAATTAGTTAACATTTGAAGATTTGGAGATTTAAGAAAATTTGGGTTTCTTGCTTTTCTTTTAGATACTGGCACATGTGTCCCCTTGCCCTGTGTTCCTGCAGGGGTGTAGGTGGCTGCCATGGGTCTGCTCGGCTCCCAGGGCTGGCCTCGTGCTCCTGCTGCAGGCTTTGCTCCACTTGCTCTCCTCTCTGGCCGGCTGCTTCCTTCCCCTTAACACCTTCCCACCCCGTGGCCCTTTGCACCACAGCCCTTGCGCTAGGACAGGCCAAAGAACTGGAAATCTGGAGACTGGGCCCCTCCCTGTTGCCGCTGTAAGACAGCTCTTGGTCCGGAAGTGTAAGGTTCAGGATATTATCTGAGTAGATATCCGAGTAGAGCTGGCTCCCTTCTTTCCTTTCTTTTTCTTTTCTTTTTTTTTTTTTTTTTAAGAATTTATTTATTTATTTGACAGACAGAGATCACAAGTAGGCAGAGAGACAGAGAGAGAGGAGGATGCAGGCTCCCCGCTGAGCCCGAAACGGGGCTCGATCCCAGGACCCTGAGATCATGACCTGAGCCGAAGGCAGAGGCTTAACCCACTGAGCCACCCAGGCGCCCCAAAATTTACTATTTTAATAATTTTTAAGTGTGCACTTCAGAAGCACTTAAGCACATTCACTCGGCTGTGCCCTCGTCACGCCTGCCTGTATCCAGAACTTTTCTGTCTCCCCAAACTGAAACTGTTCCCATCACACACTCTCCCCCCGCAGCCCCCTCCTCGGCCCCACCGTCGACTCTGTCCTCGGGTCTGACCGCTGCGGGTGCCTCCTAGAAGTGGGGCCAGGCAGGATTTGTCCTGTGTCTGGCTGGTTTCACTAAGCACCGTGTCCTCAGCGCTCCCCCAGGTCGTGGCAGGTGTCCGCTGCTCCTTCCTTTTCAAGGCTGAGGATGTGATTGAGGATAGATGCCCATGGCCCTCTACCTGGCTCAGGGAGAAGAGGATATCATTCTTAGAAGGTCAGACTCTGAACCTCAGCTGTTAGCCTTTGCACTGTTGTGGGGGTTCCATTAGGCGGCCAAGCCAGGCTTGCTGAGTCATCTGCTGTTAGACAACCTGATTGCTTCTTGGCGTTTTGGCTAAGGTCAACTGTACTATGTGTTCCTGTCAGTTTAATATTAGACAGCCTGACTACCTGTTGTCATGAAGTCGCATCTCTCCCGTTCCTCTGCTGTCTGACACTTCTACTGTCTCGTTATTTCCTGGGGATGGTCTATGAAAATCCTCCCTAGGATTGGTTCACCAAGGAGCCCCACGCAGTCTGGGTGACTTGTCCCAGACAGCCTTCAAAACACCCCTGTTTCCAGGGACTGGTTGGACATTCTCCATCTTAAGCGGGAGGAACCTGGCCTCCCACATCTGGGGGAAGTCCCACCTTTGGACATTTTGACAGAGACTGGTCTGTGTAGCCAGGGCAGTAGTTGTCTTCTCTTTGATTTGGTGTTCTCCTTTTAAGGTCCCCTGAGACGCTTCGAATGAGACCAGGACTCTAGGTGTGAGTTTTCTTTCTTTTTTTTTTTTTTAAAGATTTTTTATTTATTTATTTGACAGAGATCACAAGTAGGCAGAGAGGCAGGCAGAGAGAGAGGAAGGGAAGCAGGCTCCCCGCTGAGCAGAGAGCCCGATGTGGGGCTCGATCCCAGGACCCTGAGATCATGACCCGAGCCGAAGGCAGCGGCTTAACCCACTGAGCCACCCAGGCGCCCTAGGTGTGAGTTTTCTGATGGGTAATTACACACCTACACATAGGCACAGATAGAGATGATCATGCAACAAATCCCTAGTGCCCATTACTCAGCTTTGTCTGGGAGCAAGAATGTCCTGTCTCAGTCAAGGTCCAGCCAGACTAGGAATCAAATTGACATGAGACCGATTAACAGGAGAAAATGAAATTTAATTTTGTATGTATGGGGAATCCAAACAGATATGGGAATTCCAAAGATAGGCAAAATAGTATGTATTCTCATTCTTAAATAAGGTGAGGGGGTGGGGGTCTGGGACTCTGAAGGAATGCAGTTCACAGGAAGGTGAAAAAGAGCAAAGGTTCAGTAAACAAATGTTTGCTGCCACTCAGGGATGCAGAGAGGACTTGGGTCAGACAGGCCTTGCTAGACTTCTCCCCATCTGCCTTACCTCCTTTGTAGTATGATGTAGTTATCTATGGTGAGAGGATTCTTCTTGGAGGCACTCCCTAAATTCTTTTTAGGAACTTGAGGTGGAGGTAAAGAGCTTTTCCTGGATTTGCTGGGTTTTGATGGCTTTTTTTTTTTTTTTAAAGATTTTATTTATTTATTTGACAGAGAGAAATCACAAGTAAACAGAGAGGCAGACAGAGAGGAGGAAGCAGGCTCCCCGCCGAGCAGAAAGCCCGATGCGGGGCTCGAACCCAGGACCTGGGATCATGACCTGAGCCGAAGGCAGCGGCCCAACCCACTGAGCCACCCAGGCGCCCCTTTTGATGGCTTTTTAACTCAGAATAATCTTTATGACAAAGTGGCCCATCTTGGGGCAGCCCTGCTCTTGACTCCTATAGTTTCAATAGTTGTGACATTTTGCCAGTCTTGTTTTGCCTCTCTGTACTCCTCCTAATCTTTTTTTTTCCCCCCCTGGTATATTTAAAAGCAAATTGTAGAAATTGTGAAATCATGCCATTTTACATGCCTGCTGATCTCTGATCTATGCTCGGCCTAAAAACGTACCTTCTGTAGTTGATTGGTTTGAATCGAAGTTAAAGTGTCTCACTTTATTGAATATCTCTTAAATCCTTTGTTCTCAGGGCTGACTGCCACTCCTGTATTGTTGGTTGGTTGGAGAAATTTGGTTATTTGTCCCGTAAGCTCCCACATTCTGGATTTCACTAGTTGCTCTTTTTGTATTATTTAACTTGTTCCTTTCTCTCACATTTCCAGTGAAGAGATTGACAAAGTGATTATGTTTAGGTACAACTTTTTTTAGGTAGGAAAACGGAACAGGTGTGGTCTGATGGATTTTAATGTAATATCCACAGGAGACCTGAATTTGAAAACATTCTCTTTCCATTTTATATATATTTCATTTCAGAACTTTTCTTTTTCAAGAAGATGTGAAAAGACACTTTGACCTGGGCGGGCTGGTCTTGACTATCCTTTTTTTTTTTTTTTTTTTTTTTTTTTTTTTTTTTTTTAAAGATTTTATTTATTTATTTGACAGAGAGAGATCACAAGTAGAGAGGCAGGCAGAGAGAGGGAGGGAAGCAGGCTCCCTGCTGAGCAGAGAGCCCGATGCGGGACTCGATCCCAGGACCCTGAGATCATGACCTGAGCCGAAGGCAGCGGCTTAACCCACTGAGCCACCCAGGCGCCCTTGACTATCCTTTTTTCATTAAACCCTGGGGATGTCTGTCCAGATAGCAGTTTCTTCCTTCAGATTTTGGTTCAGTTCTCTGATAAGATAGATTGATTCTTAGTGTGTGATGTCTGCTTAGGTGTTAAAACATTGTTTTCATTCTGCCTCCATTTCTTCACAGGACTTCCTCCAGTAGCTGCTGGAAAATGGGAGAACTGCTTCTCTTTGGCTTATTATTTCCCAGCAGACAGGTATATTAAACTGAATAGAAAATGTTTAAAGAAAACAAAACCAAAATTTGGCAGTACAGAGTGGCGGCATGTGCTCACATACGCTTTTCCTGGAGACAGGTTTCTTACGTAGATTGTCGTAGATTGTCGTCCTGTTTATCGTGGACCTTAGGGCATTTTATCTTATCCTCTTTAACTCCTGTGTAGTCGGAACAAATAATGAAATAATTACTCCAAATAGACCAGGGATTACAGGGTGAGAAATTAAACTGTATGAGTGCTGAAAGAAGACCAAGGCGTGTTTCTTTATAACTTAGGAGTGAGGAAACTTTTCTATGACTTAGAACCTAGAACAGTAAAAGAAGACTGATCACATTGATTAATTCATAACCGCATTACAAAAATCACCATAAGCAAAGTCAAAAGACAAATGACAATAAAAAAAGATGTTCAATTTCTGTCATAGCAAAGAGCTTTTATCTCTAATAGTTGAAAGAACTATGCACCTGAAACCAATATGCTAACTAACTAGAATTTAAACAAAAACTTAAAAAAAAAAAAAAAAAGAATTCATAGAGGGGCTCCTGGCTATCTCAGCCAGAGGAGACTGCTCCTCTTGATCTCAGGGTTGTGAATTTGAGCCCCACATTGGGTGTAGCAGTTACTAAAAATAATAATAATAGTAATAATCATCATCATAATAATAAAAGAAGTCCTAGAAACTGAGAAGAAAAAGAAAATAACCTGATAGAGAAAAATGGGAAAAGGATGGGAATAGATTATGGAAAATAAATAAAAATGGACTTTATGTAACTGAATAGATGTTTACTATTCATTGTATTAAAAATACTAATCAAAGCTCTATGGAGACACCACTTCCCACCATATCGGTAAAGTTGGCCAGCTGTCCTGGTTTGCCCAGGACGTCTCTGGTATTGACCCTGAGAGTCCTCTGTTTTGGTAAATCTCTCAGTTCTTAGCAGACTGGGACAGTTGATCATTTTACATATTGGCAGAAATCCAGAATTTTAACTGTATGTTCTTAGACAAAGCTGTGTTGAAACTGTCCTCTTGCCAGTAGAAACGCAGAATGGTGCGGTGCCTCTGGAGGGGGTTTGTATCTTGCAGGGTTGTGTGTGGGTTTGCCCTTTGGCCCAGCAATCCCACGTCTAGGAATCTGTCTAGATACGTTGAAAGATATGTTGGCAGAAATAGGAAATGATTTTGCAAAAGACTGCTCATTGCAGAATTATTTGTTATAGCAAAACACTGCAGGGGCATGTGGATGGCTCAGTGGGTAAAGCCTCTGCCTTCGGCTCAGGTCATGATCTCAGGGTCCTGGGATCGAGCCCTGCATCGGGCTCTCTGCTCAGCGGGGAGCCTGCTTCCTCCTCTCTCTCTGCCTGCCTCTCTGCCTACTTGTGATCTCTGTCTGTCATTAAATAAATAAAATCTTAAAACAAACAAACAAACACTGCAAACATGTCTGTCACTAGGGGTAAGTCAGCATGAAGGAGTAGTGTGCATTTATCACAAGGGGCATGAATCTAGGGTGATAGGATTCAGGTCAGGACAGTGGTTGGCACCTTTGGGGACATGAGGGGTACTTCAGGGTGCTGGTAATCCAGTTTCTTAAACTGGATGGTGTGGCTGCATGAATGGGTTTATTTTTATTATTATTTTATTTATTTATTTACTTGACAGATCACAAGTAGGCAGAGAGGCAGGCAGAGAGAGAGGAGGAAGCAGACTCCCCACCAAGCAGAGAGTCCGATGTGGGGCTCCATCCCAGGACCCTGAGATCTGACCCGAGCCACAGGCAGAGGCTTTAACCCACTGAGCCACCCAGGAACCCTTATTATTATTATTTTTAAAAGATTTTATTTGTTTATTTGAGAGAAAGAGATTGGGAGATCACAAGCAGGGGGGAAGGGTAGAGGGAGAGGGAGACTCCCTGCTGTGTGGGGGAACTTGATGTGGGACTTGGTCCCAGGATCCTGGGATCATGACCTGAGCCAAAGGCAGACACCTAACTGACTGAGCCACCTGGACCCCCAAATGGGTTTATTTTGTGAAAATTTAGGGAGCTCTTCATTTTTGATTTGTGTGCTTTCCTTTATACTAGATTTGAAATGAGTAAAAATGTTCACTTAAAGAAAGGAGTAAGGTGGGGCACCTGATTGGTTCAGTCAGTTGAGTGTCTGGCTCTTGATTTTGGTTCAGGTCATGATCTCAGGGTTGTAGGATCGAGCCCTGCATCAGGCTCTGGCTCAGTATGGAATCTGCTTGAGATTCTGTCTCCCTCTGCCCTCCCGCCCCCAATAAAATTTTTAAAAAATAGAAAAGGAGTAAGGAAGAGGCTTTTTTTTTTTTTTAAGATTTATTTATTGGGAGGGGGGCTTGTGAGCAAAGGGGGAGAAGGAGAGAGAATCTCAAGCAAACTTCCTCCTGAGGGCAGAGCCCAACATGGGGCTTAATCCCAGGACCCTGAGGTCATGACTTAAGCTGAAATCAAGAGTCTGCTGAACCACCCAGGTGCCCCAGGAAGTGTTTAATGGAAAAAAAAAAAAAAAACAAAAAAAAACAAAACAAAACTAGAAAACAAACCAAGATACAGAATAGTTTTGTACAAGAAATATTGGAAAGAATATGAAAAAAAGTATATAGTTGCAACGAAGCAATAAATCAGAAAAATAATAAAAATAGCTAGATTGAGAGGAGGGAAGCAAGATGAAGGGATGGGGTGAGACCTTTGTAAGGTGTTTTCTTATGAGAGTTTTTTACAAATTTTGGAAAAAAATTGGCTTTGGTTTCTTCATGTGTTCTTACGCCCTGTTCTCTCATACCTCTCGGTGATTTCAGTTACAGATGTGGTGGGCCACCACCAATGACAAGGTCTCATGGGTCACCGAGGCTCTGATCTTCCTTTCTTCCTTCCTTCATTTCTTTCCTGGCTCTGTTAATTGTTTTTTTTTAAATGGAGAGAGAAAGAGCACAAGTATGAGTGGGGGAGGGGAGGGTAGAGAGAAAATCCCAAGCAGACGCCCTCTGAGTCTCAGGACTCGAGATTGTGACCCAAGTAGAATAAAGACTCGATGCTTAACCCCCTGAGCCACCCAGGTGCCCCAGTTCTGTTCTTTTTAATTTTTTAAAATTTTTTATTTTTTAAATTTTATTTATTTTTTAATTTATTTGACAGAGAGAGATCAGAAGTAGGCAGAGAGGCAGGCAGAGAGAGAGAGAGAGGAGGAAGCAGGATCTCTGCCGAACAGAGAGCCCGACGTGGGGCTCGATCCCAGGACCCTGAGATCATGACCTGAGCCGAAGGCAGAGGCTTAACCCACTGAGCCACCCAGGTGCCCCTGTGTTCTTTTTTAAAAGACCATTTTTTTTGGGTGGAGAGCCTGCTTAAGATTCTCCGTCTCCCTCTGCTTCTCTCTCTCTCTTTCCCTCTCTCCTCCCCCTCCCCCCTCTGAAAAAACAAAACAAAGCAAACTTTCTTTTCCTTCTTCAGTCAGATTGGGTAGTTTCTGTCTTAGGTTCACTGACATTGTCTTCTGTCTCCCAGTTCTCGATTGTCTCTCTAGTGCATGTTTTTATATCCGATATTTCAGTCTCCATTCTAGAATAGTCATTTGTCTTTCTACGTAGTGTCCATTTTTTCCCGTCTCTATTTCTTCTTTTTTTTTTTTAAGATTTTATTTATTTGTCAGAGAGAGAGGAGAGCGAGCGAGCACAGGCAGACAGAATGGCAGGCAGAGGCAGAGGGAGAAGCAGGCTCCCCGCCAAGCAAGGAGCCCGATGTGGGACTCGATCCCAGGACGCCGGGATCATGACCTGAGCGGAAGGCAGCTGCTTAACCAACTGAGCCACCCAGGCGTCCCTCCCATCTCTATTTCTGCGACTCCATTTTTTTCACTCATTATCACTGTCTTTTCCTATAAGTCTTTGAACATATTTATTGTAGCTGCTTAAGGTCTGTATCTGCTAATTCTACCATCTGAGACATCCTGTTGTCTGTTTCTAATAGCTGCTTTTTAAAAAAAAAATGTTTTCTAAAGATTTTATTTTTCAAAGATTTTATTCACTTATTTGAAAGAGACAGAGAGCGCGCGAGCTGGAGGGAGAGAGTCCACAGCAGACTGTGCTATGCACTGAGTGCAGAGCCATGCACAGGGCTCCATCTCACCACCATGAGATCATGACCTTACCCAAAACCGCAAGTCAGCCGCTTAACTGACTGAGCCACCCCTGAGATTTTTTCAGTAATCTCTACACCCGGCGTGGGCTCAAACCCACAACCCTGAGATCAAGAGTAGCACACTCCACCAGCCAGCCAGGCGCCCCAGCGCCTTTTTTTTTTTTTTTTTAAAGAGAGAAAGAGAAGGAGAGCCTGAACGGGGGTGGGGCAGAGAGACAGAGGGACAAGCAGACTCCTTGCTGAGCATGCAGCTCCGTGCAGGGCTGGATCCCACGAACTGGAGATCCCACGAACTGGAGATCATGACCGGAGTCAAGATCAAGAGTTAGATGCTCAACAGACACAGGTGCCCCCTCCCCACCAGCTGCCTTTTTTTTTTTTTTTTAAAGATTTTATTTATTTATTTGATAGAGAATGAGAGAGAAAGAGTGAGCACTAGCAGAAGTGGGGAGAGCAGCAACTAGAGAGAGAGGCAGAAGCAGACTCCCACTGAGCAAGGAGCCTGATGTGGGGCTCCTGAGATCAGGACCCGAGCCAGTCAGATGCTTAACTAACGGACCTACCCAGGTGGCCCCGCAAACCCACAGTGGCTTTTTAATTAAGAAAAAAATCATAGTTAAATTTTCTGCTGCATTGTATGTCTCACAACTTTTTTTTATATATTGGTATCTGGATAATGATCTTGAGTTTTGTTCTGGCAGATAGATTATTGGAAGATCATTTTGGTCCTGTCAGTCTTGGTTTTGCTCTTTGAGTAGATCTGTCTGGGGGTAGCCTTTGCTCTGGTTGTAATACCCGGGTCTTTGCTGTGTGCCTCAGGTGCTCTGTCCGCTGTTGTGGCGAGTTGCAGAGGTTGGAGCACCCGACACCTCCCAGCCTGCAGGACTTGTAGTGTCTTTGCTCTGCTCTCAGCCCCACTGCTCTCCGTTGAATGGTTCTGTTGGTCTGCGACACCTCTTAAGTACTTTTGACTTTGGATACCTATACATATTTTACATAAGTAAAAAAAATTAAATAAGCAATAGCAAGTTAGAAATCCCCTTTCCCCCAGTTGAACATAAATACAAACAAGTGAACATTAGTTTAACTAACACCCCCCCCCAACCAGTCCCAGCTAACAAAGCCCCAATACAAGGGTGGGTCGGGTCAGGTGGAGATAACGGCCGAATGCAGGGAATGCAGGGACGCTCGGGCCAGGTGGAGACAGCCAATCAGTGGAGTGCGCTACTGTCTCCCTAGCTACCGAGGAGTGTGGGCCCGCCTTTGGGCGCCAGTTCTGACTAAGCTGATAGGCTAGTGCAAATAGCTACTATGGGGTCGACTGTAATTCAGTTGGCCACCCGTGTGGGACCTAGCGTGACTGTGCAGCTTTCTCTGGGTGTTGCAATCTCTTTGGCCGCCTGTGTGTGGCCAGGCCCAACCACATGGCCTTTGCTCTATAAAAGTTAGTCTGTGAGGCAGGGAGGTAGTCGCCCTCTCTGTAAGGGCTGCCCCCGACCGGTCTGTTTGATGGTCGGTTTGATTCTTGATGCTTGGTGCGAAATAAAGCTTTGCTTGACCTTCGCTTTATATCAGTCTCGCTCCTTTGACCATGGACCCATTATTGGGGGACCCAACATTGGGGACCCAACAGTAACACTGACTTATTTCTGGCTCACTAGCACAACTTTGATTATCTTTTTTTGTTTGGTTTTTATTTTTATTTATTTACTTATTTTTTAAAAGATTTTCTTTATTCATTTGACAGAGATCACAAGCAGGCAGAGAGGCAGGCAGAGAGAGAGAGAGAGGGAGAAGCAGGCTCCTGCTGAGCAAAGAGCCCAATTCGGGGCTCGATCCCAGGACCCTGGGATCATGACCTGAGTCGTAGGCAGAGGCTTAACCCACTGAGCCACCCAGGTGCCCCTTGTTTGGTTTTTATATGAAATTTAAAAATATACAAATACACAGGGCGCCTGGGTGGCTCAGTGGGTTAAGCCTCTGCCTTCGGCTCAGGTCATGATCTCAGGGTCCTGGGATCGAGCCCCGCATCGGGCTCTCTGCTCAGCGGGGAGCCTGCTTCCCTCTCTCTCTCTCTCTCTCTCTCTCTCTGCCTGCCTCTCTGTCTACTTGTGATCTCTCTCTGTCAAATAAATAAGTAGAATCTTTAAAAAAATATATACAAATACACAGAAAACATTACAGTGGAACACTCCGACTCACCACCCAGATTCTTTCCATCTTCCCTTGCCCTCTTAACACTTTAAAAATCTGGTTCTTGTTTTTTGGTGGAGTATTTTAGAAGTGAATCCCAGAAATAATACCATTTTACCCACGAATACTCACTTTTTCTAACAGGTAAGAATGGTTTCTATTTTTAAAAATATAACCACCATATCATATGACAACTAAGAATTCATAGCAATTCCCAATATGATCTAATGGTGGTCCATATCCAGATTTTTTCCTTTTTTTTTTTAATTCCCCCAAGGTGGGAAGCATGGTTCCTGGTGGTACTGCAACCCTAGGTTGTCACCCAGGATGGATGGAGCCAGCCTCTATCCCATCCTCCAGTTCCAAAAATCTGTGTAACATGTAACCTGTTGTCCTCCAAAGAGGACTTGTGTTAGATGTTAAACTGCTAAGAACAGAAAATACACTTGATGGGAAGTGATTACATTTGATTTGTTCTGACTGGACTCAAGATCTCTATGTTATATTTGGTGATTATGTTTCTTAAGTCTCTTGTACTCCAGAGCAGTCCCCTGTCTCTGTTGCTAAAGTGTAATTTTCAAAAGGTAAAAATCATGGCTTTTGTGTACATAGAAAATGAGAAGTCCCAGGTTCTAACGCTTTTCTAGAAGTTGCGATGGCTCATCAGTGAGTTCTCCAATCGTTGTCTTGGTGTGCCCAGAGACATGCATGTCCCAGTGGTGATGGCATATAGTTACAGAACTGGACAGCTTCATGGGGAACCTTTCTCATGTGACATTCCAGCCATTGAGCTGGTTACCCAGATACAGCATGGGTGTACATCATCAGTACTGTTGTCTCTGGCATGAGCAAAGACAAGGGAATGTTTATTCCTTAATCATAAAATAGTCTGAGACTTTGAGTACTAAGTTAAGGTACTGATTTTTTTTTTTTTTTTTTTGCCTTTTCTCTACTATATTGGTTAGCTTTCACAGGCAGAACTTAAAATAAATTTTTTTCTTCTTTTTCAGGTGAACAGATTATAAATGTACTGAATGAAAAAATCTCTCTTAAAGTCACATACAATCCAAGGAAAAAAACCCAAATGTTTTTATATTTTGTTTGAATATAAAAAGCAAGAACTTTCCATAGAAGGTAAGATAATTTTCCTTTGTAATTCTTCTTTGTTGTAATTTATGCAAATATACTGAAGACATTCAGAATGGATGACTGCAAAATGCTTCGTTCGGAATGCGTATGAACGGGTTGTTGTCTTTTGGCTATTTTTTGATCCTTCTGGATCTGGTTTTAAGACACTTTGTTGTGGAAAAGTTACTTGGTCTAACCCAGAAGTACAGGGCCAGTCCTGCATATGTAATGGGGCACATTCTCTTTCTCACCTGTGGGGAACACGTGAGACAGGGCACAGACGCTGTCATGGTCGCCATCCAGAGCGTACATTCCGCATAGAGGATGAAAGTCAGGGAAGGGCTTGGCTTCCTGCAGTGTTAGATGCTCTCAGAAGGCTCACCCAGCGCAGTTACATGCTGCATGGATGACAGTAAATGTGATCTCTCATGAGCGCTTCAGTGCATTAAGAACTAACATGCTCAGGCACCTGGATGGCTCGTTGGGAGTCTTTTTTTTTTTTTTTTTTTTTAAGAATTTATTATTAGGGGACGCCTGGGTGGCTCAGTGGGTTAAGCTGCTGCCTTCGGCTCAGGTCATGATCTCAGGGTCCTGGGATCGAGCCCTGAGTCAGGCTCTCTGCTCAGCAGGGAGCCTGCTTCCTCCTCTCTCTCTGCCTGCTTGTGATCTCTCTGTCAAATAAATGAACAAAAAAATCTAAAAAAAAAAAAAATTATTATTAGAAAGTGAGAGCAGGAGCAGAGGGGTAGGGGCAAAGGGAGAGGGAGAAGCAGGCTCCCCACTGAGGAGGGCACCTGATGCAGGGCTCGATTCCAGGACCCTGAGATCATGACCTGAGCCAAAGGCAGACGTTTCACTGACAAAGCCACCCAGGTGCCCCTCATTCGGACTTCTGACCTCAGCACAGGTCTTAATTGCATGCTTATGGGGTTTGAGCCCACATTGGGCTCCATGCTGGGCACGGAGCCTACTTTAAAAAACAAAAACCTGGGGCACTGGGTGGCTCAGGTGGGTTAAGCCGGCCAAGCTCTTGATTTCAGCTTAGGTCATGATCTCAGGGTCCTTGGATTGAGCCCTGAGTCAGGCTCTACACTCAGCAGGGAGTCTGCTTCAGGATTCTTTCTCTCTGTCCCTTCCCCCATGCACGAGTGTGTACGCTCTCTCTCTCTCTCACATAAATAATAAATCTTTAAAAAAATAAAACACCAACCCCCCTCAAAGAAAACCCAACTAAGGTAACTCTCCAAAGGCCAAAAAAGAAAAAATTTAAGAAAAGAAACAGTGAGGAATTGTGATAGCACACCCTTGTTCCTTACTAAAGAAAATCATCTTTGGAGGAAGGCATACTGAGCGTTAGCCCTTGGAATTTCTGTAGAGTAAATTTAAGCAGACTTGAACTTCTAGTCAGAACGCATGGGGCACCTGGGTGGCTCCGTCGTTAAGCATCTGCCTTTGGCTCAGGTCATGATCCCAGGGTCCTGGGTTCAAGCCCCACATTGGCCTCCCCACTCAGCGGGGACTCTCTCCCACTCCCCCTACTTGTGTTCCCTCTCTTGTTGTCTCTCTGTGTCAAATAAAATAAAATCTTAAAAAAAAAAAAAAAAAGAATATACACACCCCTGAGAAGAAGAATTAGCATGATTAGATGCCCCAAGGCCTGCAGATACTGGATAATTGGATGTAGTATGTGTACTAATGTATGAGATGTTTGAAGTAATACAAAACAGGATACAAATTAGTAATGAAAAGCAAAGTAGCAAAATGATCCAAGTAGAACTTTCAGAGGTGGAAACAATGTTGAAATTAAAAACTCAGTATATATGGGTTAAACAGATTAAAATATGGCTGAAGATAGAGTTTGTGAATTGAAGTATGAGTCTGAAGAAATTACCAGCCTGCGGCACTGAGAGATGGGGGGGACTGGCAAACGAGGTAAAGAGAAATGGAGGATAAAATAAAATTGGGTCATAAATGTGTAGTTTCCAGGATGGAAAAATAGGGAACATGGAGGAGAGGCATTATTCGGAATATTAATAGCTTTGGCTTTTTGGAAACTAGTAAGAAACATAAATCCACAAATTTAGGAAGCACGCTATGTCCCAAGTGGTATAAAAAAAGAAACCTATGTCCATACTTTGAAATCGTCTAGCAACAGAGAGAAGAACTTGTAAGTCACAGGTAAAAGGTAGATTACCTACAACAGATGTCACATTAGTGTGAATAGAGAGTGTAATCATTCCTCAAAGTGATAAGAAAATATAAATTTCAGTATAGAATTGTGTGTCAGGTTTATTTGGCAAAAAACTGCAGCAGTGTGATGAGTAAATGTTTTCGATAAAGGTTGAGCTAGGTTATTTGGACTGTCTTCTAACCTCCCACCCTCTACCTTACGGAAAACAACTAAAAGTGTTGGATTCAAAAACAAAGAAACCAAAGAACTGACAATATAACAATGAAATTCTAGACTGAAACCAGAAGTAAGAACCAGGAAGTAAGAGCCCAGAGGAGTAAATACCTCGGGATCTGCATTTGCCCTGAGAGCATTTGCTGATTGGGACAAAGTGGGACTTTGATTTTAGAGGTCTTGTAGGGGAGGAAGAGGGGTCAGTTAAGATCCACCGTCCTCTCAAGGTGCAGAGCCCAAGGGAGATTCTCTGCTTGTGAAAGGGGGCCAGAAAGGCTCCATCCTTAGGGCAGGAAGAAGGAGCAGCTCCTCTGTGTCACTCCGTCCTTGCCCCCTGGTTGTCTTTTTACTCTTAAATACTGCGGGAGAGAAGGCGGGGCAGTACCTGCGGCTGTGGGTTGGCTTTTGCGAGGATTTCTAACCTTGGTTCACAGTACCTGGTGCTTCAGGGAGATCAAGCACAAATTTAAAGTTTTCTGGTTTGGTGAATGCCTTTAGGCATCCTTCAGGGGCAAACTTAAAAGCTCTCTGGAGGAAGTTACCTTTATCCTAAAACACCAAAAAAGCCCCTACAGGTACTTTTATGGATGTTGATTTGTACACAGACAAAACTGACCAGGCACACAAGGAAATAAGACACCAGAGTGAAAACCAGTAGAAACAGACCCTCTAAGACTTCAGATTTTGGAATTATTAGAAATAAATTATAACACAATCATGCTGTTTATTTTTTAAAAATTTTTAAAAGATTTATTTATTTGACAGAAATCATAAGTAGGTAGAGAGGCAGGTGTTGGGGGTGGCGGGAGCAGGCTCCCCGCTGAGCAGAGAGTCCGACGTGGGGCTCGATCCCAGGACCCTGAGATCATGACCTGAGCCGAAGGCAGAGGCTTTAACCCACTGAGCCACCCAGGCGCCCCTAAAGATTCTATTTATTTGTCAGAGAGAGTGCAAGCACACAGGCAGGGGGAGTGCAAGGGGGTGGGGAGCAGGCTCCCTGCTGAGCAGCTTTATCCCAGAACCCCTAGATTGTGACCTGAACCAAAGGCAGACCCTCAACTAAGCCTCCCAGGCACCCCTTTTACAGTTATTTTAATTTATTTTTGTGGTTATTTTTTCTTTTCACTTCTAATTTTCAACATTTATTTATCTTTTTATCCCACCGCAGTCCTTTTTTGGGATCTTTCCTCCAGTGCGCCGTGCCCATATAGGCATGGTCTGTTGTCGGTTGGTAACGCAGAAGTCTGCTCTCTGGACTCACGTTGCCGTTTTTTTCATGTCAGCTCGAATTCTGGTGGTATATTGGTAAATGTTTAATAACTGACTCTCTGGGAGAGTAAAAAACATGGTGGTTTGAAGGATTTGTTGATCTCCATGGTGCACATACTGTCATCATGTCTGGCTTAAGTGACCAGTGTGATGCCGCTGAAGATGGGGTTGGGAGAGGTGTGCCACTCTGGCCACCACTGAGCCCATGCTCTGTGGCAGGGCGGGTGACCTCATCTGTTTCCTTCCCTTTGCCGTCAGGATCCATGAGGACACAGTGTGCCAGCCATGGTTCTGGGCTTACCTGTGACAGCTGCTCTGTGGGATGCTCACTGTCCCTGGTTTGCTGCGGTGGAAACCAAGGCGCGAGAGGTGTTGTAAGTGGCCCCAGGTCACATGGCAAAGCCAGGGCTTTGATCGTAAACTACACCAGCAAACCCTCAGCTGATTTGCAGCTGGGCAGGTATCAGGGTGCGTTCCCAATTCTGGTTTTCTCTTAGCAACAGTCTCTGCCACAGAACGTTCTTTTTTGAAGGGCTCCACTTACAGAACGGTGTGCTGTTGTGGCGGCATTTCTCTTCAGAGTCTGTCTTCCATGTGATAGTCCTGCTCAGTAGACAGTTCCTCTCATCTGACTGTTGGATAAGCCTCTGGACCATGTTGGTGACAGCCTGCTGGGCGCTGCAGACAGACGGGGTGTTGCGGGCTGTGGGGACCCCTTGTGCTGTGCGGGTGCTCCGGTGTGCCAGAGGCGTCTCAAGCCGGTTCATGAGCCCCTTACTATTCCTAAGGGTGCTGTCGGCGGTGGGCCTTTGGGTCAAGTGTTAGCCTTCTCTGTAGGCGAGGCCCCGCTGATGTGACGCTAGCGTCTCTGTGCTGGGTAGTGCACATTGCTGGGATACAAGAGATGTTTGGAAGCCAGATATGTGCTGTTACCTGGATGAGAGTTTCAGAGTCCGTCTACACCAGGTGCTTTGACAGTGGCACTAGCTGCGGCAAACCCTTCAAAGGATGCCACTGTTGTGATCATTTAAATATTTCTTTTTTTTTTTTTTTTTAATGTTTTTACTTACTTATTTGTCAGAGAGAGAAAGAGCACAAGCAAGGGGAGCAGCGGCAGAGGGAGAAGCAGACTCCCCGATGAGCAGGGATCCTGATGTGGTGTTCGATCCCAGGATCCTGGGATCATGACCTGAGCTGAGGGCAGCTGCCCAACCATCTGAGCTACCCAGTTGTCTGCTTTTAAATATTTCTTAAAAATGTGTGGATAGCGGACACCTGGGTGGCTCAGTTGGTTGAGTGACTGCCTTTGGGTCAGGTCATGATCCCAGGGTCTTGGGATTGAGTCCCACATCGGCTCCCCCTGCTCTGTGGGGAGCCTGATTTTCCCTCTCGCTGTGCCTGCCACTCACCTTGATTGTGCTCTCTATGAGCACAATTTATTTATTTCTGTGAAATAAATAAATAAAATCTTCAAAAAATTCTAATGTGTGGATAGTGACAGGGATATAAATATCGTTGCAGAGATTTTTAAATTTAAGGTCATAGCAAAATGTACTGATATGAGTCGGTGAGGCATAGAGTCTAAATTAATGTTCTTATTTCAAGTGTTAGTGGAAATGTAAGTAGATGTTTTCTAGCATTAGTCTTTAATATTGGTGGCATGAGCAAAATAAGTGTAGTGAGGTGAGTTTTTCTTAAAACTATTATTTTTTCAGAGTGAAATGTTATCCTTAATCCAGGGACTGTGGATTTCCTTTTTTTTTTTTTTTTTTATAAAGAGTCATTGTTTCCTGAAATTAAGGTAATTATGGATGATATAGTTAATCCTTTCCTCCTTTGTATCTTCTCTCTCCCCTCCCTCCTCCTTGTTTGGCCAAGTTGAAAAGTTGGCAACCCTCTGTTGGTTTTCTATATTAAAAGAAGAAAATCTGCTGGCCCAGAAAAGCCCTGTGTCTTCTAAGTGTTGAACTGGACCAGCTTTTACAGACAGGTCTCTTGGGCTTGGTTTATGAGTAGATGGTACACTTGATTCTGTAAATGGGGTGGGCTCTCAGAAGCCCTTGAATGTCTTACTCTTCTAAACTTTCTGTTTTATAATTTTGGGGTAAATAAGTGAGCATTAAACTAGTCTGTTGTTTCAAATTATAAATTATGAGTAAGTGGATAGTAGGATTTGGGTTTAGTTTTTTTTGTTGTTGTTGTTTTGTTTTTTTTTTTAAAGATTTTATTTATTTGTCAGAGAGAGAGGAGAGCGAGCGAGCACAGGCAGACAGAATGGCAGGCAGAGGGAGAAGCAGGCTCCCCACCAAACAAGGAGCCCGATGTGGGACTCGATCCCAGGACGCTGGGATCATGACCTGAGCCGAAGGCAGCTGCTTAACCAACTGAGCCACCCAGGCGTCCCTGGGTTTAGTTTTGGTTCTATTTGTTGAACATGATTTGTTCTGTATGGAGTGTATGATGGAACAGCTACAACGTGGAGCTTGGTGGGCTGGCACACGCAACCCCAGCCTCACGCAGGGAAACACCAGTAGTGCCTCTGATCAGTGCTTGAGTGTGCCCTGGGCACCTCAGTGCATCTGTGAGTGGTGCTGCTAGCGAGACACTGCCTGTGTCTCTTGTATGGAAAAAACAAACCGGGGCGCCTGGGTGGCTCAGTGGGTTGGGCCTCTGCCTTCGGCTCAGGTCATGATCTCAGGGTCCTGGGATCGAGCCCCACATCGGGCTCTCTGCTCAGCGGGGAACCTGCTTCCCCTCCTCTCTCTCTGCCTGCCTCTCTGCCTACTTGTGATCTCTGTCTGTCAAATAAATACACAGGAAAAATCTTTAAAGCTAAACAAAACAAAACAAAAACCAACTTCTCATGAAGGGGACCTCCGGGACACCAGGACAAACTTAATGGCAAAGTTAACAATACTGGATGGATATTTCCCTAGGCTGGGCAGTGAAATGGGTGATGTCTGGGGTACTTCCAAGTGGTCTGGGTAGGAGACAGTCCAGGGAAGAGAATGGGCTTGAACTGATCTGTGTTGAGGCTGGGGAAAGGGCGTGGGAGGGCTCATATACACTTCTCGCTGCAGTTGGGCATGTGTGAGATTTCCCAAAATAAGTTAAAAAAAAAAAAAAAAGAAAACATGAAAAGCAAAAATAAGCATAAATCCCAGCCACCTAGGAACAGTGATGAGGTAGAAATTTGACCTAGTCCCCCTGCCTAGGCAAACACAGATATGCGTTTTTGTCTCTATAGATTGTCTGTTCCTTTTTTTTAAGATTTTTTTTATTCATTAGAGAGAGAATGAGAGAGAGAGCGCGCATGAGAGGGGAGAGGTCAGAGGGAGAAACAGACTCCCTGCCAAGCAGGGAGCCTGATGCGGGACTCGATCCCGGGACTCCAGGACCACGACCTGAGCCAAAAGCAGGTGCTTAACCAACTGAGCCACCCAGGCGCCCCAGATTGGCCTGTTCTTAACCTTTAATAGAGATGGCCTCATAGACTGTGTGGTCTTCTGTGACTGACTTCTTCACCTAGCATGTTTTCCAGATTCATCCATCTTTTAGTACTTCATTCCTTTTAGGTGCTGAGTAATATTCCATTATGTGGATGTACTGTGTTTTCAAGAATCCGTTCTTCCCTTAATTGGAAGTTTGGGCTGCTTCCACTTCCGGTTACTGTGAATCATGCATGGTTAACATTGGTGCGCAGGGTTCTGTGTGGGTGCGTGTTTTCATCTCTCCCGGGTACATGCCTCGGAGTGGAATTGCTGAGTCATGTGGGGACTCTGTGCTTCAGCATTTGGGGAATTACAGATTACTTTTCATTTTGCATTCCCACCAGCAATTGTATGAGGGCTCCAATTTCTTCACACCCTCATCAACACTTGTTACAATCAGTCTTTTTGATGTTAGCCATCCCCGTGGGTGTGAGGCTGTATCTCATGTTAGTTTTGGGTGATGATGGCCAATGACGTTGTGGATCTTTTCATGTACTGTTGGCCGTTTGGGTATTTTCTTTGGAGAAATGTCTCTTTCTTTGCTAACGTCAGATCCTTAGCTCATTTTAAATTTGTCTTTTTATTACTGAGTTGTAAGAATTCCTTTGTATATTCCAGATATAAGTCCTTTATCACATGTATGATTTGGCAATATTTTCTTTTGTAATAATTTTCTCCCCTTGGGTGAATTGTCTTTACACTTCCTTGGTGGTGGTGTTTGAAGCACAGAAGCTTATTTTGCATGGAGTTTAATTTATCTGTGTGTGTTTTTTTTAAGATTGTGTATTTGAGAGAGAGCACATGAGCAAGCCAGTCAGGAGAGGGGCTGACCAGGGAGAAGCAGACACCCCACGGAGCACCCTGGGGATCACGACCTGAGTCAAAGACAGATGCTTAACTGACGAGCCCACCCATAAAACCCCGTATCTGTGTTTTCTTTTGTTGTCTCTCATGTCCTATCTAAGAAACTGTCCCCACATCCAAGGTTGTGATTTGCCTCTGTTTTCTTCTAAGACTTTATTATTTAAACTCTTAAATTTAGGTCTTTGATTCGTTTTGAGTAGATCTTGGTATATAATGTATAGGTAAGGGTCCACATTTATTACTTTGTATGCAAATATCTAGTTTGTATAATGAAAAGACCAGTCTTACCCCCATTGAATGGCGTTGGTGCCCTTGTCAAACATTAGTTGATTGTAAATGTGAGGGCTGATTTCTGGACTGTGTTCTGCTCTGTGGGTCTACGTGTCTGTCCTTGTGCCTGCACCACACTGCTCTGATTACTGTAGATTTGTGGTCGGTTCTGAAATCGGGGGAGTGTGAGTCCTCCAACTTTGTTTCTTTTCAAGATCTTTTGTCTCTTCTGGATCTCTTGCATTTCGTGTGAAATTTAGGATCAGCTTATTTGACATACAGGATTTTAAAAAAACTGTCTCTTAGCTATTAATTTCTATACTTCATTGTGTTTGGAGAACACAGTCTGTGAGATGGTAGTCTTTGGAGTATATTAAGCTTTCCTCTGTTGATTTAACATGTGGTTCATATTTGTAAATGTCTCATCGTGTGCTTAAAAAGAATTTGTATTGTCTGTTCTTTGGGTGTGGAATTTTTTAATCTGTTTAATAGCTTGGCCTTATTAATAGTATTCACATTTTTAACATTTCAACTCTAAGAAATAGTAGAGATATCTTCTACACTTCCTCTAGTTTTTTTTTTTTTTTAAGATTTTATTTATTTATTTGACAGAGATCACAAGCAGGCAGAAAGGCAGGCAGAGAGCGGAGGGGAAGCAGGCTTCCTGCCGAGCAGAGAGCCTGATGCGGGGCTCCATCCCAGGTCGGGAGACAGAGGCCTAACCCACTGAGCCACCCAGGTGCCCCTTCACTTCCTCTAGTTTTCTCCAGTGGTAACAATTTGCAGAATTATAGTAGTATATTACAACCAAGCATTGACACTGAAATAGTCCACTGATCTTGTTCACACGTCCTCAGTTTTATTTGTGTGTGTAATTCTGTACAGTTTGTCGTCCGTGTAAATTTTGTCCATGGCTGATTCCACAGCTGCAAGGGTTCTCATGTTCCCTTGTATCAAAACCACACTCACTTCCCTCTTGCCCACTTCTCCCCCCTAGGCGGCATCCCCATCCTTAAGCACTGGCAGCCGCTAATATGTCCCTCCATTTCTAAAATTTTGTCAGTTCGAAATGTTAGATGTAGGTGGAATCATAGAGTAAGTAGCCTTTTGTGATCAGTTTTTTCCCCTAGAGACGCCTCCGAGTTGGTGTGTGTATCAGCTGCCCTTTCCTTCTGTTGCTGAATGGCATCCCCGACGTGGGGGGGGCGCGGTGTGGTTAAGGGTTCCTGCAGGGCTCTCTGGACTGTTGGGACCCTTACAGACACAGCTGCTGGGAGCATTAATGCGCAGAGTTTTGTTTGAACTCAGGGTGTTATTTCTGTAGGGTAACTGCCCAAGGCCAAACCGTTTTTCATTTAGGGACTTCTGTCAGGTGCCGCCCTGAAGTTATGGAGGTTGAAGAAGAGCACGTGTGCGTGCGTTTGTGGTGGCGACAGACACGCAGTTCCGTGTCCCTTTTACCTGTTTGTCGCCTTGCGTCTCTGTCCGAAGTTTCAGTTTGTCAGAAGGAATTAGTTTTCTTTTGGTTAACGTTCACCTCATGCATATTTTCCAGTCTTTTATTTATTCCTTTTTTTTTTTTTTAAGATTTTTTTTTTAAAGATTTTATTTATTTGACAGATCACAAGTAGAGAGAGAGAGAGAGAGAGAGAGAGAGAGAGAGAGGAGGAAGCAGTCTCCCTGCCTAGCAGAGAGCCCGATGTGGGACTCGATCCCAGGACCCTGAGATCATGACCTGGGCCGAAGGCAGAGGCTTAACCCACTGAGCCACCCAGGCAGCCCTATTCCTTTTTTTTTTTTTTAAGATCTATTTATTTATCAGAGAGAGACAGAGATCACAAGCAGGCAGAGAGGCAGGCAGAGAGAGAGAGGAGGAAGCAGGCCCCCTGCTGAGCAGAGAGCCCGATGTGGGGCTCGATCCCAGGACCCTGAGATCACGACCCGAGCCGATGGCAGAGGCTTTAACCCACTGAGCCACCCAGGCGCCCCCATTTATTTATCTTTTAAAAAAATATTTGATTTATTTATTAGAGAGTGAGGGGCAGAGGGAGAGGGAGAAGCAGACTCGCCACTGAGCAGGGAGCCTGACACATGTCTCAGTCCTGGGACCCCAGATCATGACCTGAGCTGAAACCAAGAGTTGGAGGTGTGTCCTTTGGGAGGCCACCCAAGTGCCCCCAAAGGACACACTTTAAAAAATAAAGAAAGGTGGGCACGTCTGGGTGGCTCAGTTGGTTAAGCCTCTGACTCTTGGTTTTAGCTCAGGTCATGATCTCAAGGTCCTGAGATCAAGCCCCGTGTTGGGCTCCCCACTCAGTGTGGAGTTCTACTTAGTTTCTCTCTCCCTCTCCCCCTGCACCCTCCCCACCCCTGTGTGCTCTCTCTCTCTGTCTTTCTCTGAAATAAATAAATCTTTAAAAAGTAAAATGTTTCCTTTATAGGGAAAAAATTTTTGGATATATATTTTTTTAAATCCAATACAAGAAACTCTTTTCATTAACTAGTTTATCTTACATACAGCTATTGAAATTAATATTATGTTCCAATTTCTACTGTTTTATGACGCATTTTCCATTTACTAATGGTTTTCTTTATTTTTGTTCA